>NW_025814845.1:61695000-62010000 GCF_022079265.1 Lynx rufus
TATGTAGCCCAAATAAATTATATGACCATAGGACATATTTTTGTGTAATCATATCCATTATTGTTGCTTAAAGTGTATAATGAGAAAATACGACGGTACTTATGCTACATCACTTTCTATACTTTGCCTGATTTTCACTAACCAACTACTTTTATGTACCAAATGCTTCAACGTCTAGGCTACTCAGAGATTTGCAGATGATTTTTATTACATAAAAGAAAAGCAAATTGAACATAATTTAGCAATTAGTTTGTGACTCTAAATTTCGCTTTTATGCCTTGGGAAAAATGGGTTGGTCATTGTCTGCTTACTAATACTCATTTTTGACCCTTTACCCACAGAATACATTTCTCAGGCTTCACTTGTCTGAAGAAGAAGGATGAGAGAAGCCAGGGTATTTCTCTTCTACTGGCTTATCCTTGAGTGGCATCTTCCTGCAATGGCTGCTTTCCTCTGGTTTTAGCTCCCCACTAGACAGCCTCCGCTGGGTTCTGGTGTTCCCACCAGCAACCATGGCCTCTAGTCTGTGATAATAAGACTTTTCCTTTTTGTCTGTCTAGTCCCAGAAGTGGTAGTGTCTTCTTGCAATTGCTAGGAGCCTGTAGGGTTGCTTCATCATCCCCTATTGGCTTAAGTTCCATCACTCATTATTTATGTATGAAATTTCCTCAATTTCAGTTACCTATTGTAGTTTTCTCGCTGTTCCCTGACTTAGAGAAATTACAGTAATTGACTATATTTTTAATGTAAATTTAAACTTCATACGATTTTCCCAGAAAACATGAGTACTCCAGCCTCTAATGAATGATAATAAGGCAAAACATTCAAAGACAGTCATGGATTCACTGTTTTCAGTTTTGAGAATGGATGGCCTCTTTAAATTTATAGAATCCCTGCTGGCAAAGGCACCAGAAACCTGTTCCATCAGTTCCATATCATTTCCACAAAACTGACTCAGTGGTTACTAGGTGTCACTGAGATTTCAGGCACTGCAAGGTCTTTGAAGATTTCAGAAGTCCCTTATAATTAGTGTTGTGTCCGCAGCAGTTTGGATACAAGCTCATAAATGTTATTGCATGGAAATAGATGTAGGAGTGAAGACTGAGAAGACAGAAGGAGTGGTGACCAGGGACGAGCTGATGCATCTACACAGAAGAGATAGTTTTTAAGAAATTGTGCTGGGTTGGGGCACCGGGGTGGCTCAGTCAGTTAAGCGTCAGACTTCTGCTCAGGTCATGATCTCACCATTCCCCAGTTAGAGCCCGTGTCATGCTCTGTGCTGACAGCTCAGAGCCTGGAGCCTGCTTCAGATTCTGTGTCTGCCTCTCTCTCTGCCTCTCTGCCGCTCCTACTCTTTCTCTCTCTCTCTCTCTCTCTCTCTCTCTCTCAAAAATAAACATTAAAAAAAAAAAGAAATTGTGCTGGACATTGTGAGAAGAAATTTCACTTCTATTCTTGGTTCAATCATTTATTTAGCTGTGATGTTGGGCAGGCCACTTCATTTTTCTAAGCTTTCCCCTCTACAGGATGGAAATCTATCTATCAACCCTTCTACTTTGTTCTGAGAATGAAATGGGATAATGTACATGAGAGCTTCATACAAAGGATCATCATTATTATCAAATGCATTTTTTCTATGGAAGAAGTTAACTTGAAACCCTGAAGGTGTTGACTGATAGGTATATTTGATGAGAAGAAAAATTGAGGGCAAAGGCAATACAGCAGGTGCAGAATGGCAGAAATTATGAATAGGTTCCAAAATAATTAGATTAAGAAGAGTTATCCTGGAATGACAAAAAGGCAAAATAATAATAATAATAATAATAATAATAATAATAATAGTCTCCAGCTTTTGAAAGGACACAAGAGGAGAAAAAGAATTTATTTCACATTTTTCCATTTAAATCTTGTAAGTTGTTCTATTGTTGCAGAACCAACCTTCTTAAAACCTCACTGACATATTTTATTCCATGATCCCTTCGGAGAATTGGAAGCAACCAAATGCTCCCATCTATATTGTGAAGTAGGAAGTAGAGTGATTAAGTATGAGAAATAAAACCACTTGAAAAATTAGTCATAGATTTTAGAGAGAATTTAGGATGCCAAACTCCTACATAAATTGCTTTTGGTTTCCTGCTGTACAATTGGTTGCCAACATTGGCAAATGTTGTTCCTTTGTAATCTCCATGCTGCAAGGTCCTGTCACTTTGAAAATAGCTGACTTAATTATTATTCTGTGCGTGTATGCCAAAATCCAGCTGTTCAAAAGTGAATTCTGTTTTGTTTTATTTTTAGGAGAGAGAGTGTGCACCAGCTGGGGAGAGGGGCAGAGAAAGAGAGAGAGAGAATCTCAAGCAGAGTCCGCACTCAGCGTGGAGCTCCACAAGGGGCTCCATCCCACGACCGTGGGATCATGGCCTCAACTGAGATCAAGAGTCAAATGCTGAACCAACTGAGCCACCCAGGTGCCCTAAAAAGCTAATTCTTTCTCAAACTCAGGGAGCTAATAAACCTTCTCAATGATTGTCTATGGGGAAAACTCAGTTTTATTTTTCTGGTGTTTCTTTCAAAGGAAGTTTTGTTTAACGACCATGCCAAATATAGTTTTATTGTTCAGTTGAACCACATGATAACATGATATCTTGAATCTTTTTTAGTTCTAAAATTCTGTGACTGTTAGTCTAGCACAGATTAATTTTATTGTTGGAGTGGGCTAGTGGGAGTCAAAGAAGACAGGGATGATGTGGTATCGTAATACTTAAATATTAAAGTTGGAATTCAGTGAATGAAAATCATTTCCTCGAAGCTGACAGCAAATGATTATTAAACATTTTTATGCTAAAAGGGAAAAATTGATGGATTCTATTTTCCCAATTGTTCATGATAATTCTTTGTAGTAAATAATTTGCCCTTTTTTAAAGCCACAGCAATAACATATATGTATAGCACCACCCTGTTTTTACCCATTCCTGTAGTCCTAGGCTAGAATTAATTTGCAAAGTAGAATATGTTAAAAGCATCCAGTAATTTAGAGATACACGGTGATCCTTGCTAGATGATTATGAGAATTAAGCTTTGTGAAATCTGATTTAGCATCACTTTGTTGTAAGTGATGAGAATGCAAGAAACATTCAGTATGTCTATACTAAGTCTTATTACAAGGTGTTCCTGCCATAGATCAAGGTCAGATAATGTACTCAGCCACAGTGGTCATCAGATTCAAAGCTACCTTGGGGGAAGTAGGATTAGATTCGGAAACTTAGTGTAAAAACAGAACTGTCTTGCCTTTCAAGATTTCATCTGCAAGTATCTCAAGTTCAGGTTTCATGGAGTTTCTCAAGGCCCTTACTAAGATAATTCCTCTGATTCACCATTCAAGATGTAAGCAAAGATGTAAGCAAAACAGCTCAATATTATGAACATAGGTTGTGTGTTTCAACTGAAAAAATAATTCATCCACAATCATGTTGCCAGTTAAACACTGGTTTATGATTCACTTTCTAATTAATCCAAAAAATGTGAAGCACATTGAAAAATGTTTCTCTCCCTGTTTCCGGCCTCTGTGTCTTTCTCTTTCTCTCTCCCTGTTATTAGTGCTTGGGTTTTCTCTTGGCTTCACTTTCCCAACACAGCACAGATTGAACATGCAAAGCATACAACACAGAAGAAGAAAGATGACACCTGGGTCACTAGTCTCCTGGCTCACTTTGCTAATCTGCCTCAACTGCCATCAATAATTAGGGTGAAGAGATGACTACTACTGTGGCTGCTACCGCTGTTGCTGTATTTAAATGCACTTGGAAAGCCATACATAATTTTTTTCCACTTGATGAACTTATTACTCGATTTCTAATCTAGGAAGACAAGAAATTAACTTTCTAGAGTTTGGGGACTTTTTTTTTTTTACAGGATTATATACTCTTAATGGTAAATCTTCCATACAAAAGACTGTTTATAACATATATGCAGAATTTAAAAAATAATAAAATAAACCTCTTCGTACTCACCACTGACCCTAAGAAGTAGGCTAACAACAATATCTTTGAAGCCACTTTTATAACCCTCTCAAATATCTTTCTCCATCAGAGGTAATCTCAATTTTGATTTTGTATATTAATTGTTTCTCATTGATATGTCTTTACATGATGCATCATTTAATTTTTCCTGTTTTAATAATTATATAAATAGAGTCGTAGTGTGCATACTTCTGTGATTTGCATGTTTTTGCTCAATAAATTTTTGATATCCATTCATATTGGTATAGTTTATTTAATTTTATCATGGTTTAGCACATTTTATGACTATAATGAAATAATTTATTAATTCATTTACTGCTCATAGACATGTGGGTTATTCTAGGCTTTGTTTTTGTTGTTGTTTGTTTGTTTTGCCATTACAAATTGTGTTATTTTTCTATTGCTGCCTAACAAATTACCACAAACTTCGAGGCTTAAAACATCATAGAATTGTTATTTTATAGTTTTGTGGGCCAGGAGTCTGGGCACAGCATGGCTCAGCTGGTTTTCTTTGCTTAAGATCTCAGAAGGCCAAAGTAAAAATGTTGCTCAGAATAACTTCTGAGGCTCAGGGTCCTTTTCCAAGCCGATTCAAATTGTTGGTAGTTTAGTTTTTTGTAGTATTAGACTGAGGTCTCTACTTTCTTGCTATCTGCCAACTGCAAACTTTCTCAGTTTCAGGTTTCACCCACCTTTCCCTGGCATATGAACCATCTGCCTGCAACATGGCAGTTTGCTTATTCAGAGCCAGCAAAACAAATATGTTTAGCTTTGAATGTCTTCTTCTTTTCATGGTTCCCTGATTAAGTCAGGCCCACCAAGAGTGGTATTTCATTAGATTAACTCAGAGTCAACTAATCACAGATCTTAATTACTTCCAAAATATGCTTTCTACCACTTAATCTAAAATAATCATGGAGGTGATATATCATCAGGTTCACAAGTCCTGCTCACACTCAAGGTGAGAGCATTATACAGGGTATATATACCAGAAGGTGGAAATCTTAGGGGCCATTGTAGAATTTTGCTTACCCTATGAAGGATTCTGTAAATAAATACTGAAAAAAAATTTTTTTTAATATTTTTATTTATTTTTGAGACAGAGAGAGACAGAGCGTGAGCAGGGGAGGGGCAGAGAGAGAGGGAGACACAGAATCTGAAGCAGGCTCCAGGCTCTGAGCTGTCAGCACAGAGCCTGACACGGGGCTCCAACTCACGGACTGTGAGATCATGACCTGAGCTGAGGTTGGACGCTTAACCGACTGAGCCACCCAGGTGCCCCTAAATAAATATTTTTGAATATGACTCTTATTTATTTTTTTGTAATTTCAGGAATTATTTTAATGTTTTCCAACTCTACTAAGTTTGTCTGAGCTGTTTCAAAATGGTTTTGCCATACATTGCCACCATTAAGATAAGAGAATTCCTCTTGTATACATGATCACCAATAATTAGAATTTGTATTTAAGTTACTTTTTATAATTTCTTCATCAAAGTTTTATTCATCATTTATTAGACTTATTCCTAGATATCTTACTTCTTATTGATATTGTAATTTTTGAATTTACTAAATATTCCTAAAAACTTTTGTATATTAATCGTATATACAGTGAACTCACTAAATTATCTTATTACTTTTAGTAATTGTAGGTTGTTGTTTTGTTTTGTTTTGTTTTCTATATGGAAAAATGCATCGTTTAATTAATATTGGCAACTTTTCCCCCTTTTCTACATTTATATTTGATATTGTCTTTCTATGTCTTATTGAGCTGGTTACATCCTCCGGTTAAGTACTATGTTGAATAGAAGTAGTAATGAGCATTATCTTTATCTACTTTCTGATTTTAGGGGTAAAGCTCTTTTTTAAAGCTTTATTTGTTTGGAGAGAGAGTGGGAGAGGGGTAGAGAAAAAAGGAGAGAGAGAAAATCTCAGTGCAAAGCCTGATGCAGGGCTCAAACTCACAAACCATGAGACCATGACTGGAGCCAAAATCAAGAATCAGACACTTAACAGGCTGAGCCACTCAGGCACCCCTAGAGGTAAAGCTTCTAATGTTTAGCTATTGAATATGGAGTTTACTATGTTTTGGGCTGATATCCTTTATCAGGTTCTTGTTCCTGTCTTCACAAACTGATGTAAAATTTCAAAGGAATTCTAATAAAACCTCAGTAAGGACTTTGGGGAACTTCACAAGATGATTTTTTAAAGTATATGAAAAAAAATGTATATGTAAAAGCAAAGGGCTCAGAATAACCAAGACACCACTGAAGAAAAAGAAAAATATGTGGGGATATGACCCAGCAGATATCAACACTTACTATCAGTGGTAAAGAGGGTCATTTCACAATGACAGAAGATTCAACAGGACAGAACAGTTGGAAAGATTTTTGACTTAATAAGAGAGCTTCAAAATACATGAAATAAAAACTGATAGAACTAAAATAGACAAATGTTCAATTACAGCCAGAAATGCCAATATCTTGCTTTCAATAACTGATAGAACATGTAGATAGAAAATCAGTAAATATACAGAACACTTAAACAATACTATCAACTGACTTTGCCTATTTGAAATTTATAGAACAGTTTACCCCCAAACAGCAGAATCTATCGTGTGCATGACAGTTACCAATATAGAACATATTCTGGGCCATAAAACAAGTCAATAATTTTAAAAGGGTTTAAATCACACAGTGTATGTGCTCTGATCATAATGGAATTAAATTAGAAGTCAATAACAGAAGATAGAAAATACCTAAACTTTTAGAAACTACACAATGTATTTCTAGAGGTCAAAGAAGAAATCACAAAGGCAATTAGACAGTATTTTGGTAAATATGGTAAAATTAAAAAAAAGATGTCAATAATATTTGTAATGTTATCATTGTTAAATTGAGTGGTGGATTCATAGGTGTTTTCTTTGTTATTGCGCTTTATAGCTTTAATACACATTACATATCTACTTAAGTTTATATTGAAAATATACAATTAAAAAATGGAAATCTGTCTAAAATAAACACATGGAAAATACTCTCTTAAGAAAGACTATGTAGGCATAATTCAAAGTCGATTTGGACTAGATATACTCATATGATAGATTTCAGGCTTTAAATAAAAGAGGGCATAAATCTTAGACTACAGTACATGAAATCACTTGGGTAATTGTTGCTGTTTTTACTTCTAGAAAAATTTGACCTTGAATAACACTTAAGAGCATACTACATCCCAAGCTTTTTGCAAGTTCAGGTTCTCTGTAGTCTTTGTCAAAGAATAAAAAATGAACATATGCGCTCCATGCAGTTGCTTGTGTCATTAGGCATAAAAAAAAAAATCCACAGCATCTGCAATTTCTTGTTTTAATTAGATCGTGAGGCAATGATTACAGCTGAGCCATTTATTGCTTCTGTAAAAGAGAGCCAGTAGAAGGAAGATGTTTGTCCTAATATCACTTTTGGAAGACGAGTATGATGGCAACAACATAGATGGGTCAACTCAGAGTGAGCAACTTAGACTGACCTCTGATGTAATGGAAATGACTGAAAAGAGGCAGCATGTTCATCACCTAGTAGCAAGGGACACAGGAGAGGCGACAGAAACATACTTGTGGCATCAAATCAGAAAAGACCCAGATTTTACTAGAGTCACCAACCAAAGGATAAAATCAGTAGCATCAGCTTCTGTTTCAGTTTTTATCGTAATAAAATGAATAAACACTTTCATTCTTAAGTCATATTTTAATTTAATATGAGATTTTTTTTGGGATTTACTGTGTGTGTGTGTGTGTGTGTGTGTGTGTGTGTACCATGACAAAATGTCGGTTGCTGAAAATCATTATGTACATGTTCCTAGTTTTTGAAGATTAAAGTGTAAATAATCCTTCCTTCCTTCCAAATATTGACAAGCTTGTTTTTTAGATTCTAAACTTGCTTCTTAAAAAAGATCATATCATAAACATTGCACAGAATATTTTTACTTATTGGCTATAAAATATATCTTTAAAAATTCTTAATATTGACCAGGAGCGCTTGGGTGGCTCAGTGGGTTAAGCATTCAACTTCGGCTCAGGTCATGATCTCGTGGTTCATGGTTTTGAGCCCCGCATTGGGCTCTGTGCTGACAGCTCAGAGCCTGGAGCCTGCTTCAGATTCTGTGTCTCCCTCTCTTTCTGCCCCTTCCCTGCTCATGCTTTCTCTCTCTCTCTCTCTCTCTCTCTCTCTCTCTTGCTCTCGCTCTCTCTTTCTCTCTCTCTCAAAAATAAATAAACATTAAAAAATCTTTAAAAAACCCCTCAATATTGACTGTAGCTCAGAAAAATGACATTTTCATAATATTAAAATGGGACCAGAAAAGCATGTCAGATTTATAAAACTATTTGTTCCTACAAAACTAAGAGTAGACAGCTTTAGAAGAGGGTTGGCTAGAAGCACTTCATTATTTTGAATGCCCGATTAATGTTCATGGTTTTTCGTTGCTCTCTTTTATGTGGGGGTTGGTCTGGAACGCAGTATATTATGCAATGGTTTTGTCATGTATCAGTGATGATATTAACAGTCTAATGCTAAACAGGTTCTGAGGAAATGAAGAGGGAAAAAAATGACTTACTATATTTACCCTGAAACAAGATTCAATCTGCCAGCGTATTTAATGCTATATTTTTCATTATCTCACAAGCATATGTTGAAACCGCTACAGATGATGAAGTTAGCTGCTGGGCAGAGTTATCATCAGTGCTTTCCATCTTTATTTTAATAAGAAGAACGAGCAAATTGTTTGTGACCTTTGTCAAGGGCTTCCTGGAAGACAAGAAACCTAACCACAAAATCACTAGCCTGGAGCCCTACTGAATATTCAAAACCACCTTTCCTAGAATAAAATGTCTTCTATGAAAGCTATTGATTCTGCTAGAGCCTTGTCTTGAACAACAGGTCCAGAAGCTAAAGGTAAAATATGTTTCCTTTAAAAATATTATTTATGTGATATTTGTTAGTGGTCATGTTGGGTCTGTAGGGAAAACACATTTCCTTAAGGTCAAAGCATCCTTTAAAATAATAATGCCTGCTACTGCTCAGGATATTGGAATCTTAGTTAACCTTGACACCTTTGTAAAACCAAGCCTTCAGGGTTAGGTGAAATCACAATATCTAAATAGCAATATAGTAGCATCTATTGAGTGTTTACTACTGTTACTGTGCTAAGCTCTTTACTTGGTTATCTCGTATAATCCTGACTCTCCCAGATAAATCCTGTGATTATCTCTGCTTTGTAAGTGTGTAAACTGGACAGAGAAAGACCAAGTCACTTGCCTAAGGTTACCCAATCAGTGTTGGAGTTCAAATGATGAGTCTGGAACCCAGGGCATCTGATTCTGGGTGCCTAGTTACTGATCTATATTGAAGTGATCTGGACTTCTCAAATTGCTACCTTTTGGAATGATTCCAGTTATTACATAAATGATGTATCTGTTATTTCTGTCAATTAAGAGGATAAGAGAATGTGAGAAGTGTTTGGCTTCTGTGGCACACACTGAATTATCCTACTAAATTATAAGAACAATGGATAGCCTGTGTTTTCCTGTAGGAAAATTGCATTTCCAACCTAGAGTTGTCATAAACTATCTCTAGTTCAAAAACATTTTAAACACATATTTGGTCTTATCTGGAGAGCAATATATTTTAGACGACATTCACTTTATTGCTATGGGCTAAATGTGTACCCACAAAATTCATGTGTAAAAACTCTAATGTGATGGTATTTGGAGGTGAGCTCTTTGGGAGATAATTAAGTTTAGATGAGGCCTTGAGGGTAGATTCCTCATAATGGGATTAGTGTCCTTATAAGAAGAGACCAAAGGGTCCTGTCTTTCTTCTCTCTCTTTCTCTCTTTCATGTGAGGACACAGAAGGAAGCTGCCTGGAAACTACAAAAATGATTCCCACCAGGCGCTGAATTTGCCAGCATCTTAATTTTGGACTTCTCAGCCTCTAGAACTGTGCGAAATAAATACTTCTTGTTTGAACCACCCATTTTATGGTACTCTGTTATAGCATCCCAAACTGAATAAGGCACATGTCACTAAGAAAACCTAAGCTAATATAAGCAGGCATTTATGAGCTAAAGTTTCTCATTCCTGAGTGGAAAATGGCCAACACTCCTTGACTTGGAACCTGAGGTATAAAACACTTCAATCTATAATGAAAGAGAAAATAAATATTACCACTATTCTGTGCCTGTCAGTTCTGGGAAGATTACGGAAGATAGTACAACATGTGAACTTTTGGTCTTTTGTGTTCATTTCCTAAATTTTATTTTCCTAAAGTTTTCTCTTAACAATAATATATTTTTCTAAAACTCTCCTGTAGTTGTCAATGTATGTGAAAAGAGAATTGGTTTGAGAAAAATCCGTCCCCTATTTGAAAGCCCTCCTTTATTCACATGCAATTTTAAAATTTTGACTAGAAACAAATATTTAACAGTGACGGTGCATTGAAATTGTCTTTTCTTAGACAAATGTTGCATAAAGTGTGGTCAGGCAGCTGGTGACAGTATCTAAATAGTCTAGTCCATCATGCACTAGGGAGCTTGCCCCAGAATGGAAATCAACACATTGCTTCCTTTATTGAGAATGTGTTGTAATGAAAAAAAAAATGTAGCTGGATCAAACTGTACTTCTGATAAAGTTGATTTATCTTCTCAGACTGGCACTTGGAGTAGGACTGCCATGGACCACTTTCAAGCTTGAATTCGCAATTGAAAACTGTTTTCCTTACTGGGCTGTCTCTGCTAAAATCATTTATCTATTGCCATTTATTAAGGTCACCGAATCCATATATTTCTCAAATTCTTGGTAAGAACATGAAGCATATCTTATCAGTAGTTCTCAGTATCTTTAATTTTTTCATTAAGTAGTTGCTAATAGTTCTAATATTTCTCAATAAGTGAAAACACTATCAATTGTTGAAGTTTTAGGATGAAAAACTCTGGACCAGAAGTCCTAAGACAAGACTTGGTTTCTTCTTACACTGAATAGACATATATTGTTCACTCAATTTCATCATAAATTTATTTCTTGAAAAAAAGAAAATCACTTTTTATTAAAAAAATAAATCATAATAATTTTCTTTTTAAAAATATTCACATAAACCCTTTTTTAAATTCAATAAACACTTCCATATCATCATTTCATAGAAATGCCATGCTCTTATTATTAAATAGAGATATTTCAAAAGCTATATTATGAACCAATGTCTTGAGTTTGCCCAAATTAAATGACTAAAGCCCCTGACACTGAATTTCAATAATATAATTTTATGTACACGCATCTGTTCGTTGAAAAATTGAATATACACTGTCAAAAATTTTTAAACTGAAAGCTGTTTTGTAACATATTTTAAATGGAAAAATGGAATACAGTGTTATTCTCTTAGCTTGTTTCATTCTTGTTTGTTTTTTTTTTAGCTTCAGCAAAGAATTCCTGTCACAACATTAAAGAAATATGGACAGTCTTCAGTGATGAAATTGATAATGAACAAAAATGAAAATAAAACCATGGTTAATCATAAAAGACATAGTGAGAGGAACAAATTAGGGTTTGGGAGTGAGGAAAATCTATTAAGTAAAACTATGTAAAAGTTACGTAGTTGGAACAATGTTGTGGAGTCCAACTTGACAGTGTTTTAAGCAGTGACATACAAATGACTACCCTTCCCTGCCCCCTCCCCATACAGGTCTTCTCTACAGGATTAGCCCAATAAGGCTTTGCCTAATTTGAACATGACACCTCCTTTCAGCTCTCTTAAATTTCTCACATCGATTTTTACTTCTTACATCATTTTTGGGGTTTGGTCTGGCTTAGTGTTTTAGGGGCCACACACAAATCTTTTTCAGTGACTTCATTCCTAGAAACACATTCACAGAAAAACAGGAAAAATAGCTGTCTGGGTGTGAACTGACTTGAACTTGAACAGATGTGAGAGAAAGTCTCACTGCTGTTTTATCAGTTAATGCTGATTGACTTAATCCTATCGTGGCTGCTACAAGAAGTTTGCATAGGAAAACACATATCTTGATAATAATAATATTGATATCCTTTAGACTTGCATAAAGAAATGTTAAAAGAATAAATATTACCTAAAAGTAGTCTCTTACTCATATGTCTTCTTAGATTATCATAGACTTGGTTGACTCTGTCTTTTGCTGTTGGGGTGATAGTCTGTTTACATTAAAGTGGAAACCATTAGTAAAGGAGTGAATATCATATAAAAGAAAAGGATTGGAATTTAGAGTCAGGAAGGCTAATTCTAGAGTACCCATTGGGAGAGCCCAGATAAGCCTCTCTCTGAGATGTCTGCAAAACAGGGCTTTTTTTTTTTTTTTTTTTTTTTTTTTTTTAGTTTATTTATTTATTTATTTAGAGAGAGAGCTAGTGCAAGCATGGGAAGGGCAGAGAGAGGATAGAGAAACCCAAGCAGGGCTTGAACCCATGAACTGTGAGATCAGGACCTGAGCTGAAACCAAGAGCTGGACACTTAACTGACTGAGCCACCCAACCACCCAAGGGCTCTTAATTCTTACTTCAGAAGATATATCTTTTTTTTTTTTAATGTTTATTTATTTTTGACAAAGAGAGAGAGAGGGAGAGAGAGAGAGAGGGGCAAAGCATGAGTGGGGAAGGGGCAGAGAGAGAGGGAGACCTAGAATCTGAAGCGGGTTCCAGGATCTGAGCTGTCAGCACAGAGCCCAATGCAGGGCTGGAACTCACGGACAGTGAGATCATGACCTGAGCCAAAGTCAGACGCTCAACCGACTGAGCCACCCAGGCACCCCAGAAGATACGTTTTAATATTAGAAGAAAAAAAAATATGTTAAAGACAGCATAGTTAGTAGGTGATCAATTAATGCATATGTTTTCATCTAGGTGCAAATATATTCATTCTTGTTTTATAAATGTAATTCTGACTTTCTAAAACAAATTGAATCCATTGCTAGATCCTAATATGAGAGTCACACACTCATTCATTCATTCATTTTACGTATTCAGTGTATATGTGTGTGCACATAGAAAATTGTACTTGTACACACCCACACTCATATTTGCCTCTAAATTCAGATGGTGGACCCTCTGAAGTCCATTTAGATTTTTTCTCCATGTTCATGAATCTGAGGATGAGAAATTTTGATTCAGAGTCTCTATCTCATGACATTTATTTGGATGATTAAATTGATATAACAGCCACTAATAATGTTATCGGCCAAATGGTTCTGCATTCCTTTGTCTTCTTTGAATATGCCATTGTTGGCTAAAGAATCAGGGAAGAAACTTATAAAATTTGTAAAATCAAATTGTAAAAGCTGATTGGCTATCTTCCAAGGGAGCAAAACCAGATTGTCCTTGGAAATTGAAACTAAAACTCTGCAATTATGATCAGAGACTACCATTTATTATCAGACTACCATTTATTATCATACCAATTATGATCAGTGCTACCATTTATTAATACTATTTTGATATCCGGCACTTGAAAAATACTCTGTATGAACAATTGGGGAGTCTAGCAAAATAGTTTTGACATTTTGCTAACATTAGTACTTCAACACTGAACCATCTGCTAGAGAGTTCCGAGTCTGAATGAAAGGTGTAAACCTGGATTAGCATCGATATGGTTTTCTATCAAGTTTGGCTTATTCTCATCTCGCTGGATGTTTTCCAGGTCCCTTTGGAAGCCAAGATTGCCATTGTAGAGTGTAATGCCATATGTTAAGATTCATATGACATATTACCTAAAAGTCATGAATTATTATACCGTGTCTCTTTATGGAGCTGTGATTAGAAATGTTTATGTAAATGCACCTCCAAAGAAAAATGGTACCCACTGTTAGGCAACACTATGCATGGTAGCACTAAAGAGATTCCCTGACTTACACGTATCTTGAAAACAGTCCAATCCTGAGCTACTGGAAAATCAATGTCTTTTTCCAAATGTACTGACTTGAGAGGGAGGAGGGAAGATCAGAAGAGTCATTAGGAATAAGCCAGGAACTTCCTCTCTAAAACAATAAAATCACCAAAAAAAAAAAAAATGACTTCAAAAGCTAACCAAAATGCTGTATGTCTAAGGGCAAGTTAAAAGCGGCATAAGAACATATTATATTACTAAAGAAAATATAAATATGAATTTTTGTTCTGTTGAATATTTAAAAATATAATATGCACACACATGTACATGTACATATACATATAATACACATATTTACCAACATATATAAAAATACACGTGGTATTTTCTAGTTGTTAATCAGGGATTCTATAGGTTATAAGTAGAACTTGACACTTCTCTAGTGTTATGCAAGAAATGGATAAATAGAGTTAATCTTGGGGATCTAAAAATAGACAAAACTTTTGCTTTTAAAAAGCTATAAAAGTACTTGCTCTGAATTTTGTTATGCACACACAGGAGGTAAGTATATTTAGTTGCTATTCTAATAGAATAGACTTGCACGCCTTCAGCTACCTTCTCCTATTCTAGTCCTTTGCTATGAAAGTTGTTATGGGTTAATGCATAAGGATTAGACTAACCATGGGGTAACATTTCTATAATGTAATCAATGTTCTATATTCTATATTCTAACATTCATAGGCACATACTGATAGATGTACATTTATTCTTAGAATATCTGGAATAAGATCATTTAAAAACATTTTAGGTGAGACAGAGAGGGAGAGAGAGCAGGGGAGTGGCAGAGAAAGAGGGAGAGAGAGAAAATCCTAATCAGGCTCCACACCATCAGCATGGAGTCTGATGTGGGGCTCAAACCCATGAACTGTGAGATCATGACCTGAGCCAAAACCAAGAGTCAGATGTTTGACTGAGCCACTTAGGCACCCCTGGAATAAGATCAATTTTTGATTAATGCCTAATTTTAAAAGAAAATACCAATCATTGTGAGAAACAAAGATAAGTCTTTGAAAGCAAAACTTCAGTGTTGACTCCTTTGGTCTTCTGGATATGTAACATTTGTTCTACCCATGAATTAGTAATGAAAGACTAATCAAGATTGCTAATTCTATAAATCACCGGTTGGAGACCTATAGGTTTCAATACATAACAATAAATAATTGATTTTGTCATTAACATATTATATACATGTTTTAAATCTAATGAATATAAAAATCAAATGTAAGGAATGTCTTACATATCTCCATATCTTCAGGACATTACATGGGAGTAAGGTTTTTATACATACACACATATAAATATGCACATTTCATGTAGCTATGAAATGAATAGCTACACTCAAACTTGCTAGCTCGTGTTTTCTTAGCTCCAATCAGACTTACTGGGCATATACTCAAGGCTCAGTGTCACTGTGGGATCAGCATGATCGGCTGTCACTGGTTTCACTGACATCTGTCCCCACAGTGAGACAAGCTGCAACATGAATTATTGAAGACATACACATGCAGATCTGTGTCATGATTACGCCAAATAATACATGTTGCTACACTCTAGAGAGCTGAAAAAAGTCATGACCGACATCGTCTTTAACCCTTTTTGACAATCTGCTACTGTGTTACATATTTAAAAAAGAAACACAACACCATTACACTTTTGTCTCACTTTTCTGATCTGCTTTTGTCTCAGGTAAAAAAAAAAAAAAAAAAAAAAATCATCTCCCCAAAGAGTTATTATCTGCTCTCTTTAGCACATATTTGCCAAATGATTTGAACATGCTCATTTTGTTAAATCTTTCTGTTTCATCAGATGATTAATATCCTATACTTAAATGATAAAAACAAAATTGGCCTCCTCATTTGTAAAGTGATTTTAACTTGGCAAATTAGTTACTTCACTAAAAAAGCATCTTTAACTGGGGGAGCTTAAAGTGGCTTACAAAAAATTATAAATTCTTATGTCCATAATCTTTTCTAAAGTTGATATTTTTACCAAATAAGAAATATACTCCAGGGTAACAACTCAGGAGTCCATTACTTGAATATTTTCCACTACTCTGAATCAGTGCTATTATAATATGACCTTCTAGAACCTTACTCAATTTTATCTATTATGTATATTTTTATAGTTTTATGTTTATCTATTAAGGGTTGAATGATATATACATATTTATTTATAATTATAGGACCAATTATATTGCTATATTACTAATGATGTTATTACTTAATTGAATGATCCAAATGTAATGCATGTGATTATATTTGAACAAGTTGCTTAACCTCTCTGCGTTTCAGTTGTATTTTCTTATTAAATGGCATAATAGTTACATACTTGCCTATCATGCAGGGTGGTTGTATAGATAGAATAAACCAGCAAATGTAAAAATGCTTAACAGATTCAGAACACTGCTATTTAATATCCATGTCCATAATAGCTGTTTCATAAGCTAAGAGCTGTTATAATGACATTCCTCCAAAGATATTTGCATGTTAAGAGGATCTAGGAAATTTCCCAATAATTTTAGCTACCCTGTCTTATTTTCTACCCTATTCCTATTTCTATTTCTAAGGTGACTGTCAGATACCCAGGAATATGAATGGTGTCTGTGGCTTTTAGAAATAAGTTTTTCCAAAGTGCTTGGAAGAATGCAGCTGGGTATTGTTGGCAGACAATTCTCAGCTCTCTCCACGTTGTTCGTGGATGCACATCTTGTGAGCAGGGGAACTGACTGTTTTTGTTCTGGACTGTTATTTCCTTGGAAAATAAGAGAGCATCCTTCTCCAGAACAATGGGCATGTATGCTTACTGTCCAGTATAAAAGATTTGGGTTTTCCAAGCTCAGAGTTTTTCTCTGTGATGCACCCACTGTACACAAAAATATCATCCAACCCTTTTTGCATGGCCTAGTGGGGACCAAGACTCAGCACAAATGCTGATTCTCTGACCACTACTGTTGCTGTGAGTAATAAAGTGTCTTTTGTCTTTGACCTAGGAATCTTATGCCGTTTGCCAGCATTCATGAAACTACCGTGGGCCAATTTGTTAGATTGCGAGTATGGTAAAAATCTGACCTGTCCCAGTTCTTGATAGATATTTCCAAAAAAAAAAAAAAAAAATGCCCCCACTGTGTCACTGTCCACAAGTAGTTAGCCCTTTCATGATGAGAGATTGGAGGCAGGGTGGGGGCTTGTGGAGAGAGTGACTTTGAAATAAAGAAATCACAAAGGAAGAAAAAGTGAATGGAGAGAAGTCTAAGTTCACTGTTTACTCCTGCTGATGCCAGGTTGTCAATAAAAGAGGGTTTAAATGTAGTGTGAACCTAATGCTGTTGGTAATAGTAGTTTCTTGTGGACATATATGGGTAATACAATTCCCAATTCTATGCCTTTAACCCTTCATTCACCCTTCACACAGCAAATGCCTTTTGACCATAAACCAAAGCAGCTTCAATATGGTTGGTAGCCATTGCCCAGAAAACTGCTCATTTCCCTCCTGACCTGTTCCTATCTCCCATCTAGCTCCTAGATCTTGACATTATTATCTTGTTAAGGCCCTGTTTCTTCATTCTGAACCTGGTATCTTGCTATGAACATGAACACATTTTGGTTAGGAAGTGTCTTTTCATTTCTTTCTTGGATAATATGGTAGAAAATTGTTGTTTGACAGGTAAAGTATATATTTCTCTCTCCCCCCCCCCTTTTTTTTTGTAAAAATACCACAGACTTGATTTGTGGTATTCTTCCCTTATTCTCAGTCACATACTTAGATCAATTCCATCCTACGCTCCACACGTGGGACATAATTGCTTAAGCTAATGAGCATATTTTAGCCCCCCCACCCCCCACACACACACTGAGTCCAAGAAGGACATACTACTCTATGAAGACTGGATCTTAGGTATTTTGCTGGTTATGCTGAGTCAGATCTTGATGGATTTGTACAAAGAAGCATAGTTCTGGCTCCTGCAGCACCCATTCACAGACCTGAGGACATGGAGGAGACAAACAGAGAAATAGAAACAGGTTTCTAGTCACGTAATTTTGCATGCTGGATCAAGACATTACCTAATGCTATTGAGGGACTTCTCATTCAAATAATACCATAAATTTCCTTTATTTTGTTGGGTTTTCTGTTACAAGCAAAGGAAAGTGTTCTAATTAAGAGAGAAAGTATATACTGCCCTGAATTCAGTCCTTTGGAACTTAATTCTTGATATTAATCCAGTCGTTCTGGTTGAATTGGCACAGATCCTTCTAAAATTGTGTTTACAATATTCTGGAGGGAGTGAACTCACTTGGCAATATGTTAAAATCTATGAGTCCTTTTCCTCCAAATAGTCACACAAATGAATATAAACAAAAATTTGCATATGGTTTAAGAGGGTTTATTATTCCACTACATTCTGTCTATTGTTCATGGGTCCCAGGTTAAGAACCTAAATTATAAATGACAGATAATTGCTTTAAGTGTTAATCCCTCAGCCAAAATGTTTTTATTTAAACAATAGTTAGAATCTTGGGACACCTGGGTGGCTCAGTCGGTTAAGCCTCTGACTCTTGATTTTGGCTCTGGTCCTGATCTCATGTTCGTGGAATTGAGCCTCAAATTGGGCTTTGTGCTGACAGTGCAGAGCCTGCTTGGGATTCTCTCTCTCTCTCTCTCTCTCTCTCTCTCTCTGCCCCTTTCTAGCTTCTGTGTGCACGTGGGGCTCTCTCTCTCAAAATAAATAAAAATAAACACTGGAAAAAATAATCATAAATAAAAGGTACAATTCTAAGTGTGTAACTTTGTGCACTATCCAATGGTTGTGTAAGGTCATTTGGGTGGAACCTCTTCTTGTGTTCCCTGAAACCTCACTGGTCAAGGCCTTACCTACTGTATTCTCACTGGTCTAGCATATGAAACTGGGCATTGATGGGAATCAGGGAGCTAGTTCCTAGCCATTCCAATAGATTTATTTTCTTCTATACTAATATAGTAATGTATTAATGTATTGCATCAATAATATAATAATGTCGACTCTCTAGCAAGCAGACCTGATAGTTGTCTATATGGAGTAATTTTCCCATTATGCACCATTATTCCCCAGGCTAGCGTGTAACCTGAATAAACATTGGAGAAGGTAAGTAACCTTTTCTTTTTTTTTCTTATTTATTTATTTTTTAATGTTTATTTATTTGAGAGAGAGAGACAGAGAAAACGTGAGCAGGGGAGGGGCAGACAGAGAGGAAGACATAGAATTTGAAGCAGGTTCCAGGCTCTGAGCTGTCAGCACAGAGTCCGATGCAGGGCTCGAACTTACAGAGAGCAAGATCGTGACCTGAGCCAAAGTTGGATGCTTAACCGACTGAGCCACCCAGGCACCCTGGTAAGTAACCTTTTCAAACTCAGAGTTGACGGCACACAATTAACCATATATAAGCATCATGATGCACTTCATAGTACTTGACTGAGGTGTGTAGATTACTAAGATTTCATGAGAATAAAGTTGTTTTGTGCCAGGAAAAGAGAAAAAGATGCAGAGCTACCTTATTCCATGTGTCTCATAATCCAGGGTATGCGTATATTACTATAAAGTTTCATGTAGAACCTGTCATATATGCCACACTTTAAATATTATTTGCACACAGCTACGGTATATTTTGCTTTTGAATATTGAAGCAACTGGATTTCTTGAATATTGAAACTTTGGATTTCTAAGTGCAAGGTAGGGAAAATTAGGAGGGTGAAATCTTTATGAAGAATTCATGTGTCATTTAAAAGGTGACTGGGTAGCAGAAAAATCATTTTTCAAAAAATCTTTAGTTCTCTGTTCTTAGTCAATTATAAAAAGGAAAAATGGAAAATACTTGCATTGTTTGCAGTTGATATACTGCCCCCCCATGTTAACTTATTTATGAGTATGCAAATTTTATGCAAAAGTAGGAGACTCCCTGGGGGTATAGCATTCTACTGTCAGCAAGATATTCCAAAAACAGATGTTTTAATATAGTCTTTAGGATTTGATGAGGGAAATTATGGAGTGCTATGTGAAGTCAGTTTTTTGTAACTTGAAAACATTTCAAAAGTATATTGATGTAGTCTTCCTTAGAATACATATACAAACCTTGTACTAGAAGTCAGAACACAAAAAGATTTACTATGGCAAAAAATAATAATAATAATGTGCCATCTTAAAAGACTTTTCAGAATTCAAGCATTTCTTCCCTTTTACAACTACAATTGTAATCTGACCTTTGGGTGTTCTGTATCAAAAGCCTGCACTAATTTGTACTTTGTGAAAATGGGCTATGTATTAAAATATACTCCAAATAATCATATAACCTCTATAAAAAGGATTACAGATTCTTCACAATTTTTAGACATGGAGAGCCTCTATAAAATTGCTGTAGATTTATGGAATAAAATCATTTCTTCAAAATGGAACAGAAAAGCCCACTGATCTGATGTCTTTCTCTAGACTTCATTTAATTAAGAAAATAAACAAAAAGCTGTTTCTTTTTTCATGTCACAGAAATTTGTGCATTAGTGACTTGATGCAGGCCACATTAGGTGTGAGAGAGTAGCCCCTTCGCCTCTTATTCCCATTTCTTACCCACCCATCCCCTTCTTCTCCAGTTAATTTCTTAAAGCTACAAAAATATGTTTGTTCAAATTAGATCAAATATACCAAAGTTGCTGAGTCTATGAGCCTCACCGATTTTAAGTATTATATAAAGTTGTCTTCATTCCATTTATAGTTATAAACTCTGATTAAAAAATGAAGACTTCTAAACAACTAAAGCACGGTAGGCCTGTGAGGAGGACCTTTTTTTCCAATGATATATTCCCATTAAAAAAAAAAAAAAAAAGCCGGGCTTTTGGCTCTCAAAACCAATTTACATTCTATTTTGCATATATTTGCATATGACATTCCTGAGCCCCTGATTCCAAATATGCAAAATAAAATAAAATTAATTAAATAGGGAAGATAACTATGGTTGAATTCCAACTCGATGGGAAGGGCATGGCACACACAAAATGCATAACAGATTTAAAAACCAATCATTCTAATTGCATCCTAGAGGAAGAGCCAGTAACCCTGAAGATGGCTCTGCCTCAACTTGTCTTGGCAGAGGGCGTGCCAGGGACTCCTGTGGCTTCTCCTGCCTTTCTGGCTTTCCCGGTTCCATCTATTAGAGGTCACACCGTCATCGTCATTATCATCAGTCTACAGTTTTACACTTGTACATTTACATACATGATCTCATTTCATTTTCACATCAACCCTCTGAGGGAAGCAAGAGGAAATTATTTTCCTTAATTCAGAAATGCAGAACCTGAGGGCAAGCGAGGTTAAATGATTTCCCCAGAATTATATTTATAGCAAGCAGCAGAGTTGGAAAAAAAAAAAGAGCTGGGATACTTTCCTCCAAATTTAATTTAATCTACACTAAAGTGCTTCCAATCTTCCCTCCATTCTAGCTTTGTAAATAAGATAATTGCCAATCAGTTTTGTATATTTGTTACCCCAATTCCCAAGCTCTTCTGGGGCTCCCTTATGTACCGCTTTTCTCTATAACTTCAGATTCTTAATGTTTTAAATTTTTCTCCATTTTGCTTCTTTAACTTGTTTTAAGTAAAAAGATTCTGGGGCACCTCGGTGGCTCAGTCAGTTAAGCGTCTGACTATTGATTTTGGCTCATGTCATGATCTCACAGTTGGTGAGTTCGAGCCCTGCTGTCAGTGGGGAGCCTGCTTGGGATTCTCTCTCTCTCCCTCTCTGTCCCTCTTCTGCTCTCTCTGTCTCTCCCCTCCCAAAATAAATAATAAATTAATGAATGAATAAATAAATAAACTAAAAAAAGTAAAGATCTTACAAACTCATTTGTATGCCAATGTTTATGATGTGATGTATTACAAAATAATTTGCTTCAGAAAACCTAATGAACACCCATTTATGAATTTATTGAGAATCTATTATATGCCAAACACTTTTATGGACTATGGGTACAATAGCACAGAACATAACAGTTAAAAATATTCCCTTTGTGGAACTTAGATTTTAGGGTTGGGAGAAGTAGAGATAGGCAACAAATAAATTGTAAAGTAACTAAATGGTTATAAATGGTATGGAAAAAAGAAAAGAAGAGGATAGGGAGCACCAGATTTTGGGTAGGGGAGATTGGTTCAATTTTAAATGAGATGTTCAAAGAAGGCCATAATGAGACAGTGACATTTGATCAAAGATCTGAGGAGATAGGAAGTATGCTCCACAGACACCTGGGGGAAGAATCTTCCAGTAAGATGGAAGACAAAGCATAATCTGAGCAGAAATAAAGCTGACATATTCAAAGAATAGCAAGGAAGTCATTGTGGCCATTGAGAGAACTTGAGCTTTTGCTCTGCATGAGATGGAAAGCTACTGGGATGAAATGGAAAGGTTTTGGAGAGTTGAGTAAGGGAATGTCATGATTTGTCTCACCGTTTGTGATAGATTGATAAACCTGGCCACAATATGTCCTAGCTCCTCCCAGCAACAGGTGGGATCGTATATAAATTGACGTTTATAAATAGATATAAAAGTGTCAACTACATCACTGAAAGGGTGAAAAAGAGAATTTTAAGTTATCACTGAGGGAGAAAGCAGCTGCTGCATCCTTTAGGGCTGGGGAAAAGGGAAGAAGTTGGAATATTTCAACTTACTCCAAAGTTAGAGGAGGTATACCATGGAGTTGAAAAAATTCAGACCTCAGAGAAGAAAACGCTGGCCCACTTTTGCTGAGGGATACTGATAAGCCTGATACTCTTAAGTGTCGCAAAAACTGCTAGCTAGATTGGGTTCCTGCATAGGAAGGAGCTGCCCCTAGGGATGAAGAAGTGGGGCAGGGTGATACTTATATAAAACAGAAAGGAACTAAACAGGGAGAAGCTAGGCCCTTCGTCCTCTGGCTTTCCAGCCTCCCTCTAGCAATCTCTCTCCCCTATTGACCAAATCTAGCATCCTCATCTGCTCTATCCCAGCTCCATCATCATGAAGTGGAATATAGAAGGGCAAGTGTGGATCTGAGAGAAAATTGCTAATAATCAACTCAACACATGTCTCCTTCCTCACCATTCACATCTGGGCTGGCTATATGATTTGCTTGACCAATGGGATTTAACAAATGGTATTATTTTATTTCAAAGGGTAATTTCAAGAGGTATCTTTCAGTCTTGCTCACTTTTGGGTGCTACCTTGGGATCACCGTGTGGTGAAACCAGTCTAGAGCTTTGGAGGATGAGAAGCCACATGAAAGAGAACCAGGGCATCACAGAGGCCATCTTGGACCTATCGGTTCCCTTTGGGAACTAGAAGCGTGTGCTCAGCCACATTTCAGGATTACTATAAATGAGGACTGTTGTATGCTGTTATACTCCTCAATGAAGAGGAGCATCTAATGCAGTTCTTTTGTCTCCAGCTCATCATCCTACGTTGGGTGTATGGGGAACACATATCCTAATGGTCTGAATAACTTGTCTTTTTAGCAAACAGGTTTGTGGGTGAAAAGTTATGCAGCTAAGGAGCTGTGTCTATATTTGGACCAGATGCAGATTGTGAGACAGGAGTTTGAGGCTGAAGCTGTATTGAGATGAGGTAGAAGAGAAGCGTGAGCAATATTTGACATGTGTGAGGAATGGAGATATTTGTTTTTTTAAAGCTTTTTTAAAAGTTTATTTATATATTTTGAGAAGGAAGGGAGAGAGAGAGACAGAGACAGAATCCTAGTCAAGAGTCAGCCTAACTGACTGAGTCATCCAGGCACCACTAGGAATGGACATTTTTGTAATCAGAGGGTGGACTGAGGTAGATTGAAAAGCATGGCTGCGTTATTTTGCCTCTTCTTTCACCAAAAAGTGTGGTCTAGCTGGTTTAGGCTACTGGAGGGTGAAGCCTATATAGAGGACTGCTTTCTCCGGCCAACAGCCACACCAACTGCCAAACCTGTGAATGAGGCTATCTTGGACCTTCCAGCCTAATATAGCATCCATCTGAATGCAGCTGCATGAGTAAGCCCAGATGAAACCATCAGAGGAACAGTCCAGCCAACCCTCAGAATCATGAGAAATAATAAATCATTGTTTATGTCATTAAACATTAAAACATTACAATCATTATTTTAAGTCATTAAGTTTTGGGATGGTGTGATTCATAATGAGAGCCAATAAAGACCATTTTAATAGGATCACTCTAGCTATTTTGTTCCAGGTAGTCTATAAGGGGCAAGGATGGTGAGACTGGAGAAGATAGTGAAGCATAACGATGAATCAAATATAATCCTTTCCCTCAAACTTAAGAAGAAATAGGAGGTTAAGAAACATACCCAGGTTGTGCAGCTAGTAAGAGTTAGAACTGGAATTCAAACCCAGGCAGAGCTGAAATTCTAGTCTGTGCTCTGAAACACTCTGAGAAACCAAAGAATTTGGAGGAAGGTCTTGGTTAAGTAACTAACGTTTAGTGAATCTTTACTTTTTCTAAATTCCTATTATGTATATTACATTATTAGATCCCTAATGTGCACTTACAGGTTTTCAATTTTTTTGTCCTTAAAATTGTCCCATTTTATACTTAAATTTGACATTCAGTCTATCTATGATAGTAGGTAGAAAAGAGAGAGGCATTATTTTCTAAAACAGATGATAGTCAAGTTATGTATTGAAGAAAGAACAAAAGAAAAACAAGAGAAGCATATTTCCAAATATGTGCACTCGGTGCACATTCAAATTCTATCTGGCTTTCAAATCCCAATATAAGGACTGCTTTCAATAAAAGCATCTCTGATTATTCCTAGCCTGAAGTGTTTGTTTTTCCTCCAAATTTCCCGAGCGATGAATACATCTCTTAGAACATATTTTCTACCACGTCTACCATTGGCTTATAAATACTCTGTATGTCCTTTCAGATGGACTCCAGGTCTGATTTATGTTTATACCCTTTTTGTTGCCAGTGGGATAAGGCAGGTGAAAGAATGAACAGATGATTAGAAGGATGGACAGATGAATAGATGAATCTCTTGCCTTTGAACTGATTCACACCCTTACCCTGTATTGTCTATATTCCTAGGGAAACATTTTTTGTAAATTTTTTTTTGAGGTGCTAAGATAAATTGATAGGAAGTTACTGAAACATATAATAAAATTGTACATATCAAAGAATTGGGTAGGATGGATATGCCATACTGTTTGACTTGATTGCCTATCTGTCCACATTAACTACCTAATAATTATTCTCTTCCATCTCAAAGTTGGCATTACTTATCCCAGTAATATGTTTCCTTTATTAATTCTTCTTTTGCATCTATTTCAATGTCCAGCTGTAAGGCACTATTTTACTGATTGGCTAGGTCTTTCTTCTTAATTTTTTAAATTTTTTTAACATTTATTTACTTTTGAGAGAGAGAGAGAGAGCAGGGGAGAGGAAGAGACAGATGGAGACACAGAATCCGAAGCAGGCTCCAGGCCGTGAGCTGTCAGCACAGAGCCCAAGGCAGGGCTCAAACTCATGGACCAGGAGCCGGAGTCAGACACTTAACCAACTGAGCCACCCATTAGCCCCTAGGTCTTTCTTATTTCCAAACAAACTCTCTCCTATCAAAATGTAAGCTTATTTCTTCTTAATTACTAAATATGGAGACCACCTCAGATACTTAAAAGAGGTGAGTTACCCAGGGCAGTCGCATAAGTTACAGGGCCCAGTGCAAAACCAAGGTGCAAGCTCCTTGTTAAAACATTATTAAGAATTTCAAGATGGTGATAGCAGAACACTAACCCAAGCACAGGACCCTTCTAAGCACCGAAGCCTGTGTCAATGGTGTTAATGCACTGGTTGCTCAGCTGTGAAGTGGGCCCTGGAGTTCCCTTATTTGCAGTCTTGACAAATGACTGCTTGACTGCAGTCTTGCAGTCTTGCAACTCTTTTACCATGTAGGCAGAGTGAAAGACCTCCCTACTGCATTTTCCAGTGAGCGAAGAAGACATTCCATGTTAACCATGAAGTGTCACCGAACACACATATTGAGGGAGAGTGTATGTATCTGCTCCGCCTGTTGAGATTTTATGACTTTATTGAGGCACAATTTAATGCAGGTAGGTGCATATATTACAAGTATAGAGCCTAATGAATTATCACAAATTAAACACTAATAAGACACCAGAAACAAAGAAACAGAAAATTATCCACATCCAGGGTCTCCCTCTTTTGTCCTCTTTGATCACTTAAATTCTGCCACCCCAAGTTAAGTAGTATCCTGACTTCTAACAGCATAGATTGGTTTTGTATGTTTGTTTGTTTGTTTGTTTTCTTTTTTTTTTTTGTTTATTTACTTATTTTGAGAGAGAGAGTGTGAGCAGGGGAGGTGCAGGGTTTGGGGATATCCCTTTTATGATGTCTGTACAAGTGTTTTGACCATTTTTCTATTGAGTTGCCTATTTTTCTTTCTTCTTCTTCTTCTTTTTTTAATCTTTATTTATTTTTGAGAGAGAGACAGAGTGTGAACAGGGGAGGAGCAGAGAGAGAGGGAAACACAGGAACTGAAGCAGGCTCCAGGCTCTGAGCTGTCAGCACAGAGCCCAATGCGGGGCTCAAACTCATGAACCGTGAGACCATGACCTGAGCCAAAGTCAGATGCTCAACCGACAGAGCCACCCAGGCACCCCGAGTTGCCTATTTTTCTTATTTATTTTCTAGGAATTTTAATATATTCTGGATATGGGTCCTTAGATATATATGTTAAGAATAGCTTCTCTCTCTCTCTCTCTCTTCCTTTCTCTCTTTCTCTCTGTGGGTTGCCTTTTCATTTTCTTAAGGGTGTTTTTTGACGAATACTGGTGCATATTTTTAAAACATATCTTTTAAGGGACCATTACAAGAAAAAAAGAACCTAAAAGGACAAAAAATACTCTCTATTAAAAATATGCATTAGCAATTGTGCCCATTATACTAAGTTGATAATATTAAGCTAAAAATAATAGAAATTATAGTTGAACAGCAAGAATAATACTATTGTGCATTAAAAACAAAGTCAAAGAGGAGTGCCTGGGTGGTTCAGTTGGTTGGGTGTCCGACTCTTAATTTTGGCTCAGGTCATCATCTCACGGTTCATGGGATGGAGCCCTGCACTGGGCTCTGTACTGACAGCACAGAGCCTGCTTGGGATTCTCTCACTCCCTCTTTCTCTGCCCCTCCCTCGCTCACTCTCTCTCTCTCTCATGCGTGCACACATGCTGTCTCTCTCAAAAAAAAAACAAAGTTGAAGAATTCTCCATGGAAATTGTGGGGACCCCAACTATCTGTGTTGGAGTAGGAACTTTGTGATATTGCCAAATATTGTGTGGCAGCCAGACTTTTTAGCAGAATACTAAAAGTTTAGTAAATTTTAATAACACTAATTTTAATTCATGAATGCTAAAGTTTAATAACACTTCTTAATTAAGTAGGTGATTGGTATTTAGTATTTAGATCTTTTTCATACTTAAAAGAATAGTCTCTAACACAGATGTGATTAATTTTGAATAATGAATAAGAAATGTAAATTACCTTCTGGTTTTTGTTTGCATTTAAATTTGCCTGCAGTCATCCAGAACTTTCAGACTTTCCTTCTATAAAAACTTGTGTTGACCAGTCTTCCCCAAATATTTTCATCTTGTTGCTTTTTTGCCCCCTAACATAACACAAAATCATTTATGAAATACATCTTTCATAGATATTTATATTTTATCATCAAAGGATATAATTTTGTTTGCTGGCTGTTTGCATTCACTCATTTATTCTTTATCCATCCATTCATTCATTCATTCATTTCTACACTTGACAAATCTTCATCGTACATCTACTGGATACTAGGAAAGCAGCAGTGAACCAAACAGAACAAACATCTCTGCTTACAGGAAGCTAGCATTCCAGTAGAGGAGACCAATAATAAACAAGATATATTATATAATGTCAGCAGATAAGAGTTGCCATGGGGAAAAACTATGCAGGGAATGGGACAGGGGTCATTTGCAATTTTAATTATTGTGGTCAGGAAAGGCATCAACTGAGCAGAGAGACCTGAAGAGGTGAGGAAGGAGCTCTGGCTATCAGAGGAAGAGCACTCCGGGCAGGGGGAACTGAGAGTGTACAGATCTGAGGCAAGAGAATGCTTGTTGGAGCTGACTTCAGTGTTGATGATGACTTCAATTTGCCACTTACTGAGACATAGTATCCATGTAATCAAAGTCACAACTTGGCAATTAGTAGGCTTGAGCCAGGAACTTTAACTGGAAATGGATCTGAACACAAAATTATTTACCTGAAAGATATATTGTGCAGCTCTGATAATTAGAAATTAGAAACACTCCATTCATCAGATGTTGAAAGAGTTCTATGGCAATTTCGAGGCAATTTGAAATCACAGGCGAAGTTGTGGCCTGTGATTTTTATGATCTGGAATGAGTGATAAAATGTTTCTACACTTTTACCAAAAAAAGGCAGGGTTTACTTTATTTCCTAGGCATTGAATTATTCATAGTTTAAAATTAAAAAAGAGTAATTTTATCAGAGTCTGGTAGGAATTCAGTGTTTTATTATTTCAAAGTTTACAAAGAATAAGGCAAAACGCCATGTGCTTGATTACGGTGACCTAACCACAGTGAGATGGGTGATTACCAGACACATTAGATTCCAGGGTTCTTTTTGCCTTAGGTTTCTCTTATCTTCTTACCTTATTTTCCACATCTTTACTATTTGGGTCAATGGATAAACTGTTAACAAAATTAGGCATTTACCCAATTAAAATAATTGAGTGTGTTAACACATGATATTCATAAAGAGAGAAGCAGTAAGATTGTTGGTCAGGACCCTATAAGCCACTTTCATCACTTCGAAGTTGAGACTTTTGAAAATTGTCATGTCCATGAAATTGATTTTCATCTGGCTCAGGTCAACTCTTCACCATCCCCTGAAAGAGTAATACTTTTCTGATAATTCCAATAAAAATATTTTCATAAACATTAGCAGGAGTGATTATGAAAAATGTTGGAAGAACTACAGTAATTGCTTAAATATACCATGATTAAAATTGGTCAGCAAGAATTACTAGAATGGTATTTTGAAAATCCATGTGGCTAAACTGAAATACGAAGTATTAGATTCATTGAAATCATTATTCCTTTTCGTTGAATTCACTGAATATTGAATTCTTAGTTCAGTAATTCTCAACAAATTATAAATGACATCACCTACTTGAAATTATATTTTTCTGACTTCATTAATATATTTCTAGAGCCTTCCTTCCTTCTATCCTTCCTTCCTCTATCTTACCTTTTCTCATTCTTTTATGTGTTTTTATTTTTATCTGTACATCATAGTTGTCTAACTTTTAGCAGGGCAGCTATATGACAAACAATCTTATGACTGACATATGCTCCAGCATTGTGTGTGAGACCATATTACATGATGGTCCTAGAGAAGCATCCCATAGGAAGTGCTTAGGCAGTCAGTACCCATAGCCAACTGATAATTATATAAGCAATAAATTTTACTTTTTTTCCATCTCAAGCAATAAATTTACCTTTCTACTTGGTTAAATATGATAGCTTCTTTTCTCCATAACTGCTCTAAACCTCGTCAAAGTTAAAATAGTTCTCTGAGTTTTGATGGTTAAGTATTTCACTTGTGGAACATGACAAAATATCTTGCCAACCAGAATAATACTTATACAGTGTATGATACTGTATTATTTTAAAAGTGATTTCCCTTTTCACATTCTTCATTAGTTACATGCAATTTAATAATTTGAAGTTACTTTTGAACATGAGATTACCTTTCCATCATGTTTATTTGGCAAAATTAGATTTGTTGGGCTATTCCTAATAGTTTACATGGAAAGAGAAACAGGGATTTAGATGCTTGTATATTAATGGAAAACAAGTGGATTTATCTGGCTAATTCATGCATCAATTTTTTTTATTGTGTGCACCTACAAACAGAGTTCTTGTTCTTCTTGAACTTAGAATAGCATGTGAAGAGAGAATGTGATCTGAGCAAAGACACAAATATACAATCATAAACTATGATGTGTGGTGTAAGGGAAAAGAAATAGGTGCTGTGAAAAAGACAAGGGTTGGGGAGGGCTTAAATTGGGTGGCTAAGAAGGGTCTCTGAAGAGCTGATGTTTAATCTGAAACCTGAAACTAATCACTTGGAAGAATATTACAGGTAGAGGACCAGGATATGGAAAGGCCCCAACACAAGAAATTCTTACGGCTTTTTTGCTTCATTTCTGAGGAATACTCACATTTCCATTTCTATTTCACCCATGATGTGAGACATATCTTGAGTAGTGGAAGGACTAATTGGCCTTCATTAATCCTTTTTTCACAGCCCATCCTATTTGAAATGTTAGTGTGGCCTCCAATGTCAGCAATTCTAGTTCAGGACTCAATATGTAGGTTTAGGTATTTTCCACTACTGATATTAGGTTAAATTAAATTAAATCACTTTTTTTTTTTTTAATAAAAAACAGACAACTGCTGGCAATTTCACTTGGTTCAGTCTGTATATTGTCAATATCTTCTGTGGATCCTGGAAGATGTCTCATACCAAGTAGATCACTGGGAGTTTTTGGAGAACAAATTGGAGAGCATAGACTTATTTTGAATGTTATTCACCATCTCACTTTCTGAAGGTATTGATGTTGCAGAGAGAATCTGGCTCCATGAAAATTCAAATTTTATCAAATTATAGATCATCAAATTATGGAAAGGAATTATGCATACTTTTTACCTTTTATATTTTTCTTACACTGGTGCATAAAACTCCAATATTAAAACAGATTTTAAAAACGAGTATTTTGAAATATTTTTAATACCTCAGAATATTATGTTCTCTTTTTGTATGCACTGTAAAATATTTTGGAAGTTATACTTTATCAATTGGTTCAAAGTTATAATTTGTCCTTTATTTTACCATATTTCTACATTTATTATTATATTATTATTATTCCTTTATTTATACCATAGAAATCATATTTCTATACTTCTATCATAATCATGTAGAGAACTATTAAAATATAGATTATTGGTCCCAGTTTATGCACAACTGATACCAACTGACTCAGAATCTTTGGGAAGCTACATATTCCATAATCATTGTAGGTAATTCCTCTGTACCTTCAAGTTTGAGAAAAACTGTTCCAACCAAATAAAATCATAGATAATTGTATTTTGGTTTTTCTTTGTTCATTTTAAGTACTTCTGCTGTGTCACAGAAGAATATATGTAGGTGGAGGTTACATACAATAGCAGTTATAAAGGACAGGATAAAAGCTCCAAAATGCAAAATTATGTTTGTACTTAGAAAATAAAAATATGATATATTAAAGAATGTATATTTCTAAAGCTAAGCACCTGAAAAGTGGAATTTTCAAAAGATAGGAATAATTCTTCCCAAACATAGAGAAAGTCTCTGTGGTCAATTTTACTGTTATAAACCAACCACTAAAAACAAACAAACAAACAAACAAAAAACCTGGAATATAATTCTAGCAGTAATTTCTAGCTTGTAGTGTATATACCTTGCAAATTTTTGCAAAGTGCTTTCAATTACATCATTGGATAATTTCTCCATTATTTGCATCCAGTCTAACCCCTTATATTCAGTTTACTTTCTTACTTGCTTGTATAATCACTCATAGTTTTATTAAATTTGTGTTTCTGTTAAAACTCTTTGGCTTGCTTAGACATTGTTAACTTAAGATCAAATCTCCACTGAGAAAATAAGTTTTTAGTTAAAGTGGATAAACTTTACTGTGATTTCTGCTTCAAACTCTTTTGGAAACTTTACCTTTATTCGTGGTATCTGTGTCTGGCTAGAGAAAGCCATATGGCCAATGAAAATGTGCAGAAGTCGCCAAAAACAAATCCACAGAAAGCTGGTAAACTATAACTTTGGACTGTGATGGCCACATACTGCTTTTCATCAGCCAAGAAAACCATACTAGCCAAGTTTTCCTAATGATTAAAAAAAGTATAAAACCGCAATTGTATCTTCTTGCAGAAAGTCCTGGTGGTGAGATATAAATCCTGGGTACAGGCCTCATTGATCCTCTCAACACATAAAAATAAGGAACTCCGTCTCGCCAACTTATTCTTAGGACAGTGTCTTTCTTCTCATTGAGGTGGTCATGTCTAGTGGTAGTTGAATCAGTTGTGCAAGGCAGTCTTAGGATTTATTTAATTCTGCAGCATTGAGATTTTATTTGAAAGGTCCTCAAGACTTTCCCTGCCTTCCGAATGTCTTCCCTTGCTTCAGTTTCTTACACTGTGGGCTAGCTTGGTGAGGATATCTTTGCCTTGTAATAGTTATTCACTTAAAAAGCCTTCAAAATATTAACCAGTCGCTGAAGGTTCTTTGAAGAAAAATATGACTGCTCGTGTAAACAATTAATGGTTGTTAAGCATGGCAGTGTATATTATGACAAACAACACATGCTACATTATGCCAGCTGGTGTAATGATGTGATAATGGCTGACTCATTAACTCTGGCACACAGTTTACGATGCCCTTCTATGACAGGATTAATTGATTCACACATACATTAAAACAAAAATAACTACACTGAAATTCAGCTGGAAGCCTGGCTCCTCATTTGTCATAAACCCTGCTGTTGGTGATAGCTGACAAAGACCCGAATGCTGAATGGGTTGAGGTTCCCTTACTGACCTCATCTTTGTTTCTGACTGAGAACCAGAGCCTTGGAAATATATCAGAATGCTTTCAGGTAAAGGCTTTCCCTTGAGAAGAATTCACACAGGAAGAAAATATATACACACATATAGTTTTAACAGTGAAATGGCTCAATATACTTTTTAAAAGCAAGTCCAGTAGGAAAACAACCATTATAAGGTGTGTCTTATCTACTAGAAATATAGTTTAGATGCTTTTCCAAAATAACAAGATATTTAAAGAATTTTGTTTCAGTTAACCAATCAAATACTTTGCAGAGTGCCTTTTAGAACTGCAATTAATTCTGACTTATATTAGCCATACTAATAAACAGAGGACTCAGCAGACGGCTAATTTTTTTCTCATTTGCCTCAGTTGCAATTTTGTCTCTTTATTGCATTGTGTGGATTGGTAATGCCTAAAATTTGAACCTGGGCAACTTTTCTTCACCTATCTAATAATAATAATCTAATAAAATCGAATGTTCACTCATTTTAATATAAAATCTCTGTTTATTGTTATTCTAGCGTACTTTCAACTAAGAAATAAGTTATTTCTTTACGAAATATCCTTTGTTTCCAATGATAACATATATATTGTATTTAACAATTCCTAATTTTGTTAATAGAAACTGAATCATATAATATGACTTTCATTTCAAAAGTTCTTTACATATACTGTTCTTATGTATTATTGTTACTAGCAATTACGGCATAAATGCTAGGGAACATAGAAAACCTGAGAGTTTATCTGAGTGTATTTTTTTCAACATACTGAAGAAAAAAAGTGCTAATTTTTTAAAAGTTAGAATTCCTTTTATTATTTTTAGTCATTTACCACTTTTGTTTTCAGAATTAAAGGAGACATGTCACATCTCTTCTTTATGTTGAAACTGAACATTGTTCTAAGCTGGTCAAGTAACCTAGTGATCAGTTAAGATTAATGAGAGTTAAAGCTTAAAGAGAGACTCAAGAGTCATCTTGGAAGAAAGAAATGGAATCATTAATTTACCTCTCTTTTTTTCTTGCTAATTTTCATTACAGTTTAAGGTAGTAATTCCAAACTCTTTCAGGCTCTACGCTGTCAGCACAAAGCCCAATGCGACGCTCAAACCCGTGAACCCCAAGCTCATGACCTGAGCCAAAGTCCAACACTCAACCAACTGAGCCACCAGGCACCCTTAGAAATTTTGACAAAATTTCATCTTGCTACACAATTCTCTCATGGCTGTAAGTACTTTATAATTGTCAGTAAAACAACTCGTCCCATTCCTTCAAACTCAACTAATAACCAAAAAGAAGTGTTCAAAAAAAGAAGTAGAATAGCATATGCAAAGCAAAGGAAGCACTTATATCAAATGAGATAATTAGCATAAAGGACTTAGAAATGTGTCTGCAAATAGGAAATGGTCAATAAGTGTTAGGCATACATTACAAAAGTAATCATCAAAGTGACACAGACAATTGCATGACAAATAATTGTCCATACTCCCTCAAAGAAATGAAAATTCTCTCTCTCTCTCGCCCTCCCTCTCTCTACATATATTACTATGGTCTGAATGTTTGTGTCCCCCACAAATTCATATGTTGAAATCTTAGTACCCAATGTGATAGTATCAGGAGGCAGGGCCTTTGGGAGGTGGTTAGGTCATAGGGGTGGAGCCTTCTTGAATGGGATTAGTGCCTTATAAAAGGGACACCAGAGAGCTCTCTTGCTCCTTCCTTTTCTGCCATGTGAGGATACAAAGTTGGCGATCTGCAATTCTGTGATCAATGGACAGATGGGAAATTGTGGGAATTATGTACGAATTATAAAGTGTGGCACTATAAAACTAATAAGACACCTAACAAACAGGATGAGATTCTAGGGGGTGGGTGAAAAGCACTTATAGGTGTGCTAAATTCTATCTCTCCTAGCATCACGTCAAAAGATAACTATTTAAAACTCAATCAAACAAATAAACAACAACAAAAAAACACCCATGAACTCTGACCTCTTAAATTAAAGTTTTTATGTTAAAGAAATATTTGGAAATTGCAGTGTTTTATTGTAGACAAACATCTGAATGTCCTTAATCTCTTCAGTTTCACTTAATAATTTTTCCATTGAAATTCAAATAAAATTAATTTCATACTGATCAAGTATCACAATCACCCTTTTTTTTTTTTAAGTTTACTTATTTATTTTTGAGAGACACAGAGACAGAGGGAGCAAAAGCAGCAGAGGGGCAGAGACAGAGGGGGACAGAGGATCTGAAGTGGGCCCTGTGTTGACAGCAGACAGCCCAACCCAGGGCTTGAACCCATGAACCGTGAGATCATGACCTGAGTGGAAGTCTGACATTTAACCAACTGAGCCACCTAGGTGCCCCCACAATTGCCCTTTTCTTATATCGGCTTTGCCTTGATTAAAGTTTTAGTGAGGTGTCTTTCCTTCCTGTGAGTTCTAATTATGTCCCAGCCTGAGCAAGCACTAAAAAGCAGGACTAACCCCCTGTATCAGTTTATTCCGAGAATCTAGCTGACCACAGCAAGGCACCTTTCCCATTGGACCCTCTTGGTCATTTCTCCTTGCTTGCCCACCTTCCTCTTAAAAGTTTCTGCTAATATTTACTTTCCCCTTGTATTAATTTCCTAGGTCTGCTGTAACAAATTAGCATAAACTGGGTGGCTTAAAACAACAGAACTTAATTCTCTTACAGTTGTGGGGGGCTAGAAGTTGGACAGGTCTTCAAGATGTCTGCCACGTTCCCTCTAAGATGCTGGGGAAAATCCTTTCTTGCGTCTTCCTAGCTTGTGGTGGTTGGTGGCTGTTAATCATTGATGTTCCTTGGTTTATAGTTACATCATTCCAGTATCCAGCTCCTTGATATTCTCTCCTCATATCTTCACACAGATTGTATAGTGATATTGGATTAAGGGTCCACCCTACTCCCATATGATCTCATCTTAACCATGTGCAGTGACTATTTCCAAATCAGGTCCCATTCAGAGGTATTGGGGTTCAGGACTTCAGCATATCTTTCTGGGAGACACAATTCAACACATAACACCTCTCCTTGCCCTGTATGTGAAAATACCTTTTTTCTGTCTGATTTTGAGATGCTTGAAGATTTCTGAGATTGCAAGTTTCTCCCTATTGTAATGGTCTTTCTTCTGATAAGTCTCTTTTTATCTAAGTTTGAATCTGCGTTTGACAATACTTTATACTAATATAGTATGATTCCATGATTAGATAAAATCTATTTTCTCACCTTTCTATTAACTAACACAGGATTAATGATCAATAAAAGTTGATGATTTGGGAGGTTTTTTTGTTTTCAATGATGACATGTGCCATTTTTTTCAAAATCATAAAAGGCATTTTTTGGACTAAAACCTTCATGAAAAAACAAGTATTTTTTTTTTTTTTGTCTCTCTTGCAGAAAAGACTCAAAGAAAGACAGCTGGCAGTGAAATGCTTATAAAACTGGAGCCTACATCTTAATTGGTTAATTCAAACAGGGCTGCCTTAGATATTAGAGACAATTCATATGAAAATTAAAAACGCAGCCAATCATCTCTACGATTGACTTTGATTTTACAACATTAAACCAAAATCTGTGAGTCTAATGATCTACACTGTATAGAAGACATCAGAACGTTTTATTCTTTGTCCAAATATTTGTTATTATAACCTTTTGGTTTTGAAATGATTTCCTTTCGAATTCATAATACATTGTGAGAAGTCAAATTAGCATGCAGGAAACTTGGTGAGTAGCCCAGAAATGAGCCTTTAACATGCAGTCTTTAGAGAGAGGTTATGTTAAACATATAATTAAACGGTCACTGAAGATGTACAGGAGTATTTTTGCAACAAATCAAATACGGTGAAAGCAGGATCCTCAAATTTCAACATTTTCTATCCAGGTAAATGACAGTAAACTTCATAAGGGAAAAAGAGTTTTAAGCCAATGATTAATCTTCAGTGAATCCACAGTAGAAATGAAGGTAATGAAGCCATCAAGATGGCACTAAAGCAAATTTCGTAACTAGAGTTAGGAGTAACTTGGAGTGACAACAGTAAGTGTTGGAGTCACAGGAGTTCAGTAACTTGGGGATTTATGCAGGAAAATAATCCGAGAAGGTAAGAAGGATCCATGGTGGTCACTGAGGAGGAATAATAGAAGGGGAGCTCTGCAATTAATCACAGGAAATCAAGAGATGCCTCTGGAGTCAGACAAGTACTACATCTGCTCCTTAATATCTGCGTAATCTCCCAGGCTGTGTTTCCTAGCACTAAACTGGAGATAATGGCAGATAACACTCCAAGTTGTTATAAGGATTAAGAGAGAGACATCTATTAAATCCTTATTACGTTGTGTACTTCATAGTAAATATTAATCTTTTCCTAATTTTCCCTCCTCCACACAATTTAGTTTCTATCCCCTGGATCATAGGTTAGATTGACCCGATTAGATTACAACTCCCCGTTCAGAATCAATTCAGAAATCCCATTCAGAAAACAGCCTGAACCACACATTTATTTCAAAATTATATTCTTTCAAAGAAATTGCTGTTGAAGTTATTTTTACTCTGAAAAGCATCTGTGCCTTTCTCAGTCAAAACGTGATTTTTTCTATGTGTATGAATTTATTATTTAACATCTTCATAAAAGATATTTTCTGTGGGTTAAAACTATGAATGAATGATATTTTAATTAATGCATATGATAAATAAAGTAGCCTTTGTATCCACAGTCATTGTGCAGATGGGTGTTTCTTGTCGTGAAAATCAAAGAAAAAAAATGATTGCTTTGAGTTGTAACCTGTGTTCTTTACATATGGTGTTGACAGTGGCTTATTTGTGAAGAAAACAACTTAAAATATGTATTATGCGTGACAGAGTAAAAGTTCTAGTGATATGTGTCTGCTCAGTATGACATTATCCTGCAACATTATACTTCATTCATTTCATGCATTCATTAATTCATCCTGTGCATTTATCAAGGTATTTATTGCCTTCTACCCTATGCCATGTGCTGTGCTAGATATAGGGTCACTATAGACAAATGCCATGTTCCGGAAATTAACGTAAGTTCCTGTGTCTAGAACACAGAGAGTGGGGGTGGGGGGGGGGGTTGGTGGGAGATGAGGTAGGACCAGACCACATTGCACCATGAAGGTCCTGTTGAAGGTTTTGGTATTTACCCAAAGAATAGTTCAAAAGAAAACAGGAGACATGATTAAATTTGCATTCTAACATGCAAATAGCTCTGGTTCTAAAATGCAGAAGAACCAGGAGAAGTCCAGAGCTGGGATGCTATTAAATACATCTGACGAGAAACAGCGGTAGTTTGAACTAGGGGTAGAAGCAGTGATGGAAAACTGTGAACGGATTTAAGAAATGTTTATGATCTAAGATTGGTAGAATTTTGTGAAAATATGGATATGCTCTAGACAGTAATGAGATATGTGGGAGAGAGATGTCAAACAGAATTGTCAGGTTTCTGGATTCTAACACTGGATAATGACACCCTTTGCTGAAACAGACACAAAGCGCTGTAAGAGGATCATGTTAGGGAATGAAACCTTTGGGATGGGTCTACTCTCTTTGTCTTCCCATATCCAAAGTTTATAATGCGTTATTTCTTCTATCATTTTTTTTGCCTTATTATAAAAGTAATCTGGTTCATTGCTTTAGAAAAAAGGAAAGAAAGAGAACTACAGAAAAAGACTAAAAAAAATCTGTTGTTCTATCAATTTTAATAAAGCAGTTATAACTGAAAAAATTGACTAGCTGGTATACGGATATTTTACTTTACTTGAGATTTAATTATTAGAAGACTATACTTGTTTTCAATTTAACTTTTTGAAAAGAGTCTAAAATGTAAATCCAAGATAAATGTAAGATGTAATTGCTAAAAGTTATAAAAAAAAACTTGTAATTAACCTTAAAACTGGCTAATACTCATTATATTAGAATTTTCTGCTCATTTGGAACAAAGATGAACTACCTTGCATTATCTTCAGAGCCTCCCTATTTATTCAAATTCATTGTTCACATCATACGTTAATACAGCTGGCATTCTGAGAGCTTGTCATGATGCCTCAGGAGAGTGATGACATATTCGGACACACAGAGTTTTTTTTCTAGTTTATATAATGAGATAGTTTACACTTGGGATTTTAAATTGCAGACAAGACTCTAGCTAATGTTCCAATGTCCAATAACTCTATCTTTATTAGGCAATATTGAGTTTTCCAAGACAGGTTTCCCCCGCTATCTGAAAGTAGAGCATTCCCATGAAAGCTTTTGTAAGCTGAAATGGGATAAATCAAAGAAGCAATTACCGTTTCATAAAAGCTAAAATGTTCTTCCAAGTCTGTTAGCAAGAACAGGTGTTTATGTAGGACTTTCTTAAAAGCAAAGTGGTGTAAAGTGAACTTTCAGATAGTGGGGGAAACCAGTATATTTTATACACAGTGGTTCTTTAGTAAAATCATGAAGTGTGTCATTTAGGAGATGTATGACATCTTGAATAAAGGAAAATCAGACAAAAATAAATACAGATGAAACAAAGCATACAAACAATTCTCTTTTGTTTTACATCTGGCCATAGTTTGAGTGATTTCTTCTTTTTTTAAGCCTTATTTATTTATTTTTGAGGGGTAGGGGAGGGGCAGAAAGAGGGAGAGAGAGAGAGAGAGAGAGAGAGAATCCCAAGCAGGTTCTGCATTGTCAGCACAGAGCCTGACTTGGGGCTTGAACCCATAAACCGTGATATCATGACCTGAGCCAAAATCAAGAGCTGGATATTTAACAGACTGAGCCACCCAGATGCCCCCATAGTTTGAGTAATTTCATTGACCCTTTAGCTTTCAATCAAAAAGACTAACAGAAAACTTGTTCAATAATAGATTCAATTCCTCAGAACACACAGTATTTACAGTGGATAAAATTTAGTGCCTTCAGAATTCTAGGCTTGGATTTTTTTTTCTTTTTTTACTATGTCTCATACCTGACTTATAATACTACCAAATTTCTGACAGTCACTCAGTTGTAGAATGTGGTAAAAGGCATAGGGGGATGGGACAGCTAAGTGGTGTTTAAGATCTGTTGTTGATTTGTTGAGAAATATTAATATTATTTAAAAATTTTTTAAATTAAGAGAGAGTTTCTTTGGAGCAAGTTTAGAGTTCTGGATATTATTTCTGTTGAAGAAAGAATATAACAATTTTAATTATGAGGAAAAATTCATTTTTTACTTAGCTGTCATGCTTTTTTCTTTTTTTAATTGAACACCTATGATCTGCCAAACTCTACTACAAAAGAACAAAAAGGAAAGAAGAGAGCCATACCTTAAAGAAGCTTGTAGTCTAGCAGACAAGAGAAATAATCAAACACATAATTAAGATGTAATTTGACGTACGTTCCTAGAGGAGCATACATTTTATGGAACTCCAAACAGGTAGCCCAAATTTCAGCTGGGGAAGGAGACCGTGTTACCCTAGGAGTATCTTCAAGTTGCGTATGATAGAATTCTGATTCTGACTCAGCCAAATCTGGATGTATTTGCTCACATAACTGAGCAACTGCTCTCCCATCTACTTGGGATGGACTATTCCTATCGAGTACAAGAAACTGTGGCAAGATAGGGACAGTGTCCTCCATTTTAGTAGACTTGAGAAGTGGTCAAATTTCTCACCTCCGTCTCTTCTCCTGCTCTGTCGGGCAGCAATTTCAGAGCCCAGAAGCAAGGGATGAAAAGACCAAGAACCAAGAGTCTTTTCAGTGATTTGAGGCCCAAAAGGCTGTGTTGTTTGTATACTGGCATGGCTGGTTGAGTCAAGGAATTTATTATAGTTGGAAGTCACTTTGGATAGCAATTTTCAAACCTGGCTGCAGGTTAGAATAATTTCCATAACAACAACAGCAACAACAACAACAACAACAACAATGAAGTCAACAAATTAAATAGAAATTTCTGATGATGGAGCTCCAGTATGGATATTTTAAAATATTATTTGGATATGGAAAGGAAAAGAAACTTTGTGGTTGTTCTAGTCCCAGATGGTGTAGAGATGGCTTGCTTACAGAGGAAAGGGCACAGGCATGATTCTGTAAAGAACAGTGACCAGAGCAAATATCATTCTTGTGAGTAGGATGCTCCTCAATGTTTTGCTCTAAGGCAGTGACCTCAGCATGAAGGTTGGAGCAACCCTCAATGACAAGAGGCTAAGAGCTTGGGGAGATGGCAGTTTACAAGACATCTTCAAGAAATAACACTTACATGATCTTGTCTTTATTTATATTCCCAGTCTGATATAATCATGAGGAAATGGCTATCACATTTGCACATTTTTTACTTATACTGTGAAAGAGTACATTCTCCAAAGGTAAAGTATTTTACTCACCATTGGATTCCCATACCTAGCTGACACAATATACTGGACACAGTAAATGACAATTAGATGAATGAATTTAGTGCTATCATAGCATGATCTCAAGTTTTCTATCCTATAGTTAAAAGGATTTATTAGAAATCCTATAGGATTTTCTATTTGTGAGAATAGAAGACCTACCAAAAAACGTACTTCTATAATATTTCTGTTTTCAGAGGTAGCAACTCAGAAGAAAGTTATATTTCAAGATTGACCAGACAATCTATGGGAATGGAAACAATAAAATTCATATCCATGCATATTCATTTTAAAAAAATCAAAGGACCTCCAGCTCAACACATTTTTCTGCTACATTTTTAAATTTTCCCTATGATTTCATCCTAGAAGAGAATAAACAGGAATCATACCTTTCCATATAGTTTATATATTCTGTTAAAAACATTCATGAAATATAGTAATATCAGCCCATTAGGAAAAGTCAAGTTTAAAATGCCACATTTGTTGGACATTTGACATGTTTTGTTTTCTGTCGCTCAGTATTCATCTTTAAAATTCATTTTGATATCAGGTCTAATACCAAATACATTTTTTCCTGCTGACTATTGCACACTCTCTCTAGTAATAAAGGTTCTGGATCCAGGCAAGGGCAATTCTTTTGAGGACACATAAGGCAAAAGCTTATAATGCAGTTTACTTGTCCAAAGAGTTCTTGGCTCTGCAGTGTTGACAATAACAGAAATGTGTTTGGACATCCCAAACCCAGTCAGATATGACTAGGAAGACAATGAAAGGAACAGATGGATATCTTTACAAAGCAACAATTTCTGAGCCAAATTGGGGTCATGCCCATCTTGTTCAGGAGATGTGAGAAAGGGAGCAGAAAAGGGTCAGGGAGAAGGACTTAAGGATCTCTGTGTGAAAGCTCCCTCTACAGAATGTTAAAGATTCTGGAAACTAAAACGCATATTATTTCAGGTTTATTATACAGAGAATACTGAAATTTGGAACTCTTGTCTTATGGATAATATACCACATTTAAAGGCAAGCAAACTAACCAACTTTGAAGAGTCTATTTCAGCACATAAAATGTAAGTTCTTCATTATTAACATATATTTTCCTCTAAAAGAAAAGAATAATTGAACTAGCAAGATAAACCCTATGTCCTAAGACTTCTTTGGAGTTTGGGGACATTTTAATGAGAATTCTATCATGGATCATTCAATCTCCCTATTTTGTTGTTCATAATCAATGATACTTTCATATCCGTGCAATTAAACTTGTATGCCAATATAATATAGGAGTGGTGAAAGATTCTCACGTGCACTGATTTTTTTAATTGTGGTAAAATATACATAACATAAATTTTATAATATTAACCATTTTAAATATACAATTCAGTGGCATTAAATACATTTACATCTGTCACTACCGTCCATCTCCAGAACTTTTTCATCAACTGAAAATGAAACTCTATATCCATTAAACAATAACTGTTCATTACTCCATTTCCCCAGTCCCTAGTAATCACTATTTTTTTAATGTTTATTTATTTTTGAGAGAGACAGAGACAGAGCTTGAGCGGGGGAGGGCAGAGAGAGAGGGAGACGCAGAATCCGAAGCAGGCTCCAGGCTCAGCACGGAGCCCAATGCGGGGCTCTAACCCACCGACCGTGAGATCATGACCTGAGCTGAAGTCGGACGCCCAACTGACTGAGACACCCAGGCGTCCCTCTAGCAATCGCTATTATACTATTATACTATCTCTAGGAATTTGACTATTCTAGGCACCTTGTAAGTAGAATCCTGCAATATTTGTACTTTTGTGTCTAATTTATTTTGTTTAGCATAATACCTTCAGGGTTCATCCATGCTGTAGTATGTTTCAGAATTTCATCCTTCTTATGGCTGAATAGTATTCCACTGTATGTACTTACCATATTTGGTTCACCCATTTATCTGTCAGTGGACATTTGAACTATTTCTACCTTTTGGCTACTGTGACTATTGCTGCAATGAACATTGGTGTACACTTATCTGTTTCAGTGTATGTTTTCAATTCTTTTTTACCTAAAAGTGGCATTTCTGGATTATATGATAACTGTATGTTTAAGTTTTTGAGGAACCATCATGCTGTCTTCCACAGTAGCTGCACTATTTTGCATTCTTACCAGCAATGCATAAGAGTCCCAATTTCTTCACATCGTTGCCAACACTTTTTATTCCCTTCCCTTCTCTCTTTCCTTCCTTCCTTTCTTCTTTTTTCTTCTGATAATAGCCATCCTAATGGGTATGAAATAGTATATTCTTGTAGTTTTGATTTTCATTTCCCTAATGACTAGTGATGTTGAGTGTCTTTTACCGTGTTTATTGGCTTTCGTATCACTTCTTTGGAGAAATGTCTATTAAACCCACTTTTGAATTGGGTTGTTTTTTTTGTTTTTGTTTTTGGTTACTGAGTAGCAGCATTTCTTTATGTATTGTGGATATTAATCCCTTATTGGATATATTATTTGCAAATATTTTCTTTCATTCTGTGCATTGCCTTTTCACTCTCTTAATAGTTGTCTTTTGACACACAAAAGTTTGGTTTGTGATAAAGCCCAGTCACTCTATATTTCTTCTGCTGCCTGTGCTTTTGATGTTATATTCAAGAAATTATCGTCAAACCCAATGTAAGAATTTTTTAAATGTGTTTCTATAGTACTGAAAAAAGTTGATTAACTTCTCTCTCCACTCTTTTTAGTTATACTTTTTTCATCCTCTTAATCACACAAAGGATATATAGAACTATCAGCCAGGTTACCAAATAATTCCTTGGTTTATAAGCCATGCTTATAATACAGTAATTAAACCTGTACTGGTATATGACTATTCTTTCTCTCTTTTATTAACTCTTCTGAGATTCAAATTCAAAAGTATCAAAAGCAAAGAATTGCCCAGATATTCTGTATTTATACTAATGACAGCAATAATAGCAAGGAATTGATCTAAGCACTTTCCCTATGTTAATTTTTTTACTCTTCAATTGATCCATTTTTTTCTTACAACTATAATTATCATCATCATTACTATCCTCCTCCTCATCTTTATTTTAGAATTGAAGAAACTGAGGCACAGGGAGATTAAGTAACTCGGCAGAGGTCACACAGGAAATGGTAGAGCCCAGATCCAAAGCAAGCAGTATATGCTCCTACTGTTCCTCTATGCTGTCTTCTTTCAATAATGAAATTAGCAAAGAAGCACAGACATGAGATTTTTATCATGTTACTCACCCCAACATAAACCTTTAATGGAGCTCTAGTCCCTGTGGGAAAAAGTAAGGCCTATGTTCTTCGACTCGCATTCAAGATTCTTCAAAATCTGGCTCCGATTTTCATCACCTACTTCTTTCCAACATCATCTGCTAATAAGTTAAGCTAATAAGCTTACACTATAAAACTTGTTTCTGATGCTATTGCTCATATCATTTCTGACAACTAAGTTTATTTTCATCTCTCCAACTTTATCAATTGATATCCTATCCATTTTAGAAATTTGGCTCACATCTTAGGAGTCTGGCTCTGCCATCGCAATATTTTTCTTCTGAATCCAGATACAGGTATCCTTTACGTCCTTTTCATTTACTGCAAATGCAACCCACTCGTTTGCACATGCATTCTTTCATTCAATCACTAAATAGTACTTTTCAAATATCAGCTTTCTTCAAGGTTATTTATGTATATGACGTATTGATGCTACTAGATTTTAAAGTCTTACTAGGTAGGCACCATGTGGTTTCCACTTTTATATTTTCCATGGTGCCTCACATAGGAGGAATCTAATGAATACAATGGACTGATTCATCGATAAGCTGAATTATATACCCAAACTAAGTTGTTTTTATGAGACATTATTAGTGCGAAGATAAACCCTCTTTTTTCAGAAGCTCCTATAATGGTCAATGAGAAACTAAAGACTAGAAAAGGAAACTCATATATTTATTGACTACTCTATACTACAATAGGCATCAATCTAATTAGAAGAAAAGATACAAGATAATAAAATCCTGATTTTTGAATGAATGGTGGGCATTGTGGGCATTATAGATACAAAAACTTTTTTTAACAAAAATATTTTATTAATCTGACTGATGCAGTTAGAGTTATCTTTAGAATAGTGTACTAGGGTTAAGTGTAAAGAATTAACGAAAAGCAACACAAAGAGCAAATAATATTAAAAACGGAAGTAACTTGAGTATTGAGAAGATTTTTCAACAATTATAATGCAATTTCTAAAACAAGCTAATGATCAAATTTCTCAAATCTTTAAATCTTCCCAAGAATCCTACTTATTCATCCCTAGATAATGAAGATAACATCTACTTCAAAACATTTTTTTTTAACATTAATTTATTTTCGAGAGAGAAGAGCACGAGTGGGGGAAGGGCAGAGAGAGAGGGAGACAGAATCCAAAGCAGGCTCCAGGCTCTGAGCTGTCAGCACAGAGCCCGATGCGGGGCCTGAACCCACAAACCGTGAGGTCATGACCTGAGCCAAAGTCAGGCGTTCAACCGACTGAGCCACGCAGCATCTACTTTTAAAGATGAAAGAATGATATTCATCCTGCGAAAGTGTTTTCACTTTCCATCAACAAAGTCTTATTTTATGTCTCTAATTTTGGCTGCCTAGAAAATGTGACTTGTCCTGACAGCTTCCAGAAGAGCTAGCTGTGTGGTGAGTGAAAAAAAATCACACAACTTTCAGTCATGGGAGCCGAATTCCAGTAAGAGACGATCAAGCTCTCAGGTATTTGATTAGAGGACCCTCCAGCTGGGAGGTATGGTGGCCAGGTCCGTGGTGGTAGCAGTGGTGAAGTGAACCTGTTAGAAGAGGTTGAAGGCTGACCGTAAATGCGTGGAGCTTAAATGCTACGCCAGTTAGCTTACCTGGGAAATGGTGAAATTAGCCCAAGCTTTAAAGCTGTACGAGAAAATGATCAGATTTCTGTTTTGAAAAAGGTAGGGCTGCGTCTGGACTGTTGGCAGCAGAGGTCTCCAGCTGGGCCCTGCAGGCTCAGAGCCACCAGACCACACCCTGCTGAAGGCTTGGAGTTCGGGTCTGACTCAGGCGCTGGCCCAGAGTTCAGTCTGCCCACACGCCCAGTGAGGAGGCTGCCTCTCCCGTGCTGCCCCAGAATCCCCAGAACAACTCTGGAAAGAGAGGAGTCAAATGTCAGGAAGAGACGCTCATCGTGGAGATGACAAAAGGAAAACACAGCTGAAAATCACTCAGGAGCAGACGAAGAACACCAGCTCCTGGAGGCTCCAACTGTTGCCCGGACAATCCAGATCTGCAATTATTTTTTTTTTTTTTAATTTTTTTTTTCAACGTTTATTTATTTTTGGGACAGAGAGAGACAGAGCATGAACGGGGGAGGGGCAGAGAGAGAGGGAGACACAGAATCGGAAACAGGCTCCAGGCTCTGAGCCATCAGCCCAGAGCCCGACGCGGGGCTCGAACTCACGGACCGCGAGATCGTGACCTGGCTGAAGTCGGATGCTTAACCGACTGCGCCACCCAGGCGCCCCCAGATCTGCAATTATTAAGAACACATGTGGCAACATCAAAAGGTCAGTGCACACACACTCCTTCATGATGGGCCACGACTAGAGGAAGATCCTCAAGAAATGTTCACAAGAACAACGAAGAGGGCTTTGGGAGATTGAGGACCCTGAGACAGCACCTCCTTTTCCAACTGGGCCTGCCTTTACCCAGCTGCCTCGTGTAGCGCAGCAGAGAGGCCTGTAAGGCTCTGCATGGAGAGAAGACCCCTGGGCTCCCTTGGGCGGGGCAGGGGAGTACTTTCCAAGCCAGGTTTGTGGCGCTTGAAAAACAAAGCAAAACAAAACAATAAATTACGTAAAATCAGAGAGAGACGGAGATGGAGAGGGAATGGAACGGTAAAGGAGGAAAAACTATGATGGAAATGGAGAGGAAAAATTTGAGAGATGGGACAGGAAAAGTTAGGTTACCGAACTATTGTATCGAGCCCCATTATTGGGAGATAATGGTGATGCCTGAACCAAAGAGTGAATGAAGGGGAAGAAACAGAGAAAAGACATTTTGTTTTAATTTGTTTTCTAGTTAAATTATTGAACTAATTTGAACAACTACCATTGATGTGCATATTTAAAGATTACTTTTCTTTTTTCCTCCATTTTTATCTTTCGTCTCATATTTGCTAAACAGTTTTCTTTTTTATTCAAGTATAGTTGACACACAATGTTACATTAGTTTCAGGTGTAGAAAATAGTCATTCCACAAGTCTGTGCATCATACTGTGCTCACTGCCAAGAGCTATAGAGAAGAGTTCTTCTAAGATCTTTATGTGGGACTAAAACCAATTTCGAATGTTGAGGGGAAAATCCCATGTTACCACTAAATATCTAAATATTCTTCTTAAAATTGAAATCCTCAAAGAAAGGTTGGTGCATGGTATAGAATAAATTTCCTTTAGGTTCTAATCCCAGTATTTCAGGTACAAACTAGGCCTGAGACCTTGGCCCGTCACCTACTTTGGATGCTGTTTTCTAAGTATTTGAAATAAGGGGCCTGACATAGAAGGTCTCTAATTTCTAGCTAAAATTCATTAGAAATCTGTTAATTTCTAGCCAAAATCCATTAGCAATCTGTTTTAAATTTAAAGTTTGATTTTTCTAAGTCTTAGGTTGTCTTCTCGTAGCAGGCTCTCACGTCTGGAAAGTGAGAAGTAAATGCCTCAGTTCTCCAATGGTATCTTTGAATTACAGGCCAGAAATGAGACATTATGAGATGCTGTAGAAACTATTTTGTGAAAGATCTATACACTTTTTGTCCGCATTCTTCTTATTTGTAAGCATAGCATGATTCTCATTATATACATTGGGGCTGGTAGGAGAAGGCAAAAAGTGTAGTGAAGTCACACAAAGAGACAGGAGAGGGACATACCTATAAACAGGCAAAGTACTAACAGTGATAGAGCTGCAGCACAGAAGCTGTGAGGGAATGAATGAAAGATAGATAAATGATCGTCCAAGTACTTATCGAGGCAAACATTTGGTACATAATTTGTTTTTGATACAATTGTAATGAATGTCATTCTTCTCTACGGAACCACACGCCAGATCTTTAGCACATCGCTGCTTGGTGCCCAGTGGGCAGCAAGTGCCCGATTGCCAATGCCACTTTTTAGCGCATGTTCATCTGCAGGATATTAAACAGATTGCCGTCCTTTTGATGTTTGTGAATATGAGTAGTAAATACCATATGATAGGACTCAATAGATTTGTTTCAGGAAAAAGAAAAAGACAAAGAGGAGGACAAAGAATGGAAGGAAGAGGAGGAGGAGGAGGGGGAGGAAGAAACTTCTCTCTCTTCTGGAAATGAAGAGATCAACTGAGTGAGTCTGAAAGCATATCAGTGCTATGGAGGTGAGTAGCAAGGTTTATATCTAGAAAAGAATGGTACAGCTACTAATGCACCTCTGAATTTCTGTCATGATTCATGACTAGGGAAATGGCTCCCCAAAGAGTTTGTAAACATTATATTTTTCAGGACTATAGAAAGTCCCTGGAGAATAAAGAATGGTTTTATTGTAGTTCAGAATCTTTCAGAATGTGCCCAGTTTAGGTGGCCACAAAAATCGCATGCGTGTATGAGTGTGTGAGTGTGCACCAAATTGTTTGTTGGCTAAGATCTAACTCTAACTTTCATAAAAGATTCACAAACTATCCCTTTGACTTTCATCTTGTTAAAAGTCAAAGTTGTTTGAGGTAGACGAAGTCCAAGAAAAGCTCTATCAGTTCCGTGAGGCTAAAGGAACATTAGATTACAAAAATTTAGATCTTAATCTTGCTCCTAATGTGTTTCTGCTTTAAAGTTTTCACTTATTCGTGTTAGAAGATGTTGGACTAGATGCTCTCTCAAGGACTTTCCAGCTCCAGGCTCTTCTGACATTGTGAAAGTAGTCTTGGAGTTTTCTTTGAAAACATTGCTTTTCAAAAATACTGAATTCTATGTAAGTAATCATATTCCCACAGGATTTAGCTCTTAAAATGTAGAACTATATATATTTTTTTGGTTTGGGAAGGTGATTTTCTTGTGTTTTGGGTTTTTTCTTCCCTCAAAGTTCTTCACTGTGAAACGGAGCTGATAGTAGATACCCATGTCCTATTTGAAATAGAGTTAAAGAGAAGTGATTAGCTTATTCAGTGAAATACACGTGAAGGCAGACAAAAATTATCTTATAACCAGAGATAGAGAGCAAGAGCCTAATCACAGCTTCCTGCTCCAGGATGTGCTCCCATCCTCTGGTAATTTGGCTAAATCCATACAAAGGTAGCAATAGGGAGGTACAGTTATGTACGTTGGCCACATCAGTTCAGAGAACAAGCTAGACAAATTGGTCATCCTTATTTGCAATCCCTAGAACGTTTTTGGCTTGGTTTTTGCTTAACTCATTTTTGAAGCTACTGCTACAGACATATACTAAGTGTCTCTGTATTATTTTTGGCTTTGTAAATGTTTTGCACACGTGGATTTTCTATAACACTTGAAAAACATATTTTAATATCTGAATGTAAAAAAGATTCATGGGTTGTTTACAATAAAATGAAATTCGTAGTTTAATAAAGGATTAACATGGGGCCCCTGAGTGGCTCAGTTGGTTAAGCATCCAACTTGATTTTGTCTCAGGTCATGATCTTGCAGTTTGTGAGATTGAGCCCTGAGACGGACTCTGTGCTGACAGTGCTGAGCCTGCTTGGGATTCTCTCTCTCACTTTCTCTCTCTCTCTCTCTCTTTCTCTCTCTCTCTTTCTCTCTCTCTTTGCTCCTCCTCCATACATGCTCTTTCTCTCTCTCTCAAAATAAATAAATAAACTTAAAAAATAAAGGATTAACACACTTTATCATTCTGTACTTTTCTCACCAAAGGTCAAGGTCTCTTTCTTATTTTTCTTTTTATTTATTTATTTTTTTTTTAATTTTTTTTTTTTAAATTTTTTTTTTCAACGTTTATTTATTTTTGGGACAGAGAGAGACAGAGCATGAACGGGGGAGGGGCAGAGAGAGAGGGAGACACAGAATCGGAAACAGGCTCCAGGCTCTGAGCCATCAGCCCAGAGCCCGACGCGGGGCTCGAACTCCCGGACCGCGAGATCGTGACCTGGCTGAAGTCGGACGCTTAACCGACTGCGCCACCCAGGCGCCCCTTATTTTTCTTTTTATAAAATAAATCAGCTTGTTGAGGGCTGGAATGACATGAACTGTAATGTATGCTAAACACATAGAAGACAAGGATCACGTACAATTTTTCCAAGGCTCAAATAAATTGGGCTGTAAAAGTTGTTGATGGAAACTCTGGGGGAATATTTAAACATTAAGTTTATTAAGTTTATTCGTTTTGTTTTGATTGAAACAATCAGAATAGATAGAGAGCTGTCATTTTAGTGGGAGGTTAAAATAGGCGACTGACTGAGAGTATATTGTATTTACCACAGACTTTGCTGAAAGATTACACTAGGGGATCTTATTAGTTCATATGATTTTAAAAAAGGACACAGAAACAATTTTTCCATATCTAACAGTCGTAGAGTTGGTGCATAATGTCCCATCTAAATGGGGATTGTTTAATGTAGCATTTATACTTAGGCATTGAGAACAAGGGCTTACCAGTGAGGGAAACAATAGCTTTCCTGTAAGATTATGGATATTAATATCAAATTGATAAGACAAGCACCAGAAATTAGGCACCAACAGATAAGAATTTAGAATTCTCTATGGGGCCAGGAGGAAAAGTGGGTTATCCTTCTAAGTCTGGTGTATATGGCTGCCACTCCAGTAGCTAAGGTAGAAGTGATTTAGTGGTTTGGTGCTGTTTACATGGATACTACATAGGGTGTCTTTAAACTAGATTTAATAGTACAGCTTCTTTCTCTTTGGATACCTTTAACGTTCCTTTCCCTTCATGGCCTTTGTTTCTTTTCTTTCTTTTCCTCCTTACTTACCCTGCACCGCCCTGCAAGACTGTCTTTAAATCACAAACTGTTCATCTCTGGAAAACAGAATTAGAATTAGATTCTTTTCATTCTCCTGGTTAGTGTTTGAGCTCATGCTTTCTCACTCACACATATGCCTGACATTAAATGATGGCTTGCTGTTTCATAACATGCATGCGATGAGAACTGATCATCATAATTTAACTATGTAGTTCTGCTTAGTGGCAATATCGAGAAATTATTAATTAGCTAATTTTATAATAGAATATACAGAAGCTCCTTTATAGCCTTGAGGCAGAATACTGTAATTTACCAATATCATGTATGTTAAATTATGAAAATGAGACTTATAAAGGCAAAGATATAAAAAAAGGAAAGCTGATAATCACAAGGTTGTAATATTGAAGAGGTGAGAATGAGATACTGAATTTGAGGATTTTAGCCTGATTTTCTTATGATATCTTTGTTTGTGACTCTTCATAAGGTCATTTGCCATGGGTCCCAGGCTGAGAATTATGGTCAGATAAATGAAATGGGAAATTAATTTGTTTTAAATGACACTAGACATTATCATGTACTTCTCCAGCCTAATCACACAAATGACTTCAAATAAAGCTCATAGACCTTTTAGAGATAGAAACTGGCACACTCCATGCGAACAGACTGTAGAATCAGCGAGGCTACATCAGTATGCATAATAGAGAAGAGCAAAGATGAACTTACTTGAGCAAACTTTGGTTCTATTCCTTCAGAGTTTGAAGATACATTTTCCCCTCTTTTTTCAATGTTTTCAGTTATAATTGACATGTAAAGTGTTCACTTTGATTAATTTTGTCATATATATTCACCTTTGAAGCTATCACCATAATTAATATAATTAACATGTTCATCTTCCCCCCAAATTTTCTTTGTGCCCCTTTGTAATCATGCTTCCTACCCTTCCTGCCAACTCCTCATCTTCCCATTTCCCAGGCAGCCATTGACTTGCTTTCTGTCATTATACAATGGTTCGCATTTTCTAGAATTGTACATACATGGAATCAAACATATGTATATACTATTTTGTCTGGCGCTTTTCACTCAGAACAATTTTGAAATTCATCTATATTGTAGTGTACATGAAGAGTTGCTGAAGGCCTTCTACTGTGTAGTCACACCATGGTTTGTTAATCCATTAACCTGTTGGTGGATATTTGAGTTAGGTCTAGATTTGGCTGTAACAAGTAAAGTGATATGAAAAAATCTTTGTATGAACATATGTTTTCATTTCTCTTGGGTAAATATCTAGGATAATATGATAGATGTATATTTAATTTAAAAAACCTGTTAAACTATTTTCTAAGATATTTGCACCATTTACATCTCTAGCAGACTCAAATAAGAAATTCAGTTCTATATCTTTACCAATACTTGCTATATATCTTTTCAATTTTAGGTATTCTGATCAGTGTGTAGTTGTATCTCATGATTTTTCTTTCTGGTTGATACGGTGAAGTACACTGAGCTTCACGTTCCCCTACTTTGTCATGATGTCTTATTTCTTTTATATATTGTTGGAATAATTTTGCTAAATTTTTGCATCTATATTTACAAACGGTATTGATCTGCAGTTGCTTTTTTCTTGTAATGTCTTTGTCTAGTGTTGGAATCAGAGTAATGCTGTAATCCTGTCCTCATAAAATGAGTTTGGAAATGTCCCTTCCTTTTTCAGTTTTCTGGAACAGTTTATTAGAATGGGCATTATTTCTCCATTGTTGAAGCCATTTGGGCTTGGAGTGTTCTTTGGGGGTGGGGAGTAAACTAGAATCTCAATTTATTTGATATAGGACCAATTCAAGTTTTCTATTTTTTTCTTGCATTTTGTTAGTTTGTATTTTTCAAAATATTTGCTTATTTCATCTATGTTGCCAAATTTATTGGCATAAAGTTTTCATAGTACTCCTTTATTATCATTTTAATATATTTATGATCTATGGTGATATCACTTTCTTTCCTGTTATTGGTAATTATTGTCATCTTTCTCTTTTTTCTATTCAATCTGGCTAAAAGTTTATTATTTTGTTGATATCCTAAAATAACCAACTTTTGGTTATATTGAGTTTTGCTATTTTCTATACCATTGATTATTGCTCTCAACTCTTTTTTCTCCTACCTACTTTGTATATAATTTACATTTTATTTCCAGTTTCTTTAGAAGCTGAGATTATTGATTTTAAACCTTTTCTCTCTTCTAATATAGGCTTTTAGTCCTATAAATTTCTCCCTAAGTACTGCTCCAGTAATAACTCATAAAATTTGATATGTTGTATTTTTATTTTCATTGTGTTCCAAATATTTTCTGTTTTCCCTCCTTATCTTAGGGTTTATTGAAAAGTTTATTATTTAGTTTCAAAATATTTGGGGATTTTCTAGAACTCTTTTTTTATTGATTTATGATTCCATTGTGCTCAGACAACATTTTTGTATAAAGTTCTTTAAATTCATGAAGTCTTGGCTAATGTCCTCAGTGAGGTCTATTTTGGTAAATGTTTCATACGAACTTGAAAAGAGTATATATATTCTATTATTGGGTAGTATTTTCTATTAATGTTAATTCAGTTGTTTGATAGTATTGTTCAAATCTTCTATATCTTATTAAATGTCTACTTGTTCTATCAAACATTGAGGAGACAATGTTGTGCTTGTAGATTTGCTTTTTCTTTCGTTTCTATCAGAATTTGCTTCATGTATTTTGAAGCTCTATTAGGTGCATAAATATTTAGGATTGTTATGTTTCCTTGGTGAATTCACCCCTCTATCATTGCAAATGACCTTGTTTATCACTGGTAACATTATTTGCTCTGAAATTTACTTTCGGATTTTAATATAGCCACTTTGACTTTCTTTTTATTATTATTAGCAGGATATTTTTGTATCCTTTTTCTTTTTAACTATTTTCTTTTTATATCTAAAATGTGTTTCTTGGAAGCAGTATGTTTTTGAGTCTTTATCTAATATGATAATCTTTCTTTGTAATTAAGGGAATTAGACTATTTATATTAATATGCTTATTGATATAGTTACACTTAAATATATTTCTTTGCTATTTTTGCTTTCTTTTACATATGCTTAAAAATCCATATTATAATATTATTTTTATTTGAACAGTCAATTCTTTTTTTCTATATAAAAATAACGTTTATTGTAGTATTCCACAGTGTTTGCTCCCAGCATATATCCAGTTAAGGTAATTAAATAAAAGGGGAAGATGTAAGAAATATAGTTGAAATCATAAGATATTTCTCAGTGTGTCAACATAAAATATGCATTTAAGTTTCAAATACTGTCTCTTTAAGAAAGAGTTTTCCCTGGTAATAATCTGTAAAATCACCGCCCAAATATACAAATGTTTATATTGAAATATTTATGTACCTAATGGAACACTTAAGACTACTACCCTTCTTATAAGCTTATTTTATAAATGGGTTACTCTACATGAAGTATATGAGAATGTATGTTATACATACTAAATAAATAAAATGGAGAGTTTTTTTTTTTAGTGGGAAAGTCTTTTTACTTGTAAGATCTACACAGAAAATCATGTAATTAGTGGGACAATGTAAAATGTCTGAAGAATTTTAATTTGGCAAATATTTTCCAGGACAACATCTAAGCTACAAGAATACTAAAAGTCTATTGTAAAAACCTATGTTCCCATTAAACATTCAGAAAGATACTATGGTCTCCCTAATATATATATATATATATATATATATATATATATATGAAAGAGGACTTGGGGTGTTTACTAAAAACAACAATAACAACAACAGGAAGCCCCTCAGTTTTAGCAAGCTACTTACACCTCTTAATCAAGTGTGTGTAGCACAGAGAACCAAATATTTGTCCCTAAGTGTTAGAAAATATTTGACAAAATATTCTACAGACAGAATCTGAATATCCTATATCTTAGAGGGCATGGAGCAGGATTTTATGACAATAGAGGGGGTTAATCCCTAGAGTAGCTGGCCCAACCTTAATGGTTGATGTTAAAAAACACACCACATTTTCTAGTGGGTTTTTTTTCTACTGTAGTTTATTCATTTCAAGCCACAGGCCTACTTTTACAGTTCCCTATAAGTTATGTAGCAACTGGTTTACAAATAAAATCAGAGTCTGTAACAGTGTCATCATATTAAGAGACAGAATTGCTGGATCCTTTCATAATATAAAAAGCCCACATCTTGGGAATCCATGGTTGGTATTATTATGGTATACCTGAAATGTATCTTGCTCCAATTAGCATTACCATGCTACTCACTATAAAAAAGCCCAAGGGCAAACTAGAGAAGATAGTAGGATCACTACTTTCAGGAGTCTGAGTTGTAACCCAACCCATTGACTTCATCACAGCTTTCTTCCATGTAGAATAACGAATTTCACATTCTGTGGCCTTGATCTGTGGTTCAAACCGTTCCATAATGACAACTGACAAATCCTCGGGTTTAAGACTCCAAACGCCCACCCCTTCTGCAGCTCCTGCTGCCATGGCAGCTCCCAGTGCGGTTGTTTCGGGCATAGGGGGCTTTATTACTGGAATATGCAGAATGTCTGCTTGTAGTTGCATAAGAACTTTATTGTTGGTCATTTTTCCATCTACCTGCAAATGACGGAGGGGAATTCCACAGTCATGGTTCATGGCATCCAAAATCTCTCGGGTTTGGAAACAAACAGATTCTAGTGCAGCAAAAGCAATATGACTTTTATTGATAAACTGAGTGAGACCACAGATTATTCCTCTTGCAGTGGGCTCCCAATAAGGTGCATATAACCCTGAAAAAGCTGGGACAAAGTAACAGCCATAAGAGGTACCTACATCTCTAGCAAGTACTTCAATTTCTTCTGAGGTGTTTATAATTCCAATATTGTCTCTTAACCAGCGAATAACAGCGCCAGCTATAGCAACAGAACCTTCCAGTGCATAACATGCTGGCTTGTCTCTGCCTAGTTGATAAGCCACTGTGGTCAGAAGGCCATGTTCAGAAAACACACACTTATGACCGGTATTACACAGTAAGAAACAGCCTGTTCCATACGTGTTTTTGGCTTGTCCTTCTTGGAAGCACATTTGTCCTACCAATGCAGCAGACTGGTCCCCCAAGCACCCAGATATTGGCACCCCTTCCAAGGTCCCAGCTTTCATTAGGCCATAGATCTCAGAAGAACTCCATACATTTGGAAGAATGTCCATTGGAATTTCAAAAAAGTCACAAAGCTCTTTATCCCATTCTAAAGAATGGATGTTGAAAAGCATTGTCCTACTTGCATTTGTTACATCTGTACAATGGACACCACCATATACTCCTCCTGTCAAACTCCAGATAAGCCATGAATCAATGGTACCAAAAAGAGCTCTACCTTCTTCAACAGCCTTTTGAACTTTCCTCACATTGTCGAGAATCCAACGAAGTTTCACTGCACTGAAGTAAGTGCTAAGTGGAAGGCCTGTCTTGGACTTGACAAAGTTATTATTTTCTGGAATTTTCTTCCTAAGATTTTCAACAGTAGACTGGGTTCTTAGATCAAGCCACACCACAGCATTGTAGAGCGGCTCTCCAGTTAACTTGTCCCAGATTACTGTGGTTTCCCTCTGATTGCTGACACCAATAGCTTTTATGTTGGATATATCAATGTTCAGTTTATCAAGTTTCTCACATGTTCTCTCTATACACTCATAGACAGACTGAAGGATTTCCTTAGGGTCTTGTTCTACCCATCCTTCTTTTGGAAACTCTTGTGTTAATTCCACTTGATGGCAACCAAGTAGATCCGCTGTTTTTGAATTGAAAACCAGAAAGCGAGTGGAATTAGTTCCCTGCACCACTGCCCCCACCAAGGGCCCCACAGCTGCTTTCTTCGGGGCTGCCATGAAATCAGTCGGTCAGCCGTTTCCCGAGTGATTAAAGTGTTCCAGGGGGAGGGGCACGCAATACATTAGGAACGTCAAGAGCGTCAGGAGCGTCAGGAACCTGTGCGCAGGGGTTGCCTGTGCTCAACCGGAAGCTATGGGGTAACCCTTGACCTTTAACTGGCTATCTGCTCACCCCACCTCTCTGGCCTAGACCCTGCCCTCAGCCACTCAATTATCTTTTAAGGAGATTTAAGCTACAAAAAGATCATGTATTTACCTACATAATTACTGTTACCAGTGCTTTTCATTTCATTCTGTGGATTCATGTTTGTGTTACCATTTCCTTTCCGCCTATAAGAGTTCCCTCAACATTTCTTCCAGTGTGGGTCTGCTGGAAATAAATTCTTCCAACTTTACAATGTCTGAGAAGTATTTCATCCTAATATTTAAATTTTTTTTTTGCATATAGAATTCTATTTTTAATTTTTTTTTTTTTAATTTGAGGACCTTGAAACTATTCTCTACCACCTTATCTGTTGTGTTGTTTCAGTTGTGAACTTTGCTACCTCCGTATTTTTAAGATGTCTGTTTTCTTTCACTGCCTTTGGTTTTTCTTTAAATCAATAGTTTTTATCAGTTTTATGATGATGTTATATGGTATAGCTTTCTTCTTATTTCTTGTGCCTGGGGCACACTGGGGCTACCTGGGTCTGTTGGTTTATAGATCTTATCAAATTTGGAAAACCTTGGGCTATTATTTCTACAAATATGTTTTATTTTCTCTCTCTTCTCTGCTTTAGGGACTTTAATTACACCTATCAGAGTTGTCCCACAGCTCATTATTGTTACCTTCTCTATGGTTCATTTTAGATAGTTTCTATTGCTATGTCTTCAAGTTTACTACTCTTTTCTTCTCCAGTATCTAATGTGCTGTTAATTAATCCTCTGTATTTTTCACCTATACATTGTAATTCTCAATCCCAGAAGTTCAATCAGAGTTTTTAAAAATATTTACTTAAGTTTTTGAATATATGGAATAGTCGGGATAACTTTTAATTATATTTTCTGCTAAATCTAACATCACTGTCAGTTCTTGTTCAATTTTGACTAATTTATCTTCTTATTATGATTAGTATTTCCCTGCTTCTTTACATGCCTAGTAATTTTTTTATTACGGGCCAAACATTATGAATTTTAGCTGGTTGAATTGCTGGATATTTTTGTGTTTCTATAAACCTTGAGCTTCATTTTGGGATGCAGCTAAATTAGTTGGAAACAATTTGATTTCTTTGCTGTCTTTCTTTTCGGATTTGCTGCTGGAACAAGGACAGTGCTCAGTCTGGGCTAATTATACTCTTTTACTGTGATGAAAACCCTCAGTATAGGCTACTCAAGGCCCATGAAAATGAGGTTTTAATGGCTGGTGGGAATAGTTCCTGTTCCCAATCCTGGGTAAACACTGCTTATCTTTACTGGACACTGGTTTCTTTTCTTTTCTTTTTTATGTTTATTTTTGAGAGAGAGAGAGAGAGAGAGAGAGAGAGAGACTGCACATGAGTGGGGGAGGGGCAGAGAGAGCAGGGTAAAGAGGATCCAAGGTAGTCTCTGTGCTGAGAGCAGATAGCCCGATGCAGGGCTTGCACTCATGAACTGAGAGATTATGACCTCAGCCTAAGTTAGACACTTAGCTGACTGAGCCACCCAGGTGCCCCTACTGGACACTGTTAATCTTTAATCTTTTCATGTGCATTTTTCCCCAGACTCAAATAGTTTCCTCATACACATGGATTGATCAATATGGAACTGAATTCTTAGGGGGTTCTCCAGAGTTCTCTTCTTGTACAACTCTTATTTTCAATACCACGTCTTGTACTCTCTAGATGGCTTCATCTGTCTGGGTGCTTAGCTCTGTCTCCTCACTACAGGGCTTTTACTGGGCTCTACCTGGGTTTCCCCTTCCAGTGCTTTGGCCTCAGAAATCTCTCAAGGAAATAAGCTGAGGAAGTCATAGTGCCCATGCCACTCGTTTCTTGCCACTTAGGGATCACTACCCTTCGTTGGGTAGTGCGTAGGGATCCTTTTTAAAAGGACAAAATATATGAAATAGTTCACAGAATTCTGTGACTTCATCTTAGTCACAATAGAAGTCTGCCGGATAGAAGTTTAAATTTTCAGATTGATTGGAAAACTAGTGAATAAATATACTCACTTATTTAAATTTATTAAATATCCACTCAATAAATGACAATTTTCTATATTAGGACATAGACTATGCTTTTGAGTTATCTCAAAGACAAAGCTTATTTATTTTTAATGAAACCAACAGAACAAGATAGAAAATAACATAAAAATCACCAACAATATTGTTGTTTTACTATTTTAACTAGATCACATTTTCCATTCAAGTAAACCTTTCAACGAGTTTTTGGAAGTCAGAAAAGCAAAATTAGCTACCAGACTTAATTTGAATAGTAGGCAATTGAAATCGTCAGAAGATGGTACATATTTTCCTGATCATGTCTTTGTTTTGATTTTAAAATTCTACCAGAGATTTTTCTAAGCAAAACATTTAAAGGCAACACTTACCAGTATGCCAGTTACCATACTAAGTTTAAATTTGCTTGAAAAAGATTGTTTTTAAGTTTTTAATGTTTTTTTTTCTTCCCAAGTATTTGGCAGTAGTAAACATTATGTGTATAGATTAATCTACACAATAGAAAGATTTGACCCAAGGTTTTTTCTCTACATCCCCTATCCCCTGCCACTCCAATATCTATAGACAAACATTCCCAATCCCAGTAGTTTTTAAGTTTAGGAATGCTTTAAGCATTTTGTCTTTAATCCAATTAACTCATTTAGAAAGACATCAGTTTCTGTTTATAAAAACAACTGCACATTAGTTTATGTATTAGTTTCACTTTATTGGCTACTAAATTGTAGCCACTAAATAAATAATAAGCTCCTCAAGTTAGTTTAGAATGAAAAGTTGACCAGATTGATTTAACTTTCTTAGAGTAATTGCAAGCTATCGATGGATTTAACCAAGCTGACTGAAAATGCTTTATTTTTTTAACTAAGAAGCTTAAACTAACTCCACTAGTTTTCATTTCAAGAAAAATTAAGAACATATACCTTTTGTTTGTTAGTCTGTAATACTTCCCCATGTTCTCAAATAAGCACCTCTGAAATACAGTGGCACCATCTCATTTATGAAGACATTCAACTTTACAAGGTAATTGTTATTTCACTGTATTATATCCCATACAAATGCAGATGCTTTAATGGTGGACATACTGTTCAGAATAGTCCCACCAAAATCAGGCATTTCTTTTAAAAGTTTTTAAGTATAGGATTGTTAAAATTAGAGTTGTTAAACAAATTGACTTTCTATTATTATTTGCTTACCTTTCAAGCTACTCTTCTGGAGCGCAATTACTACCTAATATAAAATCTTTTCAGTGATGACCATACTGTAAAGTTTAAAATGTATTTGTTCGTTCAGTAATTTGACAAACGTTTTGAGAGGTTGCTGTATGTGGATTCTATTTTAGGCAACAATATAGCAATGCATAAAACATTCTTCCTGCCCTTATTACAACATCTAACTTAAGAACAGTCTGAACTAAATTTACTCATCTATATTGACGTATCTTCCTTTATATATCATGTTTTAAAAACCCATTCATTTAATTATTATTTTTCCGTTGTCAAGCCCATTAAATTATAAGTTAAATGAGGGCAAATATCTTGGTTGTTTTATTCAATCTTGTATCTTCAGTACTTAGAATAGTGCTTGAGCTGAAGCAGAAACTCAAAAAGTATTTGTTGAATGGGATAATGAATGCCACTGTATGTGCCTCTTTATTATCATAAAGTCAAGATCATTTTAATTTTGATTGCTGGATGGGCTATTGGTTATTCATTTTACAATATAATATAATGAGATTGATGAATAGATAAAGGGATGGATAAATGAGAAAATATATGATAAAGGAGTCCAGTAAAATATTAATTTAGAATCTATGTGGTAGATTTGATGGTGTCAGTGATAAAGTTCTTTCAACTTTTCTGTATGCGAATTTTTATACCAAAATATTGGGTAAATGTAATGCAAATACAAAGGTCGTCAAGCTGCAAAACATAGTTAATAGGCATCTATTTCATGTAGGTTCTTTTGTTTGTTTGGAGAAACAATTAAAAGGAATAAAAGAGTCACTGCCAAGCGTATGTTAATTTGAGAGATTTTGTAATTGAACAATCTAGTTAAAGTTGTTCGTCTCAAGAGAACCATTAATTGTGAATCATTTTTATTAAGATATTTGTGGTTTTATTGTAGGAATTTTCTTCTGTACTTTATAAACTCTGTAAATCCTAGGAAGCCAGCTGCGTCGTTAACTCCTTGGCTTTTAACAATATCTAGCATTCTCTTTTCAACCTATAAAGAGTGAGAATCAGTTCTGAAAGTTTCAATTTCACCAAATTTGGACTTACCTTGGTCTTGAATTTTGAGAGTGTGTGCCCTGATGAATTACATAGTTTGTGGCTAGGAAATTTAACTTTTTTTTTTTGATTGTGTCATAACCAATGCATCATCACAGTTGGTAATCTTCAAAACACTGACGCATTTTTCTACATGCTGTTCCCAAATGTGCTGGACCAGCTGTTGAGAGCCATGCCATCCAATCGCCTGGAAGACCTCTTCTTGGACCACAAATCACCTAACGTAGTATCCCTCTTTGTTCTAATAAAGAATGGAAAAATTAAAGCAAGCTACCGTGGTTTATTACTCATGTTTTCTCTGTTAAGCATGGGCTGTGGGAATCACTGCATCCACATTAGGAGGCCTTGGCATTCTAGGTAAGCACTCATAACAGACAAGCGAATGAGTTTAATATTCACGGCTATGAAAGTGATTTTATGAATGTTTGATTCTTGAAATTTTTTATTGTGTGTGTATGTGTGTGTGTGTGTGTGTGTGTGTGTGTTCTTTGTCATTTTCCCAGTGAAAATTGCCCTGACACTGTTCTCAATGTTAATGTATTCCTGCTTACATTTGACTTTGGAATATGTTACGGCTAATTATCATTACACAGGATGAAAGATCAGAGCCCTGAGTGAGGTGCTTGGGTTTGGGAACAAAGGGAGGCCAATTCAGCATCTTGGCTCTAGGCCCAACAATTGTAATCAAACATCTTGAAACTGGTGGGGTCTTTGCATCCACTTTTTTTTTCTTTTTCTCCCTCACTTTTTGAAAGGGGGTAGGGGAATGGGGTTAAGGGTTTGAAGGGGCTGAAGTTTCCCCTTGAACATGATGTCAATATGTTGGCATGTCTCCTTTTATTAAGATGCCATCCAACTGATAACAAGTCCTGCTGTGTTTTACCAACATAAAAAATTAGACTGGAGACCGAGGAGCGGCAGGTGGCTTTTGGCACCAAGAAATAATCACACTTGATGTGGAAAGTAAAGTAAAAGGAGCCATCTGTTCACTGCAGGAGGACGTGAAAAATCACATTAACATATTGTCACTAACATCATGAAATACACAGTTAATAATAAATTTAGTTATCATGGCAAGTCGCGTTGGATACTTACTCTGAAAATTCAGAATGTGAAAGATGCTCTTTCTTGCCCACCCCCATCTTTTTTTTTTTAGAAAAAAAATACAGACATTAAATCTTTCTGTGTGTGTGTGTGAGAGAGAGAGAGAGAGAGAGAGAGAGAGATAGAGACAGAGATGGGAGGGGAGAGAGAGAGATAGACGGGGTTGGGTGGGGAGGCAAGTGTTTCATTTTAAAGCCTGGCTGCGGTTCATTGTTGCTGACTAAGTGAGCAAAAGAGCCTCTTGTAAAGATAGAATGAATGACTTTTTTGATTCCATCCAGCTATCATCCACCATGTCACTCTATAGCTTCTTACCTGGGTGGAGAAAAAGAGATGTAGTAGAGAAAAAGGTTGTTTCAGTGATGTCCCTTGTGCAAGATCCAGAGCATGCAAACCCTTGTATGAAAGGCATGAGGGTGCAGAGCACAGCGGCAGAGAAGAATCAGACAGTGTGGCCTTTTCTTGAATGTCAGATGGGCACCTGAATCTGCCTTTAGTTAGTGAAGAGTTCCTGCCACACATTTTCCTGGTGGATTTTGTGTGAGATGTTCTCTTCAAGAGAACAAATGTGTGAAAGCAATATGATAAGAATGTTCTCTCGTGCTGTGTGTGTGTGTTTATGTGTGTGTGTGTGTGTGTCCATGTATTATTTATAGACGTCAAAGAAAAAGAAGTTACAGAGGCTGGAGGTCAAACTGAACTTGGAAAAGTGGGAGTTACTGTTGTTAAGTTACTAGAGGTATGTTTACACCCCTTTTACTGTAACAGTGTGGTATCTAGTTTCTTACAGTCATTGCTTACTATCACTGTAAACTTGTGACTTGAACACATTATTTGTATTATTAATATCAAGGTCTCACTCTCATATTTAGAAAATTACAGTTGTCATATAATAGAATCCTTTTAATTTATTTATTTAGTTTGTTTCAAGTTTTTACTTAAATTCTACTTAGTTAACATAGAGTGTACTATTAGCTTCAGGAGTAGAATTTAGTGATTCATCGCTCACATATAACATGCAATGCTCATCACAGGTGCCCTCCTTAACATCCCCCACCCACCTCCCCTCTAGCAACCGTGTTTGTTCTCTATAGTTAAGAGTCTATTTTATGGTTTGCCTCTCTCTCTCTTTTTTTCCTTTCCCCTGTGGTCATATGTTTTGTTTCTTAAATTCCATATATGAGTGAAATCACATGACATTTGTCTTTCTCTGACTGACTTATTTCTCTTAGCATAATACACTTTAGTTCCATCCACAACATGGCAAATGGCAAGATTTCATTCTTTTTAATATCTGAGTAATATTCCATTATATATATATACCACATCTTCCTTATCCATTCATCAGTCGATACAAATTTGGGCTCTTTCCATAATTTGGCTATTGTTGATAATGTCGCTACAAACATGGGGGTGCATGTGCCCCTTTGAATCAGTATTTTTGTATCCTTTGCATAATACCAAGTAGTGCAATGCTGGGTCATAGGGTAGTTATATTTTTAACTTTTTGAGGACCCTCCATACTTTCTTCCAGAGTGGCTGCACCAGTTTTCATTCCCACCAAGAGTGTAAGAGGGTTCCCCTATCTTCACATCCTCATAAACATCTGTTGTTTTGTGTGTTGTTAAATTTAGCCATTCTGACAGGTGTGAGGTGGTATCTCATTGTAGTTTTGATTTGTTTTTCCCTGATGATTAGTGATGTTGAGCATCTTTTCATGTGTCTGGTAGCCATCTATATGCCTTCTTTGGATAAATGTCTATTCATGTTTTCTGTCCATTTCTTATCTGGATTATTTTTTCTTTGGGTGTTGAGCTTGATAAGTTCTTTATAGATTTTGGATACTAACCCTTTATCAGATATGTGATTTGCAAATGTCTTCTCCCATTCCAAAAGTTGCTTTTTAGTCTTGTTGATTGTTTCCTTTACTGAGTAAACCAACCAGTAGCTTTTTCCTGTTTGTGGTTGTTGGTCTATGGCCAGTCATTATTGCATTTGCTAGAGAGCAGAATATATAGATACCTTTTAAAATATCTATATGCAATAATGTAATAACATTAGAACAAGATCAGGATTTTAGTTCCAGCTCTGATTCTCATTAGCTTTACAATCTTTAGCAAGTCAAATTACAGGCCCTTTTTTTGTCAGGGGTAAAATTTAGGTAACCTCTAAAGAAACTTCCCCCTTCTAAAATCTAAAGATTTTTTTAAAAATGTTGCCAATGACACTTGGTGTTTAGGACTGACAACTTTCATTCAGGCAATGACTAGATAGGTTGTGATGGCATTTGGAGAGAGATTCATTTTGTTGGGAGTAAGGGAATGGTGGACTTTTCTTCTGTTACATAATGACATTCTGTCACTAACAATGACTGTTATCATTTATTCCTGACTTAGCTGTAGATTTTACTACCTCACTTCAGTCACAATTGTGTCTCGTGAACAGAAATGTACATTTTTTGTTCTTTAGAAATGTTTCTAGGGGCGCCTGGGTGGCTCAGTCAGTTAAGCTTCCGATTTTTGTCTCAGGTCATGATCTTGTGGCCCATGAGTTTGAGCCCTGCATCAGACTCTGTGCTGACATGTCAGAGCTTGGATCTTGCTTCAGATTCTGTGTCTCCCCCTCTCTCTGCCCCTTCCCTCATTCTCATGCTCTGTTTCTCTCTCTCTCTCTCAAAAATAAACATTAAGAAATGTTTTTTAAAATAATATTAATAAAAGAAATGTTTCTAAAAGTGATACAATTAATATTCTCTCTTGGATGTTCTGGATACAGAATCCACTATCCACTGATGAATAGCCACAGACCTGTTCATGTTCTCCAGTAGTCTTGGATCATGTGCTATTTCACCTTCTTGGATATCCTCCCTTCTCTCCTATCCTATCTCTCTTCCAAGTTAATTTCAACTTATTTTCCCTTTTCAAGGAAATTTTTCCTGATCCTTTAACCTTAGTTAAATCTCTTTGCTGTACTCTCCTACTGTAGTTTGTACTTCCCCTTTTCTAACTGTCATTGCACTTGAATTAGTCGCTCAGTATATGGCATCTCTGATGGACTATAAACCTCATGAAGGCAGCCCCCTGCCTCTCTGTCATGGTCGCCACTAATGCCAGGCATAGAAAGCCATTTAATAAATACCATTTTATTGATTTATACCAACTTTCAGGTTTTATCAGGTTTCAGGGAAAATAGAATGTGTCTTTGGTACTGGCATCACCCTACAGTCATCCTGAAAGTCTTAGGTGAACTTTTGGGGACTGTTCCAGAGGTTAGCATTTCTATTGGAAGCACAGATAGAACTGAACACTATTTTAGGATTGGAATGTTTAAGGGATATGTAGCATGTATATCAAAACAGTTCATGGCTCTTCCAAGGCTCTTCGTTTCATTTTTATAATAGCCTGAAAATATATTATCAAAAGATGAACAATGTACTCGGTAAATCCTTAGCTGGTCCTGGAACTCATCCAATAGTCTGAATCTATTAAAACATTTTAAGTCATACCTGGAGAAAGTATCCATCAGTAGACCAGAGTTCATAATTTTACCAAATTTTATTCAGCTTGGGGGAAACATATAAGTTTAATTCTGCAGAGATAAAAACTGGCAGAGAAATATGTTTTCTAATATCAAGTAGGAACTATATATCTCTTCGTGTGTTACTTTGCTATCACGTTTAGAATGAAATGAATTGGCCCAGTGATTAAGTATGATTTGAAATGATGAAATGAGTTATCGGTATCCTCCCAAAAGTTATTGTCAGAACAGTTATGTAGAGTATTATATATATTACACTGAAATATACATGCTTAACTCATTGAATATTTAGTATTTTAATACATATTTATTCACAAATGTTTATTAATAATAAATAATCCCGATACTAGGAGACATACTTATTGCCCTATTGTATAAACTGAAAATCTAGTAAAAAACAACCAAGGGGAATGGAAATGTCTATGACGATCATCTAAAAAGGTAGATGAGGCTAGGAAATAATCATCACGAATGATATTCAATTACACTCTGTAAGAAGTTGCCAAATGTTTAGACCTAGGTTGGGAATATTTTGCCACAATGCATAAAAATTACCTCAGACCCTTAGAGGCAGTTGTACAAACTGACAAGCATTTGCAGAATTGACAGTCCCCCTTACCCAGTAGATATTTCATTCCCCGCATGCTGGGCTTCTTTGCAGTTGTTGAAAACCAAGGCAGATGGGCACTCCAGTCAGCCTGAGGGGACAGGAGTAACACACTTCAGAGCATCAGGTGCCAGGAGATTCCTTCTTTTCATCAGACGGGCTAATAGACCCACGGAGGCCAGGAATTCAGTGATGTCCTGGAGGGTCTTGCAGGTGGTCATTCATTGAAGTGCCTGGTAGACTTCCTGCAGACCCCTGGTTTCACAGAGGGTGTTGAAAGTGTAACTCTTTCACGGTGACAGCCAGGCTCTGACATGAAATAGCATATTAGAGAAAGTCTGATGGTGTTGCAGTATGGAAAGCATTTGGAGGTTGATGCTGATGAAGAATCCTAGTGTTTTTCTTTTCTCTCTCTCTGTCTTGATGGTAGGAACACTCGACATGAGATCTGCCTTCTTAATGGATTTTCAAGTGTATAATACAGCATTGTCATCTATAAGCACAATGTCGTAACTTCAATCTCTAGAATTTATTCATTTTGCATAACTGAAATTTTGTACATGTTGAGTTGATTAGCATCTCCCCATATCTCTCTCCCCCCAGTTCCTGACAAACACCATTTTGTTCTTTGCTTCTATGAGTTTGACTATATTTTATATCTCATCTAAGTGGAATCATGCAGTGTTTGTCTTTCTGTGATTGGCTTCTTGTCTCTTTTTGTTGGCTATTTCCACATATCTTCGATAATCCCATCTATCAGCACCCTGTGCTCTTCTTCCTCGGAACTTCTGAGGCACACAGTGGCTCTCCATTCAGCACTATCACTTTCTTTTTGATACCTAATATTCTCCTTTTCTCTGACTATGGTGTAAGATGCCTAAAGAGAGAAGATTGCTTGGGGCATTTTATAGTCTTAGTAATGCCTTGCATGTAAGAATAAGAGTTTTATATTTTTGTGCTTCTCCTTTTTCCTTCCTTCCTTCATTTGAGAAATATTTACTAAGTATCAACTGTTTCATAGTTGCTGAGATAGCCTCTGGAATACAACTGTGGGCTACACAGAATCCTTTTCATTGTGAGTTTCTAGTGAGTAAATCAGACCAAAACAAAAGTAAACAAATTACAACCCGTAATATGTGTTAAAAGGGAATGGCTAAATGGCTAAGACTGTGAGTATAAATGAGGATGGGAGAAGGGACTGGTTTTTCTTTTTCTTTTTTTTTCTTGCTATTTCTTCCCTTGCTTTTATCTTAGTTATCTCCTCTTCCAAGTCAAATATTTTAAATTTCTTCTTTCAGTTGGGTGTATGTCTACAGAATAAGAACTATGAAAGACTAATCACTATTGTTATTACTTTTCTCTTCCACTAGACCTCACTTGTCTGTGTATAAGCAGAAGGTCCATAACTAAGGGGAGGCCAAGACTTTTTAGTGCCCAGATGCAGTATGCTTTAGAGTAACACATTCAACAGAATGAGTATCATTAAATTAGAATACAGAACATATACTTTGCTAACACTGAAAAGTTAAATATTTTCAGATACTTAACTTTCAGATACTCTCTTATTGTTAATATCCCCATGGCAAACAGTTTTTACAAGCCAAGAGCCATGCTTACAAAGCCCTTAGAAAGTTCATGATGAGTATGTACTGAAAGGCAGAATGATAGGCTCTGAGTGAAAATTATTATTATTCCTTAATTGATTATTCAAGTTCAAGACTGGTTATACATGCCATTAAGTACTCTCATAGGTTTGTAGTACTGATTTCTACATATATTCATATGTACTTTTAGAGTGGAACTAAACAGATGCACAGGCTTACTAGTGAATTAACCTGAAAACTATGTTACAACTAATAAGAAATCAAATATGGAATATGGGGTCATGACTAATAAGGAAAATGATTCTTTTTTTAATGTTTATTTTTGAGAGAGACAGAGAGACAGAGTGAGAGCAGGGGAGGGGCAGAAAGAGAGGGAGACACAGAATCCAAAGCAGACTCCAGGCTCTGAGCTGTCAGCACAGAGCCTGAGGTGGGGCTTGAACTCGTGAACCGCGAGATCAGGACCTGAACTTGTGAGCTGCAAGATCAGGACCTGAGCCACAAGATCATGACCCGAGCCGAAGTCAGAGGCTTAACTAAGCCACCTGGGTGCCCCAGGAAAATGATTCTTGAACACACATAAATACCAACAAATTCATCAAATAATCTGCTTTTATAGTCTGCAAAAGGTAGACCTTCAAGGGAGCTGTGTTTACAAATTGAACTTCAAAAAATTGAGAGGGGGGAAAGAACTTAGAAAGAAATCATAGTTATAAGTTTAGAAAATGGAGTATCTGTAGAGATACTGTGAATATCTACGCTTTACTGTGTTTGGGCAGCCCTAAAAAAAATTACCACAGACCGGGTGGCTTAAACACATGAAATTTCTTTTCTCACCATTCTTGAGGTGAGATCACGGCGATGGCAGGGTTGTTTCCTCTCTTTGGCTTGTCTGTGGCTGCATTCTCCTCTTTGTCCTCACATGGGCTTCTCTCTGCATGTGTCTGTGCCTGTGTCCTAATCTCTTCTTAGAAGGACATCAGATCAATTGGGATCCACCCATATGACTTCATTTTACCTTAATCACCTCTTTACAGACACTGTCTCCAAATACCTTCTCATTCTGATGTTCTGAGGGTTACGACTTCTACATATGAAATGGGGGAAACACAGTTGAACCCGTAACAGATACTAAAATAACAATTACTAAATTGTCAGAGTCAGGGTCTATCCAGGAAAATGGGAACCACTTCAATTATTATTGAAGAAATAACAGAAGGAATTTAGAAAAAGAAATTGATTTCATACCCGGTGGAAGACTTGCAAATCCCAATGAGACTGGGAGGCAACTCGAGGATTAAAAAGTAGGAAACCCCTGATAAGCCTAGAACAAAGAAACAAAGGAAAGAAGTAGCAGAAACAGGGATGGGATTACCTGGTAGAAGCCTGTCTAAAGGGCCCAGAAACACTAAAGCCACACAAGAAAACAGCTACTTCCAGAGATGGTGCTCAAGGCAGAGAGAGGGAACAATATCTTGGTTGCTCCCTTTCTCCTTCTCTCCGTTTTTCTGCCAGCACCCTTTAATTACCAAACCTGGACAGAAGTCAGCTGACAAGGGAGCCTGGCAAATACAGCTTCATGGGAGCTGTCCTGCTTTACAGAGAACAGGAGGCGAGCAAGAAGGCAATTTGAGGCCAATAAACCCGAGCCTGGCTCAAGTATTAAAAAGAAGAGAACATTATAAAGCAATTCAAAATGGTCCTCCAAATGACTGAAGGTAGATTTACATACTTATATCAATGTTTCATGACTGTTGTAAAAATTCACCCAAAGCTGGCCAAACAAGATTTACTTTATTTTATCCTCATAATTTCTTTAAAAATATTTCTCCTCTCTTTGCCCAGAAGATCCGTTCCCTCTCCTATCCCAAAATCTGTAAAGTTTCCCAAATTTTCCTTTCCTCCTCTTTTCTTCTTTATCCCTATTACACTGTCTACATTGGTCTCAAGGCATCATGACTTTTCCCGTGTATATTAGCAACCATTAATATACACAATTATGTGTTATTCAAATCAATATCTGTGTCTTTATATTTCATGCAGTTTTTTTTTAAGGAGGGGGCAGAGGGAGAGAGATTGAGAGAGAGAGAGTGAGAGAGAGAGAGAGAGAGAGAGAGAAAGAAAATGTTAAGCGGGCTCCACACTCATCATGGAGCTGGACAAGGGGCTTAATCCCATGACCCTGGGATCATGACCTGAGCCAGATTCAAGAGTCAGTTGCTCAAATGACTGAGCTACCCAGGCACCTCTTCATGCAATTTTCAATACAGTAGCTTACACATTATTGACTATCTGTAAGTATATTTAGTGAATTATGTACTTAAGGAAACTCTTATAATATTGGCATTATTCATTCCTACTTGATATTTTTAATTTTATTACCCCTCCTACAATTTTTTCATCCTTTTTACCATTTTGGACAACAAAGCTATAAGAACACAAAGATTTGTTTTCTTTTTGATTCCTTTTTAAAGGAATATTTATTTCATTTTATGATTATAGAGATGAGAATCTTTAGCCTGAGATTCAAAAAACACCCTCTTGCCTCATCTAAATATCTAAAAGCACATGAAACTTTGAATGAGTGTTTTAAGCTAATTGTCCTTCCCACCCTCCCCCCTTTTTCCCATGGCCACTTTTGTAGATCTTGAAATAAATCTATTCTTTATGCTAACATTTAATACTAGCTATGGGCCAGGCATGCTCTAGTTTTTTCTCTAGCACTTGAAATATATCAGGAAACAAAATACATTTTTCTTTGTAGGCTAGTGAGAGTAACAATAAGCATAAACAATAAATGGCAAGTTTACTTGAGGCAATGTATAATATGAGGAAAAAATAAAATGAAGTTAGTAAAATCAGAAGTGCCAGGATGGAGATACGGGCTGGTTACCTTTTAAATAGAGCAGTTACAGTCAGCCTCATCGTGAAGTGAAGCTAGCAATAGAGGTGTCTAGACGACGAGCTTTCCAGGCAGACAGAACAGGGTGTAAAAGCCCTAAGGTTGTAGGGAGCTTAGAATAGATATTTCCAGACTTAATTTCAGGGAGCTCACAGTGTCTAAAAAATTTTTTTCAGTGTCTCTAGACCAAAAGGAATACCTCATGGTTTTGTTCATTAAGTAGTTTGTCATAAACAACTTAATAAGCATTTCTGTCCAAGTAATTTAGTAGTTGTTTGGAATACTAATTACACATATATTACAGAAAACCAGTAATTTTTCATTCTCAAACAACCATGATTACTTATAAATGGACCTACTGGGGACTCACGTTGTTTGAGGTGATAGGATGTGGTTAAATTTTGGGTATATTTGGAAGGTGGGGCTTGTAAGATATGTAGATGGATTTGATGGAATATGAGGAAAAGAGAGAAGTCAAGGTTTTGGGGCTGAGGAACTGGAAGGAGGGAGTTAATGAAGAGAGTCAGCAGGTGTCGGGAGCTCCATTCTAGATATGTTCCATTTCAGATGTCAGATATGAAAGTGGAAATGCCAACTAGGCAGCTGGGTATATGAGTGTGATGTTGAAAAGGGAGGCAGAGATGGAAATGTGCTTTGGGATGGTAAGAGGTATATAAATGGTATGTAAAGCTGTGGAGCTAAATGAAATGTTCTGGAGAAGCAATGTAGATACGGGAGAGAAAAGGCCCAAAGACTGAATCTTGGGACTTCGGTATGAATGGGTTTGAGAATAAGGGTAAAACTAGAAAGTAGATAAAAAAAATAGGGGAAAAAATCCAAAGAGTGATATTCCGGGAGCTCAATGAAAAACAGGTCATCCATTTTGTCTAACAGCGTGGAAAGGTCAATAAAGACAAATAAAGTGCAGTTGGTAAGACACTTCAGTAAACTCAGAAATGGAATTCGTTCTTTTAATAAAATAACTGGTGTTACTGTGTCACCTGTCAATCAATACAAAATTTCTGTAAGTCTTTCCCATTAAAGTATGAGATTTTATAGTTTATTAGTAGTATCTAGTGAGATGGTACATTGAGTTTAAAACCAAAGTAGATGATTTTTAAACCTTAAGAAAGTTAATTAAAAATAATCACAGGAATCTTGATAGACAAAATTTGTTTTCAACTAAAAAAAAATTGGCAAGAGAAATATGTTTGAGGTCCAGCGATGCTTTTGCATACTGACATAATACGTATCAAATGATGCTGAATATTTGCAGAACATCTGGTAAGAGCAGGTAGCACTTTTATTTTCAATATGTTTCAAATGGCAGTTTGATACAGCTAGAAAATAACAATTTTAATGTTCATTTAAAATTGTCTTGGCAAAGAAGCTATTTTATTCCTATTTGCTCTAGCTGCTTGAGTTGTTTTACTCATTTCAAAATTCCCTTAAATAAGTTTGATAGAAAATACGTTAAATTACATTTTATTGTAAGACAAAAACTCAACTATCTCACTTTCGTATCTATTTCTAATCTATTGTCAATAGATTTATTCTTTATTCCTGAGGTGTCACCACTTGACACCATGAAGATTGTTATTATTGTGATTTCTGTACGTTTTCATAATTGAATAGACCTCTTCTTGTCTCTCTCTTTCCTATCCAGCCTGAATCTCATGACATTTCATCTCAACTATACGTTCACTGTCTGTATCAGTCTTGGTTCAGTCAGGAAAACAGAGCCACACTAGACATTTAAAACATGTGGAATTTAATATAAAGAATTAATGATGTGACAGATGAGCTAAAAAACCTAGCAAGGGATGGTGAAAAATTCAGAGATTAGTAAACATAGGAAGTTGTTACCCTCCCCAGGGTTGAAGAGAAAGCATGAATGGGTAGCATTCTCATAGTCCTGAAACGGAGGCTTATTGAAGGAAAGTGGAACAATGATGAGGGTCATTTGGTGGGATCTGGTGTCTTGAAGGGAGAGTATGTGAAAAGAATTGGAGGAAATACAGCTGCTTCCAGAAAGACCAGTCAAAGCAGAGCAAAGAGGTTATTAAATACCCTTGGTGTGTCTATCATTAAATCCATCAGAAAAAGAGAAACAACACTTTGTTGTTGTTGTTGTTGTTGTTGTTAATTATTATCTAACCAGGTACACAATATTTATTGAGTGAATGAGCAGATATGTAACTGATGTAGTGAGAAAGGTCCATTTAGTCCTAGGCAAAGCCCTGAATGAGAAATCTGGAATTCTTTAAATTTCAATTCTACATGAGAATAAAACCAATGGAAGCCCAAGAGGGAAAGAGATAATCCCTCACAGATGGCTCAGACACAGATCCATCAGACAACTGGCCCCACTTGTGAATGATTTAGGCCACACTTTTTCGAGTCAATAACGTGTCATTCCAAAGACATCATCCCGTTTTTTGAGAAACCTTTTACTCTGGTGAAGAGACAAAATTTCACATAGCCAGTAATCATGCTGGAGTGGGCCATAGCCCGCTCAATGTACTGTGCACTGCCTGTAACAAATGCATTTCTGTCCTTGAAGTCTGTGTAAAAGTTGGCCTGTTAAGAGACAAAGGAAGTGGAGGGCTTGATGTATGGCAGCTGGTCAGGGAGGGGCAGCTCTTCGAGCAGGTCCACATTGGATACGGCATCTTCCAGGATGACAGTGACAAGAGTGGTCATGGTTGCAGTTTCCATATATCCAACGGGGTCTGTGGCAGGTCCAGGGGTGGGCCTGAGGCTATCACAGAGCCTCTCAGAGGTGCAGGATCTCTGCCCCCCTGGCTCTTTCCCTCCCTCAACCCAGTCCCTTCCCGTGCAGCTCCTCCCACACCAGTTATTTCTAACAGTGGAGATTTAATATGGGTAACTGGCCATATGGATACTGGAGTACTGTGATATTAAAAGTAGGATACCAGGATTGCACAGAGACAGTGATGAAGAAGCAACCACCACCAATCCCAGGGCTGGGGTAACAAAGGGAAGAGGTTGGGTATATTGGAACCTAACAGCTCAAAGGGAGGCCAGCAGAACTCAGGCCCAGTCCTCTGCAAAGCGGATGCTGCCAGGCTGTTGCTGGAACCTCAGGGGCTTGGAAGGGAGTCCCCATGCACTGGGACTCGGATCTCTGAGGAGAAGACTGGAACCCTCTTGGACTGCATCTTCTGAGGAGGTGTGATAAGACTGTTTCTTGAAGAATGGAAAAAACTCAAAACTAGAATCATTTGCTACCTGAAGTAACCACCACTGTGGGGATGAAAAACCACTGCTGAAGAAAGTAAACACAAGGGAGCTCAGCTTCCCTCTCTTCTTCTGCCTTCCAGACTACTCTTAGAGTTCCCAATTTATAATGTCCCTTTATAGCAAAAGGGAAAAAAAGTTTGTAAAACCTAGCTAAAGCATCCAGGGCAGAGTATTAAAATGTGGGTTTGGGGCTGAGAGAAAATAGTTTAGTAACGCAGCCATTTTACCCCACTGTCCATCTTCCATCTTTTTCCTGTTGACTCAATGTACCTAAAGCCAGCTGGCAATGGTATCTAGAAAACGTAATTCCCTACAGAGCAAGGGAAGGGCGGGAAGTGGTCTGAGAACAACACACAAATGACTGCCACACCGGTGTTCTATATTCTTTTGTACTACTGCCATCTACTCCATAGATGAACAAAACTCAACTGGAGATCAAAGACACCGTCTAGCTTCTGTGCTCTGTACCCAGGGGTTGGCAAACTAGGGCAAGTCAAACCCACTACTTTTTTATGGACTGCAAGTTCAAAATGATCTTTACATTTTTTAAATGATTGAAACAATTAAAGAATAGTTCATGACATAAAAATCATGAAATTCAATTTTCGGTGTTTATAAATAAAGTTTCATTCTAACACAGTCAAGATTTTTAATTTATGTGTTGTATGCTTCCATACTACAAAAGCAGAGCTGAGTAGTTGTAACAGGACCACACAACCTCTAATGTGTACTACTTGACTCATTACAGAAAAGGTTTGCCCAGTGTTTTATACCCATGAAGTGTAGCACTACTGGTAGAAATCATACAGCCAGGCTGATTAATATTCACTTTCAAGGCCACCTGTTATTCCTATACTTGAACTTGGTCAATTCCCTCTTCTCTTTCCTTTAGCATCTAGTACAGATCTTTACTTTCCTCAAGTCTCTACTCCACCCAACACTTTACTCCAAGCCATGGACCATGTTTCATCACTTCATTGACAAAATTAGGATAAAAAGAAATTGCTTTTCACTTTCTGCTCGAGTTATACACTTCTATACTTCCAAACCCTGCCTTTACTTTTTGCGGTCTCAGAGAATGAAGTATCTCTCCTTATTTTTTTTAAGTTTATTTATTTGTTTTGAGAGAGAAAGAGAGAGTGCAAGCAGATGAAGGGTAGAGAGAGAGGGAGAGAGAGAATCCCAAGCAGGCTCGCACCATCAGCGCAGAGCCCGATGTGGGGCTCAATCACACCAACCGTGAGATCATGACTTGAGGTGAAATCAAGAGTCAGGAGCTTAACCGACTGAGCCACCCAGGTGCCCCATCTCTCCTTAATTTTAAGAGTCCCCATTTCACCTGTGCTCTTGACTTCATCCATTCCACCTGCCCCTTGACCATCGTTCCTACTCATATCTTCCATCTTCTGACGTCCTTCTAGAGGCATTACGGAGTAATGGTCAAGAACACAGACTTTTAAATTTGGCCAACTTAGGCTCTGATTCTACCTCCATTACTTTCTAATTCTGTAACCACTAACAACTTCTCTTAATCTACATTACCCTCAGCATGCTCCTTTGTTAAAATTGTTCATAGAAGTATTGTAGCCATTAAGTAAAATGGTACGTGTTAGTACTTATTGTAGTGCCTGGCATTTAATGTGTTTAATATATTTTAGCGATTTTCAAAATACCAATAAATTTTTTCTACTACCACTCCAACCTCTAAAAATACTGAATCCTCTTTCAGCCTAGAGAGAAAAAAAAAAAAATAGCCTTCAATCCTCTGCTGCCTTCTGTTACCACTGTCTTTAACCTCCCTTTTTTCATTTGAATTCTGGCCCCTGGTAGTCTGTCCCTATTTTCTCACCATTTTACTCTTTTTTTATTCACTCTTTAAAGCATTGCAATTTGATTTTCTCTGTTAGTCTTCTAAAAATGCTCTTGAAAATGTCTTGAAAATGTCAGCAATGATATCCCAATTCACAAATCCACCCATACTTCCCATCTTTATCTTATTTTATCTCTCTGCAGTACTCAGTCTTGTTAATCATTCACTCTTTTTGAAATTTTCCAATCCCTGCCTTCAAATCATTACATTTTTCTGATTTCTCAGCTGTTTCTCTCTCTCTCTGGCATTTCTTCATCTGTCCATCCATACTTTAGGTCTTCTCTGTCCTCACTGTTCATGTCACATCATGTACGTATCAGGTGGTTTTCTCTAGATTTTCACAAGGTTTCAAGCTGATATCATGTGCATATAAAACTACAACTACAACCTAGGTCTTTTTCAAGCCCCAGAACAATATAGCTAACAGCCTGTTGTACATTCATATCAGTATGACCCACTTTTGAGTTGAATATGTCCAAAAACGCATGTTTTTCAATAAACCTGACTCTTCTTTATTTTCTGACACAATCCTTGGCTATGATCACTCAACCATAGACCTCTGAGTTATTCTTGATTCTTCTCTTTCCCTTGCATTCCAAATTCAGTGAACGTCCAAATGCAGCCAATTTTCACTCTTAAGTATCTCATGTAATTTTCTAGCATGAGGACTCTCTTCCTAGAGGTCTCCTATTTAACCCTCACCATCTTCAAACTTTGCTACAATAACAGCTTCCAACCAAAGGCCTCTCTACCTTCAATTTTGTCTGCATCAAATCCAAATTCCATACGATAGCCAGCTCTATCTCTACATATATCTGAGTATGCTGCCTTTCTTGCATAAGCTCTCAAAGACTCCTCGGAGAGTATATGTTAAAACTCTATGCTTTTTCACTTGCCATAAAGCATCCTCTGCTTTGGGGAAACTGTCTTCCTCTCTAGCCTCATCTCCTGCTCCTTCCAAATCATATTTTGTATTTCTGCAGCACTGAACTGATGGCTGAGGAAGAAATAAGGACCATCAAACTCTTCTTCCTCTCTGGACTTTGCTCATGCTATCTTCTGTGACATCCTTCCTCCAGCCTTCTGCCTAAATGCTTCTGAATCCATTAGAATCAACTAAGAAGCTCACCCCTGTAGGTCTCTTCAAGCTACATTAGGCTCTCTCCCTCTGTTTCTTTCTAACCATTACATTTTCTGTTGCATTTTTATATGGCATAGTGTTTGGAAATGAGTTGGCTTTTCATGTTACTTAATTTGTGTTTGTGTGTGAAAGATAATCTCTGAGTTTATTCAACGCCTAGTTATCTATGGGTTTATTAAACACTTATTTAAGTGTCGCTGACAAGGTAAAGTGTTAAGTGCTGGGATTCACAAATGTCAGTAAGACATAAATCTGCCTTTCAAGGGCAGATGATCAAGTGGAGCAATGTGGGAAACAAAGAGTTAGTTTACAAGCCAGAGCAAGGTAGAAAGTGCTAAGTGCAGAACAGCAGTGAAGATTAAGCACTGAAAGAGCTCATGTGAGATAATGATTGCTTCCATACAGCATATTTTGCCAGATAGTCATTCGAAGCATAACCCAAATATTTTGACATTATATCAGTTTGATTCAAGAGCTATGACTTATGGTCTTATTGCAAACAAAACGTCAGTGCAAATATGGCTCGTGTTGCACAACCTCACACCCATTGTTTGACCAGTTGTATCGTGGACTGAATTCCTTTGCCATCTCTAGTTCCCTCCTACTCCAGAAACCCTTGCCCAGTATGCACTGGCAAACCTGAAAAAATCATTTCTTGGGGCGCCTGGGTGGCGCAGTCGGTTAAGCGTCCGACTTCAGCCAGGTCACAATCTCGCGGCCCGGGAGTTCGAGCCCCGCGTCAGGCTCTGGGCTGATGGCTCAGAGCCTGGAGCCTGTTTCCGATTCTGTGTCTCCCTCTCTCTCTGCCCCTCCCCCGTTCATGCTCTGTCTCTCTCTGTCCCAAAAATAAATAAACGTTGAAAAAAAAATTTTTTTTTAAATCATTTCTTATTTTTACATTTTTCTCCAAGCATTTGAGAAGAGCAATATGAAAACAAAGACATAAATGTCATTTTCAACAAGGAAGTAGGAAGTGACAGAACGAGAAAAGTGAGGATGTCTCTCAGTGGCAAAGGTGCCCAATACAACATCGTGAGAATAATACTGTTCCATGAAATACGTAATGTAGGGACAATTACCTCCATTTGATGCAGGAGGAAATTGAGGCTCACAGTTGTGAAATAACTTGACTTAGTTCACATATCCCATATCTTCAAAGTGGAACCTAGTACCACAAAGCAGAAAAAGAAAAGGAGGAAAGGGAAAAAAAATAAGACAAAATATTCATCACCATCTCTAGTCATGAGAAATCCCTTTTATGCAAAGTGTTATGAAAGTTTATTATGCTGTTTAAAACAATTAACTTTACTGGGACACCTGGGTGGCTCAGTCAGTTAAGTATCCAACTTCAGCTCAAGTCATGATCTCACAGTTCGTGGCTTCCAGCTCTGTGCTGCGTTCTGTGCTGACAACACGGAGGCTGCTTGGGATTCTCGCTCCATCTCTCTCTGCCCCTCCCTAGCTCACTCACACACACACACTCTCTCTCTCAAAAATAAATGAACATTTAAAATATAATTACTTTATGTTTGATGTGTGTGTGTGTGTGTGTGTGTATACATATAAAATTAGAAACAGAAAATGTAAAGGCTGTCCTAATTTAGGCATGTCTTGGTAATATTTCTTGGTGACTGATATTCAACCACTCTTCCTCTATACATGTACAGTCCCCCAACTCACCCCACCCCAATCTCGGCTCAGCTCACCTTTCCCATTGTATATCACACTACCCTGAGCAAAATCTCTCCAAGCCAGCACTCTAGACTACTCCCTGTTTGTGAAGCACACAGTAACCTCCTATCTCCATGCTCTGGTTGGTGCCGTTCCTTTGGTCTAAAATTCTGTTCATACATAGTTCGCACATCAGTTTCAATTTTTGAAATCTGGATTACACATCAACTTCTCTAGAAAGACTTTCCTGATCGCTAACTGGAAATATTTACTCTTTCCTCTACACCTGGACCGTAACAATAACAACGAACATTTGAATAGTGTAAAGACGGTAAATTTAGGTAATGCTTTCAAATACACTATCCTATAAAGTATGGCTCACAAATCATCTTGTGAACAAGTGTCCTAAGATCCACTTCATGGTAAGAACCTGAGGGTCAAACTGATTTATCTATTGGCCATAATATCTCCTTAGACATAGGCAAGAGGTGTGTCTGTCATGAGCCCTACATTCTAAAACTCCAGTCTGGCCTTCATCTGGCTGTGCTCCTCCCAAAGTGTGAGGGATCTACCAGGCTAAGAGGAATGTATGTTCCTCCCTTTCCATTCCAGGGACTGTGGAATTTCTTGACTGTATACCCTACAGCACACCCACAGCTCAGGACTGCTTGGCAACGTTCCCTGGCTCTGTCGTCCTCAGGGCAGACAGGACAGTTGGTATGTGCACCCATTAGCCAGGTGTGGCCCAGGGACAGATATTTTTAAGGAAGGTGCACTGGTCTTGGACATGGACCAGGAGTCCATACCTGTGAGTTGAGGTCTCTCACATTTTGAATGGGAACTAAGGATGGGAAGTGAATGTGCTATCAACCGGTTATCCAGAGGTCAATTTTCCTCATGCTTGTGTGCTCTAGAGGAGTCTGAGAATTCTTAGTTTGAACCTGACCTTCCAGATTGTTATAATGTGTATTTGTCAAGATGGGATAGGGTGGAACATAATATATTTAACAATTTGTTAATTTGTAATTTTCAAGTTTTGGACATATGGTATCACTTTTCATTCATTCTTTTACCCTTAGTTCCATAATCCTAAGGACAGGCCTTTGCCCCAGGTCACCAATAAGCCAGAGACAGAACCAAGACTCTCTCCAGGTGTTTTTGTATTTCACTATGATGTTTCCACTACAGCAGTGTTCCCCAGACTTAACTGATCATAGGAATCATTAAGGTGCTGGAAGCTGGCTACAGTGCAGATTCCAAGTTCCTTCTTCAGAGAGTCCAACTTAGTGGTTTGGGTTAGTGCCCAAGAATTCAACAAAAGACTCCAGGAGAATTTTATGCTCAGGCAAGTCTGAGAAACACCATCCTACTCAATCAACAATCAGCCATTGGTTATTGTACCATATAAATACCATTTAAATACCATTTATACAGCACAATAATCAACATTGTACATTAATCGGCCATTGTGCCATTTAGGTGGTGCTTATAGTAAACCTTTCACTGCAAACATTTGGATGCATGTTTTATTTCTCCTAATAGATATTCATCTCCCTGACAGAAGGAACAATTTCATGGACAACTTTTATCTTTTATAGCATCTCCCCTGGTACTTTTTTACATTATAGGAGTGGTAAACATTTACCAGATACAAGATTAATGCTTGGAATCCTTTTGTTTAGTATCTGTCAATAGTAGATATGAAAGTGGCATAATTTTTATGTCTTCTCATCATACAGAGGCTATGAAAATTAATAAGATTGCCCTTGTTTGTGTTAAGTATTCTTATACATATTTCTATCAAAGTTTCATATTCTATCGAATGGCTGTTCCATTAGCTGTGAATTGCTTTGATTTCTGCATGACCTAGTGTGGTGGGCATAGAGACGCACTGCTGAGATCTCTTTTCATTAAGGATTTGTTTTCCAATCTGTTGACTAGGCACAGCTGGAACTTAGAAGAATGACCATTGCAGCTCATGGTGTGAAAATTTCTGTGGACTGTTTACATTCTAGAGTTCTCTGTGATGTTGGCCAAGACTTTGTTGGGCCTGCACTGAAGTTCAACTTCTCCCTCTGCCCAATTCTGTTTCCTCCTCCTTCTTTCCAGCTATGTCCTAGCGAATATGTGATACACTAACCTATGTCTCAACGTCTGTCTCCAGAGAATCATGCCTGTGACATACAGCCTGTTGGACAATCAATAAATATTCCTTGAATATATGGTAGATATATAGTAACAATGATAGCCAACATATAAAATGTGTACTATGTGCCAGGCACTATTCTGAGTACCTCATATATATTATACATACATCTCTGAGGCAAGTACTATTAATACCCCCATTTTACAGATGAGGAAACCGAGGCACAGATGGGTTACATAACTTGTTCAGGGTCACATACCTGATAAGCGGAGCTAATATTGGAGCCCAGGCAATCTGGTTTCAGAACCTGTGTTCTTAATCACTAGACTAAAATGATTCTCCAAAGATATTTTACTAATATCTTTATCTGGATAAATGAATAAAAATACAATTCTGTGGAATAAGTAGCCCAGTTAATATACTATTAATTAATTTATGCTTTGGAGTATCTGAAAATAGAGATATTATTACTAGATTCTATTACACTTGTTTTTATTCTTCAGAACAAAGTTTAGAAAAATGAATAAGAGGAATTTTTAAATTTACCTGTTAGGAGATACTTACTTTTGATTTTTCATCATATATTTGGGAGAAAATTCATGATTATTTTGGTATTCTGGCTTCACTGTTTTGTCAGGATGACAGCCATTCTTTTGTACAAGTCCTCTTTTTTGGAAATGGTTTGGAAAAGTCTATTCCATGGCCTGTGACTCCCTATTCTTAGCATGTGGGCTGATTGTCTGTGGCTCTTGCTTCTTCTCGGCCCACAGCCCAACCTTGGCCTGCATTGAAAGGATATAATAAAGTGGTCTTGGCAGTGGCACATAGGCCAAGCTTGAGTTAACTCAAGGGTGAATTTTGTTCCCATTTTCCACGTGTGGGTTGCAACCTTGGGCCTCATTTTGTGGCTCACATCCTGCACATACCCACTTCTTCAGTCACTTGGCTCCTGTCTTGTCCCACTTCTTACAGGAATTGTTCCTTTGTCAGAACATCTGGTCACCACTTTCCATGTGTATTTGACTGCCGCTGTCTGCTTAGATAATCATAGTTAAAGGAACCTATAATTAAATTACCATCAGCCACCTACCATGCCTGGCAGATATTCTACCTAGTTTTCACTGTATTTTGGAACTTTTGCTAAAGGTATTTAACCAGTTGCCTTTGCCCCTCTATGAATTGATTTTCTAGTTTCTGTCTTGCTTTATATTTTCACTTGTCTGATGCTATCATGACCGATTCCAGTCTTTCACCTTTGTTCATATTCTTATTTGTTAACTGAGTCTATAGTCCATTGGGAGAGATTAATTCTGGCCTTATTTTACCTAACCCAATTTTTCATTGTGTCTCAGTTATGTTGGTCTTAAAGTCACTGATCTTAAAGTGGTTTGTTAAGTTATTGCAAATTGAATCCATAAAGAAAATTATCTGAAGACATCCATGTTGGATGATAGTTCACCATTAGGCCTGTATTATTTAAATAATTGTCCTATTGTTTCTTGACTTTGCCAAAATATCAAAACATAGAAGTAATTTCACTTCATTGTACTCCAATCTTAGTAGCAAATTATTTACTGGCAAATATTTATTGAATGATCGCTCTGTGCCGGGTACCATCTAGGTAGGGCTAGGTTCCGGGTACAAGAAGTGAAATGTTTTTGCATCTGCATTTCTTACTTTTCACATGCCTGTACTTTTTAGCCAAAACTCATGATCACTCTTTGAAGGTGCTATGAGAAACATTCTTTTTTTTTTTTTTTATTAAAAAAAAATTTTTTTTTTCAACGTTTATTTATTTTTGGGACAGAGAGAGACAGAGCATGAACGGGGGAGGGGCAGAGAGAGAGGGAGACACAGAATCGGAAACAGGCTCCAGGCTCTGAGCCATCAGCCCAGAGCCTGACGCGGGGCTCGAACTCCCGGGCCGCGAGATCGTGACCTGGCTGAAGTCGGACGCTTAACCGACTGCGCCACCCAGGCGCCCCGAGAAACATTATTCTTATCACAAAAATGAATTAACAGAGACTTAGAGAAGTTCTAGTGACGTGTTCAAGTTCATACTGCAGGATAGCATTGAGATCAAGGCTTCAAACATCCTGTCAGTCTTCTTCCCACTAAGCACATAAAAGATTAGATATTAAGAGATTAAAACCCAAAGGGAAATGAACATTAGACATATATCATGTGGAATTTCCCACGTCAAACAAACTCGATCAGAGGAACTCTGACACATCTACAAAGCAAGTTAATGTTTGGACCCTTGTCTTTTTTTTGTTTTTTTTAAGAGATATTCTTTTTTTTTTTTTCTGAAAATATGATGAACACTTTGGAAATTATTTCATTTCCATCGTGCATTTATTAGTAGACATGCTGTCATCCAATTCACTTGGATGGTCATTTTTTATAAGGCCTTCCTTGAGGCACCTTGACAAGTAAAACTATAAGCTCTTTCACATAAGGAGATGTACAGCTGGGAGAATCTAGCCCACTGGTATTTCTGGGATACTTACTGGAATGATACAGTAAATACAGTCAATGCATGGAGAGACACAATGTAAACTGTTACTTTGAAATGCTTGCTTTTGGCACAACTTCATCACAGGCGTTTTATAATTTACAAAGCAGTATGGAGTAATGTTGACAACTTCTGTGTTTACAAATTCACTGGTTCCTCTTTCCTCAAGGCAGGGTTTTTGGTTTTGGCAACTTTTCAGATGTTCATCACTTCTTCCCAACAAGTTTTTGCATCTATTACTCTTTACTCTATTAGAATAGGTATTATTTTATCCCAAGCTGAATGGGCGTCATTGAGGCTATGCAACTTACAAGAAGAAATATTTATTATCCACCTGGATCTGAGGCAAGGTCCTGGTGAAATGCCTGCCTTCATTGCATTTAATACATCAAAAGAAGGATTTTGTTCTAGCAATGACTGAAGAGTGTGAAAGCATGAATTGTGATTTCAAATAATAACCTTCATCCTTTTCAATGTGAAGGACTGAGAGAGCTTTTGAAAAGAGTTACTTAGGTACCTGTAAGAAAGTGAGATGTAATGAAAAGAGATCTAAAGCTGTTACCATTGCGGTGTTAAGGAATACCTTCTTTGGGCATTTTTAAGATTCCTGAGATAAAAGCTCAAGGATGGTTAAGATGCTGCCACACCAATAAACTGAGAGAAGGGTCAAGTATTAATTATTATGTAATTATTATTCTTACAATAAAAATATTGGCAAGAATAACAGCTGACATATATTGTGGGCTTATCCTATCTCAGACAGTGTTCTAAGAGCCTTATGTGGGTTATCTCATTTCATCCTCAAAACAACTTTATGAGGCTTTCATTATCCCCATTTTACAGGTACAAAAATCAGAACACAGCAAGTTTAAGTAATTTGCTGAAAGAGATACAACTAACAAGTGTCAAAGTTTGGGGTTTAGTTCAGGAGTTTGTGCTAATTAAGTGTTAAGCATCAACTATTCGTTGCGCTGTAGTTATGGGTTATTGCCCTCAGGAGTTTATACCACCAGCAGAGAAAAGGCTAAAGGCACAGCAGTATACGGTATATAGCACTCACTACTGGCTTCTAAATAAATTGAGAGATATATCGCATTTATGTATTGGGATACTTGTCCAATATTGTTATTTTCCCTAAATTTAGGTATAGATTCCCATAGGTTATTTTGAAGAAATAAGCAAGTTAATTCTACAGTTTACATGGAGATGCAAAATGTGAAGAATGACCAGATTTAAAAATTAAAGACTTATGCTACTTGAATTCAAGATTTGATGTAAAGTTAGAAGCAAAAATACAGTGTGGTTTTGGAGCACAAAGAAATAAATGAAACAGGGGCGCCTGGGTGGCTCACTCGGTTGGGACTCCAACTTGGGCTCAGGTCATGATCTCACGGTTTGTGGGTTCGAACCCTGCGTCAGGCTCTGCGCTGACAGCTTGGAGCCTGGAGCCTGCTTCAGATTCCGTGTCTTCCTCGGTCTCTGCTCCTCCCCCACTCACGCTCTGTCTCTCTCTCTCTCAAAAATAAGTAAACATTAAAAAAAGTAAAGATAAATAAATGAAACAGAATAGACAATTTCAAAATAGATGGATCAATCATATAGGATCAATCAATTTCTGGAAAACAATGCAAAGGAAATTTTAGTGGGAAAGAAAGCATAACAAACTCATCTGTATGGAAAAGCCCAATGTCAGCCTTCACACACACACACAATCACTGGAAATGGACCATAGACTTTAAGTGTAAAATCTAGAATCATAAAGCTTCTAGAATAAAATGTAATATAATATATTCACAACCCTTGTGTAGGCAAAAGTTTCTTGGAAGATACACAAAAGGCACAGATCGTAAGGAAAGAAAGTTAAATTGAACTTTACCACCATTAAAAACTTTTGTTCATCAAAATATACAAGAAAACTAATATAAAAGGTCTTACATTGAGAATGTATAAAGAACGTTTAGAAGTTGACAATAAAAACTCGAATAACCCCATTCAAAAATGAGCAGAAGACTTAAAAACACACTTCAGGGATTTTCAAATAGCCAAAAAGGTATGAAAAGTGCTTACCATCATCATTTGTTGAGGAAATGCAAATTCATAATGAGATGCCACTTCATGTCCACTGGGATACCAACACTAAATGTTGTCACATATGTGGGGGACCTGTAACTTCCATACATTGATACTGAGAGTATAAAACGGTAAAATATGTCTGCCCTATGACATCACAACTCTACTCTCATATATTGATTGACGAGATATAAAACCATGTCTACACAAAAGTCATACGAGAATATTCTTAAAGTCCAAAATTAAAAAATAACACAAATATTCATCAAAAGGCAAATGAATAAACAAATGTTGGTATATACATTACTACTTAGCAATGCAAGTGAATAAATTACTGATACATGCATCAAATGGACTAATTCAGGTCCTGACACTATTTATCTGTTTGCAAAATTCTTCTATGAGTGGAAACAATACATTAATGGCAATTACTCTTTACTTTGAGTATGTATAAAGAAATTTTAAAATGGAAAATGAGCTACTTTAGTTTATACACATAACTGAACTAAATGAAAATTCATGCTGGGTTGCTTGGATGGCTCAGCCAGTTAAGCATCTGACTCGTGGTTTTGGGTCAAGTCATATCTCACAGTTCGTGAGTTCGAGCCCTGTGTTGGGCTCTGAGCTGACCTTGTGGAGCCTGCTTTGGATTCTCTGCCTCTCCCCCCACCCACCCCACCCCCCCCCCCACCAAATAAGTAAATAAAAAACATTTTTAAAAAGTCATGTTTAAGAACATTGTATGAAATGCAACTTCTGTGACTGCACATATTAGAGTCTTCAGGTACATTATTTTATTTTATTTTTATTTATTTATTTCTTAATGTTTATTTTTGAGAGAGAGAGATAGAGTGTGAGCAGGGGAGGGGCAGACGGAGAGGGAGATGCAGAATCTAAACCAGGCTCCAAGCTCTGGGCTGTCAGCACAGAGCCTAACATGGGACTGGAACTCAGGAACTTTGAGATCATGACCTGAGCCAAAGTCGGATGCTTAACCGACTGAGCCACCTAGGCACCTTGTGGGTACACGGTTTTTAAAACAACTACTGATAAAACTTTCACCAGACTTGTTTCTTAGGGTTTTCAGGGGTCAATGATATCACCATGGCAAATGTATTTTTTTTGAAAGTTATTTGTTCCTCATTAACTTTCCTTAGACAAGTACAGGTTACCTGGGTGACTCAGTTGGTTGAGCATCCTTGACTCTTGAGTTGAGCTTGGATCATGATCCCAGGGTCATGGGATAGAGCCCTGCATCAAGCTCTGCACTGAGTGTGGAGCCTGCTTAAGATTCTCTCTCTCTTTCTCTCTCTCTCTCCCTCTCCCCCACACATGCACTCTTTCTCTATCTAAAATACAATAAAATAAAACAAGACAAATGCAGTTCTTAATTTTTCATTACAGTGTACTGGGGTTTTATTGAGTCCATAACTGCCAAAGAATTTAATACAAAATACAAATGAATGCCTATAAAAAATAAAAGAAATACTTGTGGCTTTAAACTTACAATAGTTACAACACTACTATAACAAAAGGGTATACAATAGCAACAATGTTCAATAGAAATTTGGGCAATGTTGGAAATTATAGTCACACTGTCCAGTACCAGAGGTCATTAGCCAAATGTGGCCATTGTGCACTTGGAAAGGGGCTAGTATAATTGAGAAACTGAATTTCTAATTTTATTTAATTTTAATTAATTTAAATGTAAATAATCATGGCTAATGACTACCTGTTAGACGGCACAACTCTATATGCTCAGCAACAGGCTTACTCAGCCTCTGTTTCCTACAGACACTGTAGCTACAGGCTCATTGCAGGCACAATTAACCTGTATTTTTCCCCGACCTCACCTACTGATGACCCGAGAGCTTCACGCATCTTCCAGGCCATGGTGTGGGCCAAAAAACAACTCAATAGAACCCTAAGTGGACCTCTGGTGCAGCCATGTCAAATACTTTCCCCATTGCCGTCCAAGATCACAAGGCATCAGCTGTCCCTAGCTGCTGGAGTTTCAACTCGAACTCTGTTTTTCTTAGAGCGCTCAGTAGGTTGTCCTTGAAAGGGAGCTGTTTGTTATACTGCATGTAGAAAATATGGAGATTCTTGTTACTATTGATCGCCCTCTACATTTAACCACAATCTTACTGCACATGCTTCTCGTAAACTATCAGGTGAGATCGTAGCAAGAGCTAGAACGAGGTGTAGGGGAAGTATAAGCCACCTGGCTTCATTGATGCATCTATTAATAGCAATCCTTACTTTCGAAAATATAAAAAAGGCAGGAAAAAAATGCTACTGTGGATGCATACCTGGGCAACATATAATCTGGGACTGTCCCAGGAAAACTGGGACACACGGCCACCTAAAGGACAAGACATTATCTTGCTTCTAACAAAAATTCAGTTGTGGAGAAGAATAAATAAAGGCATAAGCAATTCATAATTGGAATAACTTCTAGAAAATATACAAAGCAGGAAAGAGGTGAAATGCACTTAAAACCGTTGCATTTTGGGGGAAAATCTGCTACTAAATTATCATCTGTTCACTCAAAACAAAGTGAAAAATTAAATGTATGTGAAATTCACAGTTGAAAATAGTTTATTTTTTGTAAGACAACAGTTTCTATTAAAAGTGCAGCCACGTCTCTTTCATCTGTGATTAAAGACAAATTTTTGGAGTTTCTGGAAACCAGAGCAAAAAAGAAAGATTAAGAAATATTTCTACTTAGAAATTCATAGTGTATTCCTGAAAAGTGTTCAACTTTTTAATTAAATATTTTGAATAATAAAGAAGGAAATCTTTTAAGACATGTTTTTAATGAGATTAGTGTACCCTCAGCTTATTCAGCAACGTGTAATGAAATGAGCAACTGATCCCGAAATAAAAAATAGCTGTCACATGAAACTGTCAATTCAATTGATATTTTGAGGTTTTATTCCTTTTTAGCACACATCTCAGTTCAACTTACACAGTTATAAAATGCATCTTCAGCAAAATTCCTGCACAAATTCATCTGCCTCATTTGAAGGATCTGGCTTCCAATGGTCCCACCAAATCAGTGGAAAATTTAATTGAATTAAAGCAAAAATTCAAAAGGAAAGTGACTGAGCATTATATACACTTAGTCATCGTTTGAATTTAGTAGTGATGAAGATTTGTAAGGAACTGAAAGATGTCTGAAGTGCTGTCACTATTGTTAAATCAGTAGTCATGTATTTTTGGAGAAGTTGCAGGTTTATGAAATATGTTGGTAGAGCAAAGGCACTAAACACAGGAATCCTTGATTTGACCAGAACATGTTGTATCCATTATGTGTTAATGGTGAAAATGGAGGAGATCCCGGAGGTTATCAATACATGAGCCACTGTATTGAAAGCTCCTCAAACATGGAAGCGGCCATTGAATCAGTCGGTATGTGGAATACTGATTTCCAAATTTGAATTCATCTTAGTTTAAAATTTACGCATATTAAGGTATTAAAGGAAGTCTTGGCGAAAATATTTAAAGTAAAGCAATATGCTTGTCCTTTGTGTTAAAAATCTTCTTCTTTGGGGGCGCCTGGGTGGCTCAGCCTGTTAAAGTGTCCAACTTCAGCTCAGATCATGATCTCACAGCTCGTGTGTTTGAGCCGCATGTGGGGCTCTGTGATGACAGCTCAGAGCCTGGAGCCTGCTTCAGATTCTGTGCCTCCCTCTCTCTATCCTCCTTCTCCACTCATGCTCTGTCTCTGTCTCTGTCTCTCTCAAAAAGAAATAAACATTAAAAAAAAAACAACTTGGGGCGCCTGGGTGGCGCAGTCGGTTAGGCGTCCGACTTCAACCAGGTCACGATCTCGCGGTCCGTGAGTTCGAGCCCCGCGTCAGGCTCTGGGCTGATGGCTCAGAGCCTGGAGCCTGTTTCCGATTCTGTGTCTCCCTCTCTCTCTGCCCCTCCCCCGTTCATGCTCTGTCTCTCTCTGTCCCAAAAATAAATAAACGTTGGAAAAAAAAAATTTTTTTTCAAAAAAAAAAACAACTTCTTGTTGGGAAATCTAGAAAACTTTCTTGTTTGGCATCTGGAAGAACCAATGACAAATTCAAAACCATTTTTCTTTCTGACAATAAAAAATTTGAAAAATCGACAACAGGTGAGAGAGTAATTTTAAATTCATTTTATTAGAATGTCAAAACTGTTTTTATATTTAAATGTTTCAACCAATTTAATTTACATAAAATTATTATGACCAGATGAAATGGAATTTGGAACTATCATTTAATTGGGGGAAAAAACCTATAAATGACATTTGAGTAACTATGTACAAGAGTTTTTATCTCAATATGACTTAATATGATACTGTAAACATAATTTTATCATACCAATGTATATCTTAATTTCATAAAAAGCTACTTAATCATCTTGGTATTATGTTTATACTACAAAGCTTTCAAAATCATACTCCTTTCACCACCAAATTATTATATATTGTTTGTGTTTGGTCAGTCCCTTGACTCACCTTTATTCCAGCCCTGTTTCGTTGCCTTCATATTAGAAAGTATGGGACTAAAATAAAAGTTTTTTCTACTCTTAGTCTCCTTCAAATGCTAACATCTGTAATTTTTGTTTGAAATTTGAAACTGGTAGTTTTGTTTAATTTCAGAGCCTCATATTTCAAAGAAAATTTTTAACTTTGAATAATTTTTCCCATTAATTGGAACCATTGTTCCATTAATTGGAACAAGAAAATGTGATTATCCTGTATCACTAAAGAAAACAACAACAACAACAACAACAAAAAACGCTACAGGTCTATCATACCTTCCCTGAAGTGAAAAAAAAAATTTGATACGCACTTGGTACTTTTTAAATTTCTAAAGCTAGCATCTTTTATCCCTTTTTTATAGATAGCTAGATAGCTAGATGATTGATAGATGATTAGATAGATAATGATAGATAAGATACACAAATAGACGGTGATAGGTGGATTTATATCTTGTTTTTCTGATTTATTTATAAACCTCCCATTCTTCTCCACCAAAATGTTCATCCATTTCATGGTGTGGAGAGTGGTCACTTTCTTTAAGAGTTTCCATGAAATGAGAAATGAACCTTCTTTTTACAGAGAAGGTAGCATGGTACTGCCTGGTATGACATAACTCTATTACAACATTCCTTGAAATGTTTTATATCCCAGTACTTATTAGACTGCCCGTTGATAGTACGACAGGCTGTGGGACAAAAGGTGCCCTTCAAATGCCATAGTCTGATTGGTCATTGCCTTTATAATACTGCTATCATCCTTAACACATTCTTAATACAACTTTTATAAGTTTATCCTTCTACGTCTCACTTTTAGTTTTCTGAATGAACTTATTTTCTATCATGTGGCAATTTGGGTAACATTATCTGGTGTTTGGCCAATAGAGGGAACTTTCATGATTATCTAGTCCTATCCAAGTGTTCAGATATGTGTTTAGCAAATCTATGAAGGTAGAGACTAAATAGGCATTTCTATTATGTTCTTGTTTAAAGGAAGGCCATTCTCTATATCCTGAGTGGTAAGACTGATGAAAAAATGGCAAAAGATTTGTTTGATACCCTAGGACTTAAGTGGATTGCCAGGTAAGTAACTGGGAGAATTTGCTCTTTATAATTTAGTTCAAGAGAGAGCATGCTCTCAATGCATGCTCTTGTGCTCTCAAAACATCCTGTCAAAAGACCTCGCTGAAATTAATGGCTCAGAACTGAGACTAAGCTTTCAAGGATGCTGCAGTGATTTATTGAGTGGCGCCAGTCTCCTTCTTCGTTGGGTGGAGAACACTTGTCTTCATGTAACAGGGCTAATATTACTTCAAGCTGTTGTCAGTTGACTTGGTAAAATTGCTTAGATACACCCCCCATGCAGTTAGCTGGTGATGATTACCCTTAAGTATTCACAGAGCAGAAGCCCTGGGGAAACACTAATTAGCTGCCCCGAAAGGAAGATGATCAAGCCTCGAAAACAAATCTCCTAAAGTCTCTGGGCTGTAATGAGTTCCAAGCCCCAGTGACAAGGCCTGCTCTGTGCTGTGCTGCTGCATCGAGGTTCAGCAATTTTCAAGGAGAAAGTGATTGGAGTCAGGCCCTGGGCTGCACGGACTTGACTAATCACCACACAGAGACTTCGGGTGCTCTGGAGCCGCAGGAGGGAATTGGCTCTTGTGAGCTAAAGGAGACATTGGCATATGCTGTTGAGGAGTTGAGGAGGGGGATATCTGCTTAAATATAGATTTAGGGTATATTGAGATCCCTTTGGTCTTTGCATAGTATAATACCTTGTTCTCTTTCTTTTAATTAAAACAAACAAACAAAAACAAAAAGTATAGCTTCCCCCAACCTGGCTAGTGACTCTGCTAAGGTCAGTGGCTAGCTTTGTTTATAGCTTTGTTCCTCCTCCATTAACAGAGCAGTAATCACTTTGACAATAGAGAAGGGGTAGAGTGAGGTGTGTCAGCATTTGACGCATGCAGGCCCATTTGGTGTGGCTTCTCTGCGTGAATGTGACTGAATCTTTGTCAGAGACAAGTGCAATTTATCAGGTCACCAGAATGGAGAACTTTGGGGAAGCAAAAGTTAATGGGAGAAGATCACTCTCTCCTGCTCCCTGATAACCATAAAAAGTAAGAGAAAAAGGAAAAGCATGGATTCTGAAAATGATTGCTGGAGGGGACTTGGGACCTCCTCAGTCTCTCAGTTCTTGGTAGTGGAGGAAGGTAGGAGGGGCTTTCTCTGGCTCTAAACTGAAACTCTGAAGTTGAGAAGCATGTGGAAAGACCACGCATATCCACTAATGTCTAAAATAAATCTGAATCCTTGATCTACAGGAAGCAAAGGGCAATGTTCACATCCACATGGGAAAGCAATGATTTCCAACTGCTTGGAACATAGTGGCATTTCATCTATTGATAGCAATTTCTAACATGGGCTTTGGTTGGCCTCACAGCAAATATGACTCAATTATTAATTTTTTCTTAAAGTCCCAGAAAAGTCCAGGGGCACCTGGATGGCTCAGTCAGTTGAGAGTCCGACTTCAGCTCAGGTCATGATCTCACGGTCCGTGGGTTCGAGCCCCGCGTCGGGCTCTGTGCTGACAGCTCAGAGCCTGGAGCCTGCTTCAGATTCTGTGACTCCGTCTCTCTCTTCCCCTACCCTGCTTGTGCTCTCCCTTTCTCTCTCTCTCTCAAAAATAAATAAACATTAAAAAAATTGTTTTTAAGTCCCAGAAAAGGCCAGAAGATATGGCATGTGAAGACTAAGTATGAGGAAGATTTTTGGTTTTGTTTTTTTGGTTCTACGGATTTTGGAGATTGTATATAATATACATTGAACATTGGGAATGACCATGTTTTGGGTAAGTTATATATTAGAAGTAACTGTACACATGAAATATTGGTACATTTAAAGGATTTGGGTTATAGTTGTTAGAATATAAGGGGACAATACAACAGAAAAGCAGAATAGCATAACCACAAAATGAAAGCACTCAGTTTTTGTTAATGAAAAGGAGAGAAAATGATTTCTAGGTAGGTATTTATCTAGATCACAGAGTAAATATATTTTGGTAAGTAAAATCCTTTGGTTTTATTAATAAAATGGGTAGTTAAAACTTAGCAGTTATGCTTTCTTGCAACCTTGAAGAGAGTCAAAGTCTTGAGAGTGTGTGGAAATTTATGCAGAGCATGTGGGACAGATTCTCATAAAACCAAATCTTCTCAGGACATTTTACTCTTGCCTACCTTTTTTGGTTGTGCTCTCTCAATTAAAAAAAAAAATTACATAGTGGAAATCTCATTCATAGGTGAAATATTTTCTAATTTTATGAAATATATTTTATAATAATCAAGTCAAACTACTTTTACTCAGAGCATTAAAATCTCATTTTATCACACTTCTGCAAAATATAATTTGAAAAAACTCTTCAAAGCACTTTGAAAAAAAATTGTACTGCACAGAGTTAAACAGGCAAGGAAGACTTTATTTAAGACTGTTGCAACAGGGGTCAATAATAGTGCAATAAGTGAGAGAGATTGAACTCAACTCCATTGAAACAAAAGGCAGAAGGGTTTTTAAGCATGGGGTGAGCTAGTGGGAAAGTCCTGGAGAATGTTAAAGGGGACTGGGCTGCTTTGATTAGGCCATTTGTGCTTGCTAATTAGTGCTTATAAAGGTTTGGTTCCTACCCTCCTGCAGAGACTGTGAGATAAATGTATCTTTGCGATTACATTTCAAAGAGATGGTTCCCCAAATCCTCCAGAAAGACATTCTTGGGTGGTAAAAGTGCCAAGAAGCTGGGAGAAGATCTATGTCTCAGAGGGAAAGAGAGAGCGTTTTAAAATGGCAAGTTTTCTGAAATAAATGCTCTAAGAGAGGCCAGGGGTCTATAGTCAGGAAGATTAGTCAAGCTGAGGGGCAGGTTAAGGCTGTCTTGTATCACTTGCTGATACAACACGGTATCCACAAACGTAAGTGTAATTTATTTTCTTCCAAACTTTGCCTCAAGACCATGAAAGGTTTCATCTTCGGTTCTCCTAGTTACTAGGTGATAGGAAGCAAACAAAAGTTGACTTGAAATATTAAGAGGAATACCTTCTGAGAAATCCATCAAACACAAGTTTTAGAAGTTATTAATAAAATAATTATTACTAATTTATTATAGAGATGTGACTTCATGCCAAGCCATGTGCTAAATCCTTTTCCCGTATTACCTCAGTTTGTTCTCACACTAATCCACTGGTTAGGCGTATCACTGCCGCGATTACATAAGTGAGGAGAATGAAATCCCCAGAGGGTGTGACTACCTTTGATTTACACAGGTAATGAAGGTAGAATGAAAACCGCTTTTGGACTTTTTACCAGAATGTGTGATAAGGTGTATTTTATGTGAAACCAAATATACAATTTTTACATAATTTTATTATGACTTTTAACTCAGCTTGTGAAAAGTCTACTTTCATAGCTAATATATACAGATGTGACAACAAGGCTTTATTAATTCTGTGGGTTTATGAAAGTTTGAAAGACCCTGCCGCAGGGTCTGAGGAATACTGTGTAATGTTTTCTGAAGACTTTAAACAGACATACATCCCTGGTATGGCTTAGGTGGATTCTTACATGAACCAAAGGAAAAGGACTCTGAATGCATTTCCTTTCAGACTCAGCATTCAGTGATTCCATCCATATCAACACTGGTTTTCATTTGACTTGATAAGTGGAAGTAGATATATTAACTTAGCTCTGACAATAAGCTTTCCTTTCCAATACTTTGCCTACTTTTTCTATCAATACTGATAAAAGGTAAAAGTACAGTTGAAAGTACTATTTTTAGCTAACTGTGATGACTTGGATGCATTTTCAGAAAAGTGTACAAAATTTAGTTTTATTATGTCAAAATATTCCCAGTAACTTCATTCAATAGGAAACCATAGTTAATAAAAGAAAGGTTTATAAAAGCTGACATCTATGATTCCTTTCACTTGTATCTGTGTAATAGGGCTATATTTTATCAAAAAATTAGATGCTAGAACATCATCTAGCATCAAAATCTTCTCTTAAGGAATGTAGTGGTGAATAAGATAGAAATATTTCCCGCTCTAACAAAGATTACAGTCCAGTGATGGAGCAAGGTAGGCCTACGCTTTTTACAATTCCTACTTAAGTTGTTTTCTATTTCAAGTAGAAATTATCTTCCTTTTTAAAAAAAATAAAATCAAGAACTAATTTTTTAAAATGGTACCCAGACCAATTATTCAATTCTACAAAGGTGATTTTTTTTTTTTTTTTTTTTTTACACCAAGGTGATTATCAAGAAAAGTGTATTTAGGGAGCTCCTGGGTGGCTCAGTCGGTTAAGCGTCTAACTTTGGCTCAGGTCATGATCTTGAGGTTTGCGATTTTGAGCCCCACGTTGGGCTCTGTGCTGACAGCTCAGACCCTGGAGCTTGCTTCGTATTCTATGTCTCCTTTTCTCTCTGACCCTCCCTCGCTCATGTTCTGTGTCTCTCTCTCTCTCAAAAATAAACAAAAACATTAAAAATTTTTGTTTAAAGCCTATTTAGTATTAACTTTTATCCTTGACCTGTTTCTAACCACAACATAGCCACACAAGATACTGAAGCTAGCTAAAGGAATACAAGCTAAGTGTTTTCTGGATAGGTGATTAGAACCTGAGAGTCTTTTACCGTCTTAATACTTTATTGTTCGGAGAACCAGAGAAGCTCTTGGTCACCCATCGCATATTCAGTCTTTATGAGGTCTAATAGTAAGAGGTTGGGCTACACCCTAGTTACAATGTGTAACATCATTGGCCATAATCAGAGTTTCTCTCCCAAGGAGCAGATCTTAAATATTGGAGTGTAATATGACTGACACTATTATTAGGTTATCCTTCTTGTATCTTCTTGGTTTTTCATCCTATATCATACCATTTCACTTACAACTAAAGCTACACCAAAAGAAGTTACATGATTTTTCTCAGAGCTTCTTTCCTAAGGAACTTCAAGTTGGCTACAGTTACTATGCTTCCCATCTTTGACCAGAGCTCATAAAAAGAGTAGTAGTGCTTTAACATATCACTGATCACTATACTTCATTATATTCAGAGTGGCTTCATTTCTGGCTCATGTTTACATTGAATAGCAACAACAGCAACAACAACTTAGGGTATGCATCAAAATCTTATTTTCTTAGACCTTGTTAATGTTTCTGAAGATGCTGAAAGATCTTATATTTTATATAGACCCTATAAAAGGCTTACCTGTCAGTGAGACCTTCTTCACATCATCCTTGGACTTGCCTATATTTAATTAGGGGTTTTCATTAAAATATTTACAAAGCAGAGAGAAAAAAGTTTTTTTCTTTTTTTCAGACGGAAAACACCTTCTGATGCTAAACCATCAAATACCTAGATCGCATAAACTGTTTTGAAATGAAAACAGAAATAGTAAGGATTTAGTTGGTGCCTGCTTTTGTAAAAACATACTAGTACAATAGACAGTGGTGTCAGACTGTATTTCATCTATTACAACAGAGAACTATGAGGCAAAACTGTTTGACTATTTTTTGAAGCAAGAGACAGACTACCACACAAAGCACTTCCCTCCTGTGAAATACAGGATGTTGTATGGTGCCTGTTAATTTCCTATATCCTGCTTGTGAGTGGGTGAGTTGAGTGAGCGAATCAGTGGTGATGTTCAGACTTCCCATCCTAAGAAGTTCTTAGGCTATTTAACACGTTCCATGTAATCCACTTAATTGCACGCATAAGCTTGTCAGGAGAACTTGCAGCTAAAACGAATCAATAATGTATTCAGAGCACAGTTGGAAGACACTGATAATGGAGTTTTCAGCTTTGCAGAGTATGCTGGCTGATTCGCTTGTGAGTCTTGGTGGCCTGGTCAATAATTAGGCCAATAGCTTCTGGAGTCTGATGGTCAGGATTTGACATGTGGGTTCTGATTAAGTGACAATGTGACTGAATTAGGAGTCCCGCTGCCATATATTAGAGCCTAAATTTTATTGAGGGGGATCTTCTAGTCTCTTCACTTAATTATGATACCCAAGGCCTTAATTCCAGAAATATATTAATGTCCACTGCATAACCTAAAGGCATAAGGTGACTTTACATCTTGTAACACATATGTGTAACTATCGAGCAAATTCTCAAAAGAAAATTAGGTCTCAGATATTGCTTTATTGCACTTATTGAGGCTGCTTTTTATACTTTTTCATTTGTGCCATTTAAAAATGAGAGTTGTTAATAATGTTGGAATCTTTTCTCTTTCTGTACTTTCTCACTCTCTCTCCATGTCTCTGTTCTACTACATCTAATTGTGGTTGTTTTGGCATAAAGAAAAATAATTTTACCTCTATGTTGGGTTACACTACAATTTCTCACTTTTTCTAGAAATGTTTAGAAAAATAGTGCACAAAATAGGATGACATTAGGAATACACAAGACCAATTTAATATAAATTCTATTTGTATACGGCCCTAATGATAATGTATAGTAAATATGCAAGGTGACACAATGAATTACACAGTTACTGAATATTCCAGATGGACTTGTATAAAGGAACAAAACTTGTATAAAGGCACCTGGGTGGCTCAGTCGGTTGAACGTCCAACTTTGGCTCAGGTTATGATCTCATGGCTCATGGGTTCTAGCCTCATATCAGACTCTGTGCTGACAGCTCAGAGCCTGGAGCCTGCTTCTGATTCTGTGTCTTCCTTTCACTCTCTGCCCCTGCCCAGCTTGTGCTCTCTCTCTCTCTCACTCTCAAAAATAAATAAACAAAAACAAAAATTGGAAAAAAAGAAAAGAAACAAAACTCTCACAAAAATTGCCTTCTCATTCTTAAAAGTTTTTAGTTCTGCTTACACACGTGTAAATTTCAACTGATTTGGGTTTAGATTTAAAAAAAACTCAGCTTATGCAAAAGTATTTATGGAGTGTCACAGTGGCTGAAACTTGCAAATGTTGTTTATAAGTGTCAGGTGCTAATGGCATAGAGTGATGTAAAAACACATACATGGATACATAAACATATACATGCATAAATAAGAAAAGTGAATGTGAGATCATAAAACATACTAATATCATACATAAGTGACAGGAGAGTATAGGATGAACTTTTTAAAAAAATGTTTACTTATTTTGAGAAAGAGAGAGAGTGCATGCAGTGGAGGGGCAGAGAGAGAGAGAGAGAGAGAGAGAGAGAGAGAGTCTCAAGCAGGCTCTGTGCCATTAGTGCAGAGCCTGATGCAGGGCTCAATCTCACAACTGTGAGATCATGACCTGAGTGGAAATCAAGAGTCAGACGTTTAACTGACTGAGCCACCCAGGTGCCCCTGGGATTGACTCTTGATAGAAAAATCAGAGACACACTCTCAAAAGAGCTGACATTGTGACCTGAGATATCGGTGGTGAGAAGCCAACCATGAAAAGATGCAGAGGAAAAGCAAATTCTAACACAAAGTTTCTGGGAAGCAAGCAAGCTGACCATAAAGGTGAAGGGGATGAGTGGAGGGATCACAAAATCAGAGATACGGGCCAAATTCCCATTTTAAATAAGCTCATAGACTTCTCTGATGAGTTTTCTGTGCTGAGCAACAGCACTGGCACATAGTAGGGATTCAAGAAGTATTCATTAATAAATAAATGGATGAAAAATAAATTTCACAAATGAAAATACCATAGTTCTGATGTTTATGATGGACTTACATTGCCACTATCCGGTCAAAACAAGAATCACAATGAAAGTCTGGCATTGCAATACCATAATGAATTCTGAGTTCCAATGTGCTACGTGAGAATTAGGTTACCGAAAATTTGTCATTTGTTTGAAAATCAAATTTTAATAAAATGTATTTAATAAAATAAACTACATGTAAAAAGAGAATCATGGAATCAACAAATGTGAAACCTAACAGAGACATCAGAAATTATCTAAATTGTCTTTCTACCTGAAATTTGGTTCAAGGACCAGCAGCATCATCATCTCCCCGGAGCTTGGTAGAAATGCAGAATCCCAACTCTCCAACATACGTCATAAATGAGAATTTAAATTTGAACAAGATATTCAGGTGATCCTTAGGCACACTAGGGGCTGAGTAGTACTGCTTTGGGACAGTAATTTGCAAACACTACCTTTTGTGGTTCTTATAAAGAATCACTGGGAATAGGATTTCTTATTTTTGACTTACTGGGCCTCCACCCATGAAGAGGAAAATTTATGTGTATTAAGCAAACAGCAATTGTCTAGTTAACTCTGATGCATCCTAATGCCTTCATTTGTAGGATTACTGGATTTAGCAAATAATGCAACAAACTTACATTAACAATATTCATTGTTCATCTGAAATTCAAATTTAACACGGCATCCTATATTTCATTTGACAATATTATTCATTTGATGTGCTAACATGGGCTCATAGTACAAGAGTTCTTTGTTAAATATAAATGTATAAAAAGTAAGGCATGGTACCCATGTCTATTAAATGATATTTTTATTCATATTCTTAATGTGTTGATTTTCTTATGCAGCTTAATCTTGTAAATCAGTTATTATAGATAAGACATAAAAGAGAAAAGTGTGTGTCTCTGAATGCAAGAAAAACAAATAAAATTTATTACAATACAGTTATCTCCTCCTGAATATTCCAATATGTCCACTTAAAGAGAAAAGCCAAGATGGGGCACCTGGGTGGCTCAGTTGGTTAAGCATCCAACTTCGGGTCAGGTCATGATCTCACAGTTTGTGAGTTCGAGCCCACATCAGACTCTGTGTTGACAGCTCAGAGCCTGGAACCTGCTTTGGGTTCTGTGTCTCCCTCTCTCTCTGCCCCTCCCCCACTCATGCTCTGTCTCTGTCTCAGAAATAAAACTAAAAAAAACAAACAACAACAACAAAAAAACAAGAACATTAAAAAAAAACTGGTTAAAAGAGAAAAGCCAAGAATTGGTGGCTTTTTGTTTTTAATCCTTCTTTAATAATACCTTGTGACTGGGTTTGTTGTTGTTGTTAACTATGGATAACTTTGAATGTATGAAAAAATTTAAAAAGCTATATAATAGCTATCTAAATGGGGAGCATCTCTCACTAAACTCAAGTCTCAAGCCTAAAGCCCTCATATGATATTTATACCAGCTTTTCTTTAAATAAAGCATTTTCCCCTATTACATATCAGCATTATATTACATTTGGGAAATTCAGAAATATAGAGAAAGAAAAAATTACTCATAACCATATCGCCAGAAGACAGTCACAATATGATTGAGCATATAATTTGCTAATTTTTTTCCCTATCAACATTTTTTTTTTGGTGTTTTTCACAGTTGTAATAATATTGTACCATAATGGTATATTGTACTTTTGGACATCATGTTATATCATAAGCACTTCCCTTATTATTACAAATACTGTTTCATTCGTCATAGATATCATATCCAGTCAAGCAGATACACTTGTTTTATTTTTCCTTAATTCTTTTGAGTTTGGCAAATATTGTTTGAATTTCAGCCCTTCATTAACCACACTGCAGAGAATTCACAGCAGAAGAGAAGAAGCTGTGTGTGGCCCCTCTCTCCATCTTGGCCCTTATATACTTTTTTTTCTCTCAGGAGAACCATGCAACGTGCCCCCTTAGGAAGGGGCAGGGCTTCGCTTGCTGAGCAGTAGTTACCCTCACTTCCTATGACTGAAAAATGACAGAAATTGCAGCTGGTTCTTACATTCAAGAACCCTGAAAGCTCAGAGAAATTGAACCACAGCTGTCACTCCAGTGTGAGTAAGACTAAATCTAATTTGTTGGGTGGAAAGAGTTAAATGAACTTTAACTGAAAAGCTCTCTTTCTCTTCCTCTCAGGGTAGAAAATAGCCAAGGGCAACAGCGGATGACTAATGTGTAGAATATTGCAATTAGTATAGCAAGGTACTTACAGGGATCAAATTAAAAAATTCATTAACGTACGCACTTAATTAAGAAACACTTTTCGGTTTACATGATAAATTATGACACCTATTAAATCTTCCAGTACAAGCTATAATGGCTTCTTTGCTCCCGGGTAGAGAACTATCGCCTTTGAGGTCCTTTGAAACTCCCCAAGGACTGGCAGGATTAGTTACAAGTGTATTAAAAACAATGCTTTCCCCCTGCAAGGTGCAAGAGCGTCTTTATTGGAAACTAATTTAAACTTAAAAAAGCACCAGAGAGCAGGAGGCTATCATGCTACAAGCCAATGATAACAAACATGAAATGACCTTGAAAAGGAAATACAAGTCTTTGCTCCCAATATTCCCAAAAGAGAGGTGGCAGGGATAACGTCTGGTTTTTGTTTGCTTCTGTGTCTTTTGTTTGGTCTCTGTCTTCCCCTTCTCCCTTAAAAGTAAATATTACCAATGGAGAGAACATACTGGAAATAAACTACATATAAGTAGGTTAGTGGTAAATATGCTTTTTCTTTTCATTCGATGGGAGTGGTTAGGAGGGAGACAAGGAAAGAAGAGAGTTAAAGAGGTTGGGAGGGACAAAAGAGTAAAAATAGAAATGAGGAGTAAATGCCTATATAATATATGTATATATATTATATATATATATATAATATATATATGCCTATATAAATGCCTATAATAAATAAGGAAATCAGGCCTATCCCTCAGAAGTTGGTAGTATTTGAGGTCTTTCTGCATTGTGAAAAAGTGTGGCCCTATAATGACAATAAAACTTTACATTTCTATTATTTTCTTCAGAGTCTCTTCAATATCCCCTTTAATATTCTTTATAACCTTGGAATTAGTAGAGTAAGTAAGGAAAACTGGAGAATCAAACTGACTTCCCAGTGTCAAACATATTCATGATGTCTGGAATAATTCTCTTTTTTTCCAGACTACAAAGTTTTTACAATTAAACTTGATGCTTTAATGACCTCTATACCCCTTCATAGTTTGGAAACATTTGCATTTCTGTTCTATTCTGTCTCGTTGCTCCTTGCCTGTATTATTCTAGCTAGCCAATCACAGAAGCAGCTCCTACTGCTGGTAGTGCTGAGCAGAAAAGTCCAACTGTGTACTCACCTTTCTGGTTTCTGTGAGGTGTCTGATTCATTGTCTTATGTCAAGAGGAGGATTCTAGGGATGAAGTGTGGAACAGGAGTCCTAAGATTCTGGGGGCAGAGGAGGCAGATTCGACAGAGTAATGTTTCCCCTAGATAATTTCTCCCTGAGCCTGACCCCATGTGAAGTTATGTTATGGGGTAACATCTTTAATTCCATAAAGCAATCCTAACTTCTAACTTAAAAGATGCAGACCATACAATTTTTGCTACCTTTCAGCACAGCACTGTTTCTCATTCTTCCTTTAATTTTTTGTGTCTCTGATTATACAAGCAATATGAAAACCATGCCGAAGAACATTTTGAAAATTAATTTTAAAATAAAGTCCATACTTGTTTCTTGTGTTGTTAATCTTAGCCATTCTGACAGTTGTGAGGTGGTATCTCATTGTGGTTTTTATTTGTGTTTTCCTGATGATTAGCGATGTTGGGCATCCTTTCATGTGTCTGTTAGGCATCTGGATGTCGTCTTTGGAAATATGTCTATTCATGTCTTCTGGCCATAACTTCACTGGACTATTTGTTTTTTGGGTGTTGAGTTTGATAAGTTCTTTATAGATTTTGGATACTAACCTTTTATCAGATATGTCATTTTCACATTTCTTCTCCCATTTCAGTGCAGCCACTCTGGAAAACAGTATGGAATTTCCTCAAAAAGTTAAAAATAGAACTACCCTACAATACAGCAATGGCACCACTAGGTGTTTACCCAACGGATACAAAATACTGATTCAAAGGGGCACCTTCACCTAATGTTTATGGCAGCATTATTAACAACAGTCAAACTGTGGGAAGAGCCCAAATATCTGTCTATCAACTGATGTATGGATAAAGAAAATGTGGTGTACATACAGTGGTATATTACTCAGCCATCAAAAAGAATGAAATCTTGCCATTTGCAAAAATGTGGGTGGATCTAGAATATACTATGTTAAGAGAAATAGTTAATCAGAGAAAGACAAATACCATATGACTTTAGTCATATCTGGAATTTAAGAAACAAAACAGATGAACCTATGGGAAGGGGTGGGGAGAAAGAGAGGGCAACAAACCATAAGAAACTCTTAAAGATAGAACAAACTGAGGGTTGATGGAGGGAGGTGGGTGGGGGATAGGTGAGATGAACGATGGGTATTAAGAAAAGCACTTGTGTTGAGCACTGAGTGTTGCATGTAAGTGGTGAATACTAAATTCTAATCCTGAAAACAATATTACACTATATGTTAACTAACTAGAATTTAAATAAATTTGAAGAAAAAAATTAAAATAAATAAAGTGTAATTAGGGGCACCTGGGTGTCTCAGTCATTTGAGCATCCGACTTTGGCTCAGGTCATGATCTCACGGTTCCTGGGTTCAAGCCCCGCAACAGGCTCTGTGCTGACAGCTCAGAGCCTGGAGCCTGCTTCAGATTCTGTGACTCCCTCTCTCTCTGCTGCTCCCCGGTCACGCTCCGTCTCTCTCTCAAAAATAAACATTAAAAAAATGTTAAAATAAAGTGTAATTATTTTCTTTTTACTTCTTAAAATCTACTTCAGCTTGCAATAACCGCAATCTGCAATTATTGACTGCTATAGCAAGAATTTTAATGAATGAGTGAAGTGGAAAACAAGAAGAGCATGGGAGGAAGTCTAGTTTGAGATGGTACCCCACAATTCTGATACTCCTCTCTTGGTTGAGAACCAGTGTGCCACAGATGAATGGCTTTCAAACTTGTAAATTGCAACCCAGAGTAAAAATAAACAAATAAACAAAACTTTACATTGACCCACATACCTAAATACATATTGCTGTGTTCTGAGTAAGAGACAAGTATATGCCTGCTAACCAACTAAGGGACCAGGAACAGCCTCCCTGGGATCACTCTTGGTCTCTAACTCTGGCAGGGGCAACAATCTCAAGACTGTGAAATATGTGAGCTATTCTTAAGATTGCCCTATCCAGAAGTCAAGGTCAGTGTTTGAAGCACTGACTCTGGTGCAGTCTATTTTCCTAGCTACTCAGAGCTGCTTGTCCTCTAATGACATGTGAGTCTTGCCTGGAATCAAGATGACCTCCTTCTTCCCTGAGTGTAGTCCAATCCTTTCAGAAGGTGGTCATTTCCTGTCTCCTCAAAATACTCAAAAAGAGAGCAGACCGTATTATAATCTCCACTTTTCTGACCCTGAATACATAATATTACTACCTCCTTCTTCAAAAGCACATTCAAGGTTTCCTTACTCAAGGCCAACACTTTCAGTGGTCACAGTTGCTTGTCCGGTGGGATAAACCCTAATCTTCATTGTCTGAGCTGTGAACTCTCAATTGTATTATCCTTGTCTGGCTATGGTTGTGACAGTGACTCATTTACTCATCACTGAGAAATGAAGCAGGAAAAGGTTTTAAAAGCACTTAGGTTTTAGTCCTACTCCTTCTTTTCTCTACTGTGTAGCAACAACCTTGGCTTCTTATGATAACCAGGGTTGATTACCCCACCAGTCCAATAATGCCAATAATGTCCAATAATAATAAAACCAGTCTCTTTGCCTGCTGGTCCAGTACCATCATGTTGACCTTAAAATGGCCAAAATAATTTGAAGCTTCTATTTCAATGGATCCATTCCTGTGACTCCTAGCAGAAGGAATATTCCCAGGAAGTAAATCCCTAAGCAATCAGTGCCTAAGCTTTGGGGGCAAGAAAAACAAAGTCTGCAAGTGGGACACTGAGAGTAATAATGAAATGGGGCAAATTCTTTTTCCATTTATTTGTTCCTGGACCAAATATTTTAGACTTTAGTATATGTTGGTTATTAGAAAAATGCATACACCAAATCCTAGAGGACAGCACCCTAACTGGTAGCATGTTGCCCCTGAACCAGTACTTCAGCTGAACCTTCAATAGGTTACTCCACCATTATATCAGATTGGCATCTTCTAGATGATGAGCAATGGATACCATCTTCTAGATGATGGGCAGTGGATACCATGATCTCATATCCTGTAGTGTAAAATAAGTCCTTTGCACCAAGGGATTATGGTGTAAAGTGTGATAATGATTGTTTAGGTATTCTATATGCCTTTCAGTTATGGGTGAGTTACTGTGGACAGGAAAGGCAAACTCATATGTAAGTCATTACTGGTTCCAATAAAGAAAAATTATTATCCTTTACTGGGTGGAAAAGGTCTTAAATAATTGACCTGACAGGTGATTGGCTTGTGCCCTCAAAGAAGAGTCCCATATAAGACTTAGCAATGGTCTCAGTGAGAGAAGTTTGGGTTTTTTAGTAGTAAGGGAATTTATTTCTACCCAATTCTCTTTCCATATGAAATGAGTGATTAAATACACTGATCGCAGTTCTGACAAATGGAAGAATGGAAGAATTTCTTTCTACCTTGGACTTTTGGCCACCTCTGTGTTCCATCTTCAGCTAATGCAAATCTATGCTGCCTAATTGTGAACCAGGCTTTCCTCTATCTCAGAGACACTTAATGATAACAAAGATGTCAGGTGAGGAAGTATTGACACAACAGAGGCAGGAGAATGAGCAATCTGGTTATATAATCTACTTATGCTACCTGGACTTTCCTAGGTTCAATCTTGAATGTATTAGTCCCATTTTACAATGGATTTCTGCTATGACTTGGTGAATCTGTTATACTTATTTCATGATGGGTATACTCATAGTCTATTTTCACAGTCTTTGGCATTCCATTTTCAAGTACACACTTTCCCTTCAAACACATTAGAGAGTCACAAACTATTTGTAATGTAGTTTTGTATTTTCTGACATGGGGAGCATGGCCTTCCTCTAGAAGTCTTTACATCTGTACTGCAGTTTTCCTATTGGGGCTCGCCAGAGGTTTCAGCTTACTTCTTTATTTCTCATGGATTCCTCTAACATGACTGATATGCTAGATCACATGATCTGAACAACAAGGCAGTTTGCAACATAGCATGCACAGACTAACAAAACCTCTCTTGCTTTGGGTCTCATTCGAAACTGGGTAGCCTTTCAAATTACCCAATAACTGGGTTGGATCAGTTTTCCCAGGTTTATGTTACCATTAAAAGTCAAAGAAGCCCAGTGAACACTGTGTGTCTTTAGTTCATCAGCTTGTGATGATTAAAAGTTTAGATCTTAGGGAGCCTAGTTCCATGGCATCATCCCTATCAAATTCAGCCTGAAAAAGATAAGTGACTATAGATGCCCTCAGGCTTTTTCAATGTGCCTTAATTGATATTTCACTAATTTGTAATTTTTTTTTTCCCAGAAGGCATTCAATGCCATCAAAAGCAGCCAGCCAACACCATGTTCCATAAGGAAGCATTAAATAATCATTATTTCTCCCAAACTGATTGACTTACTTTAGATTCTCCCAGAAGCAGATCTTGACAATAGGATCGAGTACATGAATCCTATTTAGGAAGTACATGTTATACCAGCAAGGAAGGGAATGTATAACAGGTGCATCAATAAGCCAACTATCATAGTAGCCATTTGAAGTTAAATCCACGGTCAGCCTCTGGGAAACTGTAAAACCCATGCCTCAAAATTAGTCTACCCAATGACAAGGGCACTGAAGTAGTTACTTACCAGCTCTCAAGAGTCTTTGGTTGAAGACTGTTGGTGGGTGTGCTCATTCCCTGACACTTCCAATCTGCTGTACACATGAGCATCAAGGCTTCCTATCTTTCTAGGAAAAACAAAACAAAACAAAACATTCAGGCTCACAGATGTAGGTATTGCCATTTGGAAGAGAACAGAGGACACGGAAAATCTGGGGGTGGGACACTAACAATATTTACGACACCTGTCAAGTACGAGCATGGCAGCCACTGTGTCTCATAAACTCATCGCATCTCAATTAACCGCAAGTTAATGCCGAGGGTTATCACCACCCCATTTACCTACTACCAGTAATAAGTCTGCAAATGCTTCAGACCGGTGGGGAATTCAAACCCAAAATATTTGAATATCTCTTTTCTAGGGCCACTTTGTTCTCCTCTGTTTTTGCCAGGCTTTTCTAGGAAATAGAACCTGGGTCAAAATCTCTATGCTAACAATTCATTGGTCAGTGCAATCCCAGGAAAACAGGTATAAGGGAAAATGGAAATGAAGAAAAAGAATAAACATAAGTGTATTACCAAGATTATTATAACTTCATGATAAGCTGACTGCTTAGTCTTAGAGGAAATCTTAAGGGATGTTTATCAAGGTCCTGCAGCCACATATTTAGTGGGAGGAAGGGAGGAAAATTTGTCTGTCTGCTTTCATCCTCCATTAGTCAGTTTGTTTTACTGACATTAAATTCCCATGTTTTGTATTTGCACTGAATGAAATCCCATTGAATCCTATAACCCATCAAACCTTAGTGTCAACAGACAAACCCAAGAATAGGAGCCAAGTGTCACGGGTTTGAAACAATGAACAGTGGAAGAGTGCCCACAAACTTCATGAAGATCTCCAGGATTAGCTATATACAACCAAGGAAACTCTCTTTACTCTGGTGTTTTCTTTGCATGTATCTACTTCATTTGCACTTGTTTCTATGCTGTTTCGTATGTATAAATCTTCTTTAGCTTGTAGCCTCCTAAAAGACAAACACCAACTACACCTATATGTCCCTAACCCACAGTACCTAATAATAATTAGGTATTTATCAGATGCTTAAAAATTCTGGTATCATGTAGTCCTTACAACAAATATAAGTTTGGAACTATTAAGTGACTTTCTCAAACATCCCCAAGCTGGTTATTGGCAGATGTGGGTTTTGAACTCAGGTTGTATGACCCCAGAGGAGAGTTCTTAACTTCTATCCAAGGTCACATCTATAGCATAATTACTGAAGGATCATTTCAGGAATTGATAGACTTTATGGAGAAGGAAAAGGTGAGACACAGGGGAAATGGCCTCATTTAGGAGGTTCTATTAGGTTACCAATAGTGACATTCTAGAAATGAAAAAAAATTAATATGTTCATTTTTATTTTGAAATTAAATAATTAAAAATTTTCTCACACTATAATCTCCTTCACTTATTTTATAAGACTGGTTTAATGTTAGTTTTCTTTTTTTTTTTAATTAAATTTTTTTTTTTAACGTTTATTTATTTTTGAGACAGAGAGAGACACAGCATGAACGGGGGAGGGGCAGAGAGAGAGGGAGACACAGAATCGGAAGCAGGCTCCAGGCTCTGAGCCATCAGCCCAGAGCCCGACGCGGGGCTCGAACTCAAGGACCGCGAGTTCGTGACCTGAGCTGAAGTCGGCCGCTTAGCCGACTGAGCCACCCAGGCGCCCCTAATGTTAGTTTTCAATAGTACTATTATTTTCACAGTAAGACTATACAATAAGGATGTATGGATCACATTTGCTTGTTACTAAATTTTACTTACTTTATTTTGCTGCAGAACGGAAATTCCAAATAGAATGATATAATTTCAAAATCAGATTTTTTTATGGAGTCTATTTCTTCCAATGGTATTTTGTGTTTTAAAATGTGAAAGAAATACTATTGAAAGGATATTGAAGCTGTTTAATAAATCATTGAATGAGAATGTCACCATGAGACTATTTTTTTGTCAGGTGATGAGGTTATTTGGTAATAGATCATCCTTATTAGTGATTTTCTTTACAGATTGTTTTTTTTTTTTTTTTGTGAAATAAGGTCCCCTACGAATGCTCCAAAACAGCCTGTAATGGCTGCTAGTCACCCAAGTATTAGAGCTTATAGCTTCAATATATCTTTCTCAAACTACATCAGGAGACAGTAACAATTTTAAGAACTAGTGCTTAAAATTGTCATCAAATAAATTCTCAGTCCCATTTCACCTAAATGCACATTTCTATTTATGACAGAGGAGGGCAGTTGTCCTTAGTCATGAAGAAATTCTCATTGAAATCTGACTTTCAACTTTCTCTAGGAAAAAAGAAAAGAAAGAAAGCATTCTTTATTGGGAAAGCGTTATTCAAGTAAGTTGGTGTGATCCATGGGACAGAATGCTGAAAGGTCTCTTCTCAGCCGTAGCAGGGTGTTTTGTCACCTTGGGTAGGGTGTTTTTCTGAGCCTACCCCACCTTTTCTTCCCTCTGTAAATGGAGTCCGTGTTTTCAACTCCAGCCTGTCAGTTCCTGCATCTATCTGGAGTCTGTGCTATAGTTCTTGGCTCGATTTTGATCTTCCACTTACATTGCTGATTCAAGCTAGCTACTTTCTTCACAGAAGTGAATGAAGACTCTTGGACTGAGCTTTTGTTGTATTTCTTACCAGGGACTTCACCCTACTGATTGCTTATTCCTATTTTGATGTACTTGATTCTGATTTTCCTCACTGTTCTGCCAGATGACATTTAGAGCCTTTTGGTTCTTGTGTGTGTGTGTGTGTGTGTGTGTGTGTGTGTGTGTGTCTTCCTTTAAAGCTTCTATTTTCTCTAAACCTTACTCTTGCAGGTCTTTGGACTCTGACTTGCCCACCTTGTTTTAACAGGTGGTTTGATTTTGGCTCTTGTTCTCTTGTGCTGTGTGAAAGAATTAATCCTGAGTGTCATTCCTTCTGTATTTGCCTGATAATTCTGCCTTTATATGATGCTGACTGATCCATATGTCACTGTGTATTATACATGTTTTCATGAATTCTTGTCTAAGATTCTACTACATGCTTCTTTTGGAGTGCATAATATTTGTGTATTCTACACAATTTTGTGTATTCTACACACTAACATAAATAGGAAAAAGCAGATATCCTTGGAACAAGATGTGGGACAGATACAGACTTCAGTCACCACCTCAGAGTGGAGCCAGGCTTCTATTTCTAGGTCATATATTTGGAAGAGGTTTCCTTCAAGCAGAAGAAAGGGATATAAGGAAACCTATGGGAATCAGAGCTAGCACCTTGATAAAATATGGCCCTCCAAATCTTTGGAAACTTGATGTAAATTGTAGAAGCTAAGACATGTATTTTTCTGAAACTGCAAACAAGTTTTTCTGTGTTGTGAGAGATGGAGAACTTAAACTTTGTAGCAGATGGTGTGGGTGTGTGCCTGGGTGTGCATGGGTATGTGTATGGGCGTGCATGGGTATGCGTGCACATGTGCATCTGTGTGTGTGTGCATGTGTAGAAAATCACCTGTGTGGGACATTTAGTCCTGCAAATATAAAGGACATTTTCTGATGATAAAATATAATTGTCAGAAAAATATGTTGAACTTTTTAAATTTGTTTAATTTGTCTTTTGATTCATATAACACTTTACTGATCTTATTTTCTCATTGTACAATGCAGCACAAAGTGCTTTTTGTTTTAAAATGCACTTATAATATTCACCCTTTCACATTTGTTTAGCATCTATTATGTGACAACTCTGAAATTACCAGGGACATAATTTCTCTTCTTTGGAGAAGTTTTTGGTCTAGTGCAGGAGTCCATAACACTTCCTAAAAGTTACTTTTTTGGAATAGCTGCTAGTAATAGAACGCTACTCAGTGTTGTTTCTTATTAAAATACATTGCAGCATGCAAAGATAAATCATCCTTATATTGATTTCTGTATAATTATAATAGGTTGAATATGAGAGTTTTCCATAAACATATACAAATATTTGGATATTCTCTTTAGTTTTCATCCTAGAATAATTTAAATTTAAAGGCCAGAGTTGTTGAATTATTTCTGGTTTCCAGTGCCTTTATTAAAATGAAATGCCTTTCAAAATACTAAGGGAGCATTTAGATGTAGAGGCTCTGGTAAAAATGAATCTTAAACGGTAAACGGTGCAAATGAACAATACTGCTCTCCAAGAAGGAGAGAACTTGATGATATAGCAAGAAGAATAAGCAAATGAACCACTTCAGTCTTTTTTTTTCTCTTCCAAAAACACACAAGATAAAAGAAAAGTGCTATACCATTTTTCTTCTCAAACCTTCCATTGTAATAAAAATGGATTGTAAATCAAAGACTGATCAGCCCCAGAGTATAATGGTTCCCCGTGTTCGTTTATCTTGAATGGGAAATTGACACGCATATCACTTTGAAAAATTATGATTTATGTCACTAGTTCATTTCTTTCCTCCCACTACCATCACCCAAGACTGCCTTCTGTTTGAGGGCAAACCCAGTACCAAACACCTGCATGGCAGCTACGGTCTCTGCTTTCCCTTTCGGGTGGTGCTAGCCTGGTCCATCTGCAAGAGGAGTCTGTGTGCCAGTTCTGATTATTCAGGTGGACTAGACTCTTCAGAATTCTGTAAGAATCTAAGAAACATGAAAGAAATAGCCTTTCTCCTCCTATAAGCTTTCCTTGTGTTTTGTTTTTGTTTTTTCTTTCCTGTCTTCTCTCTGATAAGAGTGGCCTTGAATTTCAATGAGGCTTTACTTGATCCAGGGCCAATCAGTCCTTGTGGGGTAATTAATTGGCATACTGACTGGCAAAAACCCAGCCCAAATTTTTGTAGGTGATTTTTGGCACGGGTAATTGTCTACTTGTGAATAATTTCTAAAATTGTGGTTAGCAGAAGGTAAGTGATATTTTGATTTTGAAGCAGCTTACAAACAAATTACTACATAAAATTATTAATGCCAAGAAATTCAATTTTAATTTTAAAATAGTTTTGACCAACCTAGATTCTAAGACATAGGAAAATTATTTTTAACGATTTAAGATAAGTTTCCAATGTATTGTAACCATGCTTGCATTTTTTACTTCAGGTATAAAAGTTTTATAATTCCCTTACTTTGTGAACAATGTGGTGATAACATGGAAACACTTTTGTTGGCTTGTTCATTTATTAAAGAGCTACTTACTGAGTCCCCACAATGTATAAACAGCTATGTGAGTGGTTGGAGCTTACTCTTTGATGTATAGAATATTACCTATGAAATCCCAGATGGCAAAAGATTACAAAAGCAATTTAATCAAGAAACAACTATTAAACTCATTGAATTGTACAGTGAAATTTTATGCATTTTACTATATATAAATTTCACTTTACTATATATAAATTATACCTCAATTAACCTGACTTTAAATAAAAAAAGCAATTATTGAGCACTTATAAAATGACCAAAATCATGCTGGATGCTGGAACTACAATGATAATTTGGATTTAGTCCTAACTTTTTCAAAAGCTCAGGATTAAATTAAAAATATAGTAATTAAAACAAAAAGTGGCCACAGTACACAATACAACAGAGGAAGCATGTTGAAGGAGGATGCAGTGCATCATAAATCTTCAGCCAATTCTTGAAAGATGGGAGAGAGAGACATATAAGAAGAAAAGACCTAAGTACTAAACTTATATACTACTAAGTAGTATGTAAATCATTCAACTCATCATGTCTGACTTTTGACTGATAACAAACCTCTTCCAGAAGATCTTCCCTGAATCCTCTATCTGGGTTAATTGCCCATCTCACAGCATTCTGGGTGCTGCCATTGAACTTTTAGTTTTCTAAAATTCTATTAAATTAGTAGTCCCTCCAGGACCCAGTCCTCTGCTTGGCCTATAGAAATTGATCCACACGATTCACTTAACTGAACTAAACTGAATAGAAATGACAGCAGAGATGCATTGTCAAGGAGTTTTTCAAGTAATTGAGTATGGGGAAAATAGGATTTATAGCAGAGAGACTCCTGGTCCTGAAATAACTAACTGTGTTTGGGCAAATAGAAATAGTGTGATGGTTTTGAGGCCATGGGAAAAGGGCTAGAAGAAGAAGGGTGATTAAAAGGAACAAAACCAGAGAGTGAGCAAGGGGGATCTTTTCTTCAAGACAGGGTTTTTATTTGTTTGCATTGTTTTGTTTTGTTAACTACAGGTAGTAGGAGTCATTGAAAAATTTTAGGCAGTGCTGTAACATGATCAGATATATCTTTTAGATAAGCCATTCTCCTACAGGATGACATTAGGAGGGTAACTATGGAAGCAAGAATTTGGTCGGGAAGTATTAAAAAATGATTTAGGTAAGAGGTAATGTGGGCCATAACTAAGACAGAGGCAATGGGAATTGTGGACAAAGTTTGGATTCAAGAGACAGAATTGCCAAGCACTTGATGATTGGTCAGTTATGGTTCTTAAGAGAGATTGTCAAGGGATAGTAATGCATTTCATTTTGCGCATGTTGAGTTTGAAGTAGAAATATCTAGTAGAGATGTGTAGTAAGCAAGTAGATCCATGAGTTTTATACTGAGATGAAAATGTTAGTTCAAATAACAGGAGTCTGAGATCTTCAGTGGAGAAGACATAGAGTGACCGGAGAAGAGAGTAGAAGACAAGCTCTTAATCCATGTCTCAATGAACTATATATCCAGAAGAAAATCCAGTGGAAGGAGTTCAGGATGCTTGGAGATGCGGAAAGAGAAGTATAAAGAATTGACAGAAAGACCAACTCGAAACAACCTAAATCTTTGCTTCCAACTTGCATGTGTCAGGAATAAGAACATGGCTTATCTGGATCTTCTTACGGTCTTACAAAGTTATACTCAAGGTGACAACCAAGACTGGGTTTCATATGAATACAAACGGAAAAGAATTCTCTTCCAAACACACATGGCAGGACTTAGTTCCTCATGGGTTGTTGGAAAGAGGATTTCAGTTCTTTGACTGATAGCCAGAAGCTGCTTTCAGTTTCTTGCCACATGGGCCTCTCCAAAATTTCCACTTGCTTCATCAAATAATGGAAGCCAAAAAAGGAATAGAGAAGTCACAGTCTTTTGAAACCTGATTATGAAAATCACCTCCTATCACCGTTGAAATATTGGGTAGAAGGATTTCACCCTCAAGGGAAAAGGATTACACAAGAGCATGAATGGCAGGAGGTGGAGATCACTGGGAGCAGGGCATTTTACAAATCTGTCTATCACAATTTGTGACCTTGTTCCAAGAGTGTTTAGAAGAGTTTCCACAAAATAGTAGAAACAGAAACCAGTACAAATGTCAAATAAGCAAGTGGAGTTTTATGTAGACAGCTGTTTTAACAATCTGGAAAAGAAAGGAAGGAAAAAATCAGAAGATTAGGACAAGGAAAAACTTTCTAAGGATAAGAGAAAATTGAGTGGGTCTGTAAGATGAGGATATAAAACCATTAGAAATGGAATGGGAAGACACAAGAAACAGGGAGGAGACAGCTTGTAAGCATATTAGTTGGGAGTGTGAGGAGAATGTAACTCTGTAACTCACAACTCAGAGACAAGGGTGAGCAATGAACAGGTAGAGGAACCTCTTTTCTTCAGTGACAGAAGAGAAGAAAATAATTGTAGCTAATGTAGGTAAGTTTGTAAGAACAAAACTGACCTAGCTTACATCTGGTGAGTTCAAGTTCCCTGCTGAGGTAGGAAAATAGAGAAATAATCTGTTTGGGTCTAAGGGTCAGAGACAGACATAGTACTGAGGAGGGTAACAGTTTAGAATAACAACTGAGGTTGTGGGAGAAGGCAGGAGTGGCTGAAGCTGGTATCTATGGTATCTGATTACATCTGAATATATTTCCTGTGTATAAGCTACCTATAATGTGTATTAGTTAACCTTTCACCTTTCTGATTATGTTAATGACATGATGAAGACACTGTTTGAAGAATAACTTGGCCATGCTATAAATGCTCAAATGAGAGGTGGCAGACCTTGGCCTTGGGAAGTACGTTGAAGCTCCCAGGGCTGCAATTCAAGCAGGAGTCAGGAAGTTCCCAAACCCAAGTGGGAGGGTAAAGAAGAGGATGGTAACTTACAAATGTGATGATAACATCACAGTGGGATAGATGATAATGAGAAAGTGTAGGGCTGAGAAAGGAGGAGGTATATCTTAATAGAATGGAATAATGAGTAGATAGCACATGAGAACCGAGCTTTGTGTCTCAACAAGTAACTGTTGGTTTTAGAGAAACTGGTGCCTTTCTGATCCTTGTTACCTCAATCAACTATATCAATAACAGAAAACATACACACAAATTGTTTATGCAGTTCAAGAGATAAAGCTCATTCACCAAGAGGCAAGGGGATTTATTGGAAAGTGCAATAAAATCAGTGTCATAAAAATCAGGTTACCTGAATATCCTTAAACATAAGGCTGTGTCAGGGTTTGGGGAACCTTAATTATTTCTTGAGTGATGCTTAAAAAGGGCCAACTAGCCACACATAATACATTTGGATTAAGAATTAACTCTTAGGAGTCTCATAATGAACCCTTTTTGCCCATTATCACTTATGCGTGGCTGAGTGTTCTAGCCTAATCAAGGACACAACAGGAAGGGAACATAAGTAGGGTAGTTTTGGTTTTTGATAGACTAGTCTATAGAAAGAAAGTCTATGATCATTGAAAGTTATGATCATTGAAAGACACTAAGTGAAAATATAGAGAAACTTACAACTGATGGGTATCTGAAAGACCAATTTAAATTTACATTAACCTACATTTAAGTATCAACCATTTACGCTTTCACTTTCTATAAGTGGGTTGGACTGCTTGGTGGCAGGTCAGAATTGTAAATAGCAAGCTTGTACTTCCAAACTACTCTAAGGCTGCCAGAGACTGAATGCTTAATTTATGGTTAACGCATGATTAAATGTTAAATGGCAGTCAGAGGGACTTTCTGAGATTATCTGATTAGCTTTTAGCACCCAGAGATCCCTTCTCGGTGGAATCTGTGCTGTATAATTAAGAACCAGAAGTATAAATGTCTAATAGGGATTTTTGATTCATGTGCCAACAATACACTCACAAAAGGCAAATTATAAGAAAGCATTTAAGAAAGGGCTTGCGATTTTGAATACCTAGTGAATTTTTCTTTAAAAAAACCTTTTATTTATTATTATTATTATTATTATTATTACATAAAACTTAATGTTTGACTTTGGGACTCCGTGAAAAGTTCCTGCACTTTGCTGTTTTGAAAAAGTAAAACACTAAAATGCATTTGGTTATTAAAATTACTGGTTTTCAGTAGATGTGTATTTATGCCTTAGCTCAGGTCATCTACTGAGCTATACTATGAACACATGATGTCAAAACCCTCCAAATTTGAATTATTATTATTATTAAAATTATTATTAAAATTAATTTTGATATAAATTGTTTGGATTTACATACATAATTATTATGAACTTTTCATCATTTTATTTTTTAAACTATGGTTTTAAATTTCAACATTAAGAATTATACTATAACTACTAAATTAACTGTTGTATAACTACCAAACTACTAACGACTAAATTAGAAATGCTGCTAAGTTATAAAATTTAAATTTATATCACTTTAAGTTAGTATGATTTGAATAGTAAGTTATAAATATTTAGAGCTAAAAAATATTGAGGATTTCTTCGTCCATTGTTTTATTAAGACACAGTTTTTAGGATGTTTGTAAGCTTTTTCTTTGAATAGAATTTTATGGATAAGCAATGTTCCACATGCCCCTTTCCTGAACAACTTTTCTGAATAATTAATATGTTGCTATGCATTGCATATCATAAAGATGGTTACTTTTTCAAACATTCATCTATAGAACCCTGCATGGAACTCCTTTGGGAAACAATTATTTGTTTAACTCCTGTAGTTTAAAGATGAAGTAATGCAGCCCTGAGTAGGTGAAATGATCTTCCTACAACCATATATCTACTTATTGACAGATGTACAAAGCTTGGATTTCATTCCTACTATCCTGCACCCCCATCCTAGGATTGGATCTCTCAAACAAACATTCTAATAGCCAATATCTTTTGATAAATGTATATTAATCTTCTAAATTTTTGGATTTAATCTTGTTGGATTAAATCTCAATGAAATCCCAAAGTCAGTATTGAGTCATGGGTTTCTTTTGAGATGATACATCGACCATGTTCATTTCAAATTATTTTTGTCAGAAAGTAGAGCTTAAAACTTTTCACGAAAAAAAGATTTTCATGAAAGCTGAGATGATTTAATAAGGAGATAATTTATTTTCATGAGAGGATTCATGAAAGATGTAATTTAAATAAAATCCATGTACTTTTTTTAAAAGATAGAATAAAAGAAGACGCCGATAAATATTTAGATATACTATATAATGTCTTTCAAATACTTCTTTTTGTGTGCCTTTCCCCTTTCATTTGGATTTGTGATGATACAATTCTGTTATGTTCCGAAATACTAACATCTGCTCAAATAGAAAACTCCTTTTAATCATCTCATTTTGCAAGAACACATACCTGACACAAGTTGACGGGCTCATAGACTGAGCAGTCAACTAAAACACTGATGTACGAACGTATCAGGAAATTCTTTGTTCATTGTTACTATACTCCACTTACAAATCTTGGAATGATATTTGAATAAAATATTTTACTGGCCAGATCACTTGCCCTTGTCATCTTCATTCTGACAATGATTTCTCAGTTCTTTCGGTGATACTTCCATATCACTTAATACTTTCCTAAATCATACCAACATCCATTTATCACTTTAATGTATCAATTGGTATATTCTCTTACATTTGTTTAATAAAGGTTTACAGTTTTATTCCTTAGATGTTTTCTGTGAAACAAATTCTTTTTTTTTTTTTTTTTAAATTTTTTTTTTCAACGTTTATTTATTTTTGGGACAGAGAGAGACAGAGCATGAACGGGGGAGGGGCAGAGAGAGAGGGAGACACAGAATCGGAAACAGGCTCCAGGTTCTGAGCCATCAGCCCAGAGCCTGACGCGGGGCTCGAACTCACGGACCGCGAGATCGTGACCTGGCTGAAGTCGGACGCTTAACCGACTGCGCCACCCAGGCGCCCCGAAACAAATTCTTTCAAAACTCTTAAACTTTGTTTTTTGCCAATTAAAACTTTTCTTTCTAATTTATGAACTTAATTTTCTTTCTCAAGTCCACCAATTATCTTATTTTTTTGTAGTTACAACCTAATAACTAGTTAATTTTATTCTTTCAGAGGTGCATTCTTCTTGGAATAGTCATGAGTTTTTACAAAGTGCAGGTGGATAACGTATGGGCCTCATGCTGCTGTTGCTTCTGCCACAGTACTTTATAAAACAAAACACTAAATACAGCAATTAGAAAAAAAATAAAATTAAGGATGAATAACTAAAATTACCAAAATTTTACAAAACTTGGTAAGTTTTGTTAGTTATATAAAAAGATTAAATTCCTACTTTAACTCAAGGCATGCTCATGCTAATTGTAATAACACACTGGAGTTTTCTTAGCCCACTCTTTGTTCTTGGCCAAAGTACAGTATTAGTTGTTCTTTAACCCTATCCCCAGGGCACCTGGGTGGCTTAGTAGGTTAACATCTGAATTCGGCTCAGGTCATGATCTCGTGGGTCATGAGTTGGAGCCCCGCTTCAGGCTCTGTGCTGACAGCTTGGAGCCTGGACCCTGCTTCAGATTCTGTGTGTGTGTCTCTCTCTCTCTCTCTGCCCCTCTCCCGCTTGCACTCTGTCTCTGCCTCTCTCAAAAATAAATAAACATTAAAAAAAAATTAACCCTATCCACAAGGATTCAAATACAAGAACACAAAAGAATCTGGTAAAAGTATTAAAGTAAGTTGTGCTAAGAAATCTAAATTGTATGTACTTACTCATTATGATAAAGAAACTATATGCCAGTCAGAAAAAGATAATAATTAAACTTCCCAGAAAACTATAAGCTTGTAGATGTTAACTTTGGAAGAAAATATATACAAAAAGTTTGCAAAGTATATACTAACACTCCTATTATTTCTACCTACAGCTTGAACAGGAAAATACAGAAAAATTCTACATGAAAAAATTTGTACATTATTAACAACGCTACTCTAGTGGAGTAGAATTTAGTTCAGACATAGATATACTTTTTTCTTTCGCTTCTCCTCCTGTTCATGTACCCCTCCTTCTTCTTTTTCCCCTTCTTCTTCCCCCTCTTGTTTTTTTTTTTAATTTTTTTAATGTTTATTCATTTTTGAGGGACAGAGAGAGACAGAGCTTGAGTGGGGGAGAGGCAGGGAGAGAGAAACACACAGAATCCGAAGTAGGCTCCAGGCTCTGAGCTGTCAGCACAGATCCCAATGCGGGGCTCGAACCCACAAACCGTGAGATCATGACCTGAGCCAAAGTCGGACGTTTAACTGACTGAGCCACCCAGGCACCTCATTATTCTTCCTTCTCTTATTTATTCTGTCCTCTTCCTTTTCTCTCTATTCTCCTCCCCCCTCGCTCACTACTGTGATTCTCTTCTCCAGTGCCCCTTCCTACCTTATCCCATGGGCTTGTTCCTTCCTTCCAGAGCCATAGTTCATAGCAGGGATTGTCATCTTCAAATGAATGCATAAGTAGATGCAAAATTCCACAGGTTTCTTTCTGGAATTTCCTAAAGATCAATCAATTCTTGGATATGTATCATCAAGCAGGGACATCCACTAAACAGACGTCAATCAGATTTTTAGTGAGTTGCTTACCTCTTCTAGATTATCTTTTCTCTTAGAAAACAACTCAGGAAAGGTCTTCATCAGGTAGTTCACAGAGAAGGAAGTACAAATGGCTTATAAAATAAGATGCCCATGTTATTTTTTACTAAAGAAATCCAAGATAAACCATTAATGAGATGACATTTTGAATCTATCAGAGAAGCAAGATCATAAATTTGAGAGAAAAAAAAGATTAGACAGGGTTTGGGATACCACATTCTCATATACTCTTGGTGATCATATAAATTGGTGCAATCTCTTTGGAGCAATAAAGCCATAGTTTAAAAAACAAAACAAAACAAAAACAAAACAAAATAAACCAACAAAAACAAAAAACCAAAACAACCTTTAAATCTATGCATCCTTTGGTCCAACAATTCTATTTTTAGAATTTAGTCTACAGACATTTTTCACACATGCAGAAAGACGTGTGTATAGGGATATTCATGATGGCATTGATTTAAATATAGAAAGAAGGTGGAAACAAGTTAAATGTTCATGGTTATATGAATTGTGGCATATTCATATAATGAGTACTGTGTAAACCTTAAAATAAAGGTTTGGATTATATATGTTGATAAAAATTATCTCTAAGATGTATTGTTAAGTTAAAAGATCAAATAAATTTCAGAACATTGTTTACAGTAGACTTCCACTTGTTTATTTAATAATATATGAAGATATATATGTACATATGCCTGCACACAAATATACATATATATTTCTCTATTCATTAAGAAGTATAGAAAGCAAAGTCAGGCATTAATAGAAGTTATTGCCTTGTTTACTGTTTTAATTTCATGTGGGCATATATAATTTTTTGTTAAAGATTTTATTAAAAACCATCTGGAACTCTAAAAATAAAATGAAATCAAAATCCTCTTTAAGAATTGACAATATATCTTTAAGGAATAAATATATAATACATGTTTAAAAAGAAAAAAGAAAGGTTATTTTATTTTGCAAAAGTATTTTTGACAGAAAATACTATTATTAGACTGACTGTTTTTGTGCCCCCTAATTTACGTTAAAAATAATCCTCAATGTGTTGGAATTAAAAGGTGGGGGTTTTAGTGGATAATTAGGTCATGAGGGCAGAGTCTGCAAAAATGAGGTTGATGCTCTTATAAAAGACACCCCAGAGAGCTCCCTTGCCCCCTTCTGTCGTGTGATGACACAGGAGAAGAGAACCATCTATGGACCAGGAAGCAGAATCTCACCAGACACCAAATCTGCTGGTGCCCTGATCTTGGAATGTCTAGTTCCCAGAATTGTGAGAAACAAGTGTTGTTGTTTATAAGCCACCTGGTTTATGGAATTATTCTGTTACAGCAGCCCAAATGGACTAAAACAAGTACTTTAGGTTAGTACATACAGAACACAAAACCCTTTCAAGATTATAGGCTAGCTGAGAATGACATACTACATAAATTCTTTCTGGATTTATAACAAAATAATCTCTCACTTTTCTGATATCTCGTAATCCATCTGCATCTTTCTTATGATAAATCTTATTTTATTCATAATGCATGTGTGCTGTTTCTTGTAATTATAGAGTTCTGAAAAGCAGAGCACCTTCCACATTACAGAATGGTTCTTCCTTGTCATTATAGGTCCCCAATAATGATGTTGAATGAACTACAAAAGATCACTAAAGACTAAGGAAGAGATCAATGTATAAACTGGACTTTGAGCCTAAGATCTAGTAGAGTCACAAAGGTGGTACCAAATATTTCTTATGCGTAAAAAATTCTACCTAGAAGGGATTGGCTCAATGTGGGGAATCCCCATGTTAACTCACTCTTCAGATCAAAGGATTGAGAACCCTAGAAAAAGAGTAAATATATTTTCTGGGAAGAAACACTGTATTGTTATGACATTACCCATTCATAATTGAACCAGCTTAATTTATTAGATTAGTCTTGGCAGAAGGAGGCTAGAGCAATTTGACTGGAGAAGTATGGGCAAGACTGGGTGAGAGACTGGTGTTGGAGAAGATAGGTCTGAATGAATTTTCAGGACACTGGACTGAGTGTGGGAAGGCGATCAGAAGGGGCCCTGCCATGGAATAAATGCATGAAGTGTAAGGAATTGGTCACTAGAGGTAGGGTTGTGGCCCAAAGGGAAGAGTCAAGAAAGAACAGAAGGCCAACTTCAATTTTATGAAAGATGAGTGTTATATTTTGAGTTATGAGCATAATTTCTTATTCTGGGAAAAAAAGAAGGATCACAGAACTGTGTTCTAATATGGACCTCTGAGGTTCTATAGAGGTTATTATCCTGTATCTCTTTTCTCTCATCAGTGAAACAAAGATAATTTATGTCATCTACCTTGTTAAAGGGTAACCTGTAACTATAGCAGGCTTATTAATAACTCGCTAAAAATTGTGGCAAAATATATGTAACATAAAATTCACCATTTTATCCAGTTTTAAGCAGACAATTCAGTGACATCAATCTCTAGAACCTTTTCATTTTACCAAACTGGAACTATGAACCATTCAACAATAACTTCCTTCCCCCAGCCTCTGGTAACTACCATTCTACTTTCTGTCTCTATGAGTTTGACTACTCTAGGTACCTCATAAAAGTGGAATCATACCATATTTGTCCTTTTTTGTCTGGCTTATTTTATTTAGTATAATGTCTACAAGGCCCATCCATGTTGTAGCCTGGGTCAGAATTTTATTTTTAACAGAAATTTAACAGAATTTAATAGAAACTCATTTTTAACACTGGATAATTATCATTGTATGTATATACTACATTTGGTTTATCCATTCATTCATCAGTGTGCATTTGGGTTGTTTGTATCTTTTGGCCATTGTGAATAATGCTGCCAAGAACATTGCTATGCTAAACACATTCATTTTTAATAGAATTCTAATTCTAATAATAAAGCATACTGAATTGTACAGGTTTGGTAGGAATAACTGCAAGTCATTCAAATGGACTTTAGGTAACATCACTAATAAGTACTGCATTTTTTTAAAATGCAAATTGAGTATTTGAACAGCCCAAGTGGTACTGGTTAGGACTTAGCACTTAGACTATTGTAACTTAACATCTGGGCTGAACCAGGTACAGAATGTATTAAAACATTGAATGCCAGAAACTGAGTAAGATTTTCCAATTCTTTTTATTCCTCTTAAAATAAATTTAAAGACTTTTTTCCCTAATCTTCCTTGTAGGCTACCATTCAGCAGGTTTCTTGTTCTTCGCAGGGCCCAACTTCGAAGCTTGGAACATGAAGATAGCATGTGTGTTTGCACAATGAGACGTTTAAAGTAAAAATTCATTTTCATCAATGAATTTTTGGTTCAGAACAAAAGCCCTTCACTTCCTGATGGCTAGAAATACATCTCTGAAGACTGACAATTTTTGGTCAAGTTCTGACATACTCTGAGTCTTGGGGAACAGATGGAAGCAAGTGGTAGAGAAAAGGGAAATCCCACGAAAATAGGGTATGCAAATCTGAGTGAAGCAATTTTCTGTCTTTTACTGAAAGAAGGAACAAGGAGGCAAAATATGCAATGGGTTCCATTCTTTGGTGGAATATTTTGGTGCCTTTCATGTAGCTTCTGGAATCATTGCTACTACTTGGCAAGGCAGGCAAATAAAATTGAGATATAAAACAAAAGGAGAAAGTCATGCCTCATTAGGCATTACTTGCTTTCCTCTGATAATAGAGAAATTGATGTCAAAATGAATTTAAAAATCGATAGTGTAGCTATTTACTGAATCTTCCTTATACTCATAATGGGAACCTTATTTTGATTGAATGTTAAAAACTGAAATAGTGGATAAAGAGAATTATGCTTTTCATTTCTGAGTTGAACTCTGCATCTGCCCCTCTACATGCCTTCTTTAATCAGAGTCAGATCTAGGAAAATTTTAGACTAAATAAAATGAAGCCAGAAAGTATGTTCAAATTGTCAAATATTTCCAGAGGATCCATGTGTCCTACTGAGCTAGACTGAGTTTTGATTCTTGAATTAAAATCTTACTTGAGGTGCCTGGGTGGCTCAGTTGGTTAAGCATTTGACTCTTAATTTCAGCTCAGGTCATGATTTTACTGTTCGTGGGTTTGAGCCCCTAGTCGAGTACCATGTCAAGCCCCACTTTAAGTCCTGCATTGGGCTCTGTGCTGACAGTGTGGAGCCTACTTGGGATTCCCACTCTCCTCTCTGCCCCTCCCCCCACCCTCTCTTTCAAAACAAATAAATAAACTTTAAAAAAATATATTTACTTGCTATTTTTTTTTTTTGACCTAGCGATTGCACTGTGGGAATTTACCCAAGGGATACTGGAGTGCTAATGCATGGGGGCCCATGTACCTCAATGTTTATAGTAGCACTTTCAGCAATAGCCAAATTATGAAAAGAGCCTAAATGTCCATCAACTTATGAATGGATAAAAAAGACGTGGCTTATATATACAATGGAATACTACTTGGCAATGAGAAAGAATGAAATCATGTCATTTGCAGCAATGTGGACAGAACTGGAAGGTATTATGTTGAGTGAAATGTCAGTCAGAGAAGGACAGATATCATATGTTTTCACTCTTATGTGGATTTTGAGAAACTTAACAGAAGACCATGGAGGAAGGGAAGGAGAAAAAAAAATAGTTAACTTGCTTTTTTGATTTGTGACCACTTGTATCTCACCATCTTATAAGTGATTGATTAAACTATATTTTTAGTATTTAAGAAAATGGCTTTAATCTAGTAAAGGTTCCCATATATAAGTTGAAATATTCAGAATAAACTAGGTAATCATGTGAAATTTAATAATATACTAAGTTGCCAAAGGCTTTTATTACTCCTAGAGTTTTCTAATTAATTTCAGATTATTTAGCATATGTCTTTGGACTAAATGCTTAACTTCACTGGTCCTCAATGTTTTCATTTAATTAAATGAGAAGCTTGCATTAAATTAGCTCTGAATTCCCTGTTAACTCTTAAATTGTATAGATATGCTTGCTTCAGTTTCCCTATGTATAAAATGGGTATGTTATTAGCAGTATTTTTAGATTTCTTTCCTCTACTGCTGTTACTTATTTCTAATTGGGAGTGATTCTTGGTAAGGAAGCATCTATTTTACCACTGTATAGATAAAGATAACATTGATCTTATATTAGAAGATATTAGGTCTCATTAGGTGACCTCGCACAATAGAGAAATGAATGCATCTATTTGGATTATCTTTGATATTGTCCAGTTGTTTTATTAACTATTTGTACCACATTTTGACATCACAATCAACCTAAGTTTCTTGAGCCCTATTGAGCAAGTTTTATGTTGACTTATATTGACCTCATCTCAACACTTTTATAAAATTCTTCAGAGCAAACCAAAATTTTAAATGCACTTTCAAATATTTGGGGGAATGACTTTTTATGCAACATTTCTGCAGTTTTCTAATCAGCAAAGGCACTTCCCTGTGGGTGATAAATATGTTAGCATGCTTTTATGGAGTCAGTAAATCAGGAACAATAATAATAATAAAAAAGCCCTGTCCATAACTTCAGATTGCAATTTATGTAATGACATCACATCCCTTCTTTAACTCAAACATAGAGTCTCATTTACCTGCTAGTCTGATAAACACTGATTTTTTTTTTTCAGGTTGGAATTTAATATAGGCACATAATATATGACGTTCGTATTCAAAAGAGATAATGAAGAGAAGACGAAGAACTGATAAGGCAAATGACGTGATAATATATGCCATAATGGGTAAGACAGAGGGTGGACAGATGACAAAGCCACATTTCTTTTTCAGACCTAGTTCCTTGAATTTTGCAGCATGTACATTTCTAGGCAATGAAGACATATCAAAGCTCAAGTGGTGACAAGAGAGCTTGCTGCTCTAGTTTTAGTATCTTCCATTCATGAATATTTATCACAGCAGCACCACACAGAACACTTTTCCCTGATTATTGCAGTCGTTTGCTATATGTGCCATTGTAGTTAAAAGTCTATACCCTTTCCTGTTATGAGGCATACTGTTTTGTGGCTTAAAGTATCTATGTACCTTAGCTGATGCTGCCTTTAATTTAGGTTGAAACAAGGAGCAAGTTTTCACGTTTATAAAACCTTTTGTGATCTTTGCTTTCCACTAACTCAATTTAAGTATAAAACCAATTTAACTTTTAAGAGTGATCTCTTTTTATTTAAAGTTTATTTATTTATTTTGAGAGAGAGTGAGCGAGCAGGGGAGGGGCAGAAAAAGGGAGAGAGAATCCCAAGCCCCATGTGGGGCTGGATCCCACGAACCATGAGATCACGACCTGAGCCGAAATCAAGAGTTGGTCACTCGACCCAACTGAGAGTGATCTTGTAATATGACATACTTATTTTATCTAAGGTGTTTAAGTTTTAACACGCATACTACTACTCACGTTCAATTGTTTCTTTCATCTCTGATTGCCGTTTAGCATCTAAATCTATAGACCACAGTTTATTTAATCAAACAAAAGTTCTAAAGATATGTTTGGCTTAATTGTTATAAATAAAAGCTATATAAATTTGTTACACAGAATCTATTTTGAAACTAAAACTCATAAACATTACCTAGACTAAAGTTGAGGGGCGCCTGGGGAGCTTAGTCAGTTAAGCCTCCAACTCTGGATTTCGGCTCAGGTCATGATCTCACGGTGAGATCCAGCCCCAAGGTGGGCTCTACACTAACAGAGAGAAGCCTGCTTGAGATTCTGTCTCCCTCCCTCTCTGGCCCTCCCTGGCTCACAGGCGCCTACACTCTCTCTCTCAAAATAAATCAACATTAAAATAAAGATGAATGAATGACAGGCTTTGCACTGATTCATGCATATCAATATATGATTTGTAAATCACATTAAAAACCATCAGCCTTGTTAACGTTCCAGTTCATCTCAAAAGCAGTAGTTACAGGCAAGCCTCTTTTTATTGCGCTTTGTTTTATTGTGCTTCATAGATGGTGCTTTTGTTGCTGTTTTGGGTTTTGTTTTGTTTTGTTTTTGTTTTTGTTTTAACAAAATGAAGGTTTGTGGCAACCATGTATTGAACAAGCCTTTTGGCACCATTTTTCCAAAAACATTTGCTCACTTTGTGTTTCTGTGTCACATTTTGGTAATGCTCACAGTATTTCAAACTTTTTCGTTATTATATTTGAATTGCAGCAATCTCATGATAAAACTTTAACAGATGAGGAGTTGCTTCTTGTGGATGAACAAAAAAAAGTAGTTTCTTGAGATGGAGACTACTCCTGGTGAAGATGCTGTGAAGATCGTTTAAATGACAACAAAAGGTTTAGAATATCATGTAAACTTAGTTGGTAAAGCAGTGCCAGGGTTTAAGAGAATTGACCTTAATTTTGAAAGACGTTCTACTGTGGGTAAAATGTGATCAAACAGCATCACCTGCTAAGGAGAAATCATTCATGAAAGGAAGAGTCAATGCAGCACCTTTCACTATTGTCTCATTTTAAGACATTGCCACGGCTACCCCAGCGTTCAGCAACCATCACTGAGTAGTCAGCAGCCATCAACATCGAGACAAGACCCTCCACCAGCAAAAAGATTATGACTTGCTGAAAGGTCAGATGATGGCTAGCATTTTTAGCATAAAGTATTTTTAAATTAAGATATGTAGATTGTTTTTTAGACATAATGCTATCGCACACTGTGGGGAATAAGCTTAGGAATTCCCTGAGGCTGCACTGATGGGTTAACAAGGCATAAAGAATTACAAAGCCATAGGACGCTCACACACCCAATTTTGGGTAAACAAGATTAGGTAAATAGGTATAGAGAGGGTGGGGCAAAGGCCTGAGTATAGAGAGGGTGAGGCCAAAGCCCCAGTACAGACAGAGCGGGACAAAGGCCCCAGTAGAGGACAAAGGTATCTGAGGTAAACAAGATTAGGTATTCAGGGCGGAAACAGCCCCCAACTTAGTACTATAGCAGAAAGCTGCTTTCACAGGAAGAAAGGACCAAATTAGGTAAACAGGTAAAAAGGGATATAGACTGCTGCAGGGCGAAGTTGCCCAGAGCAGAGCTAATTAATAAAAGAAAGGTGCTTTGTTGACCCTGAGGTAGCTTGCTCTTTCTTGTCCCCTAGACCAGTTTAGATAAACAGAGATGGTGCTTCATGTCTGCTGTAAACAACCTTCTTCTCTGCTGTCCGGCGTCAGGATTTTGCTTTGTATTAAACCGCTAATGCCACATATTCTCAAAACCCCCTTTCCCTCATGTCCAGGAGTTAATGCTCACGATTTGTCTCTTTGTGCACGTCCATCACCATGTTTGTAAGCCTTCTGATCCTAATAAAAACGGAGCAAGGACCCTGATTCCGAGCTCTTGTCTTTTCCCAGACATTAGCCATCTCTCGCATTTTAATCCTGCATCCCGCTTTCTTGCTAGACAAGAAAGAACTCTAGACCCAGAGTCTATGAGAGCACACTTCATGGGCTACAACATAGTATATCTTCTATATGCACTATTAAATCAAAAAATCCATTTGATTCACTTTATTATAATATTTGCTTTATTGCAGTGGTCTGAACTGAAACTGTAATATCTCCAAGGTATGCCTTGTATTATAATTCTAATTACCAGTTTTTTCCCCAACTATTCACATTCATATTGTTTTGCCCAATTGGTTATTATAGAGTTCGCTAATTTCTATAGCAGTAATAAGTCACAGTTGACAACTGAGATTATCCAATATAGGAATTTCTTCAGCCTTTATCTAAAAGTAATTATTATAGTAATTATAAATAACACTAAATAACCCCTGTTGATGTTACATCATTTTTTTTGGAGACAGATTTGGGAAAATGTGATATTTCATTGAAAACAGTACTGAATCATAGTTCTTCCAAATTTTCCTGTTCCTTTCTCTTTCCTCAGGGCCAAGTCTTTCATTAAATAATTTTTTTTTTAATTGTAATGATGACTCTCTAAATAATGTTTCCAATCTTGTATAATGATAATAATTGTATCCTCACCTCAGAATGCTAACTTATCAGACAAATGTTAACTTATACCTGAAAGAGTGAACTTGTGAATGTTAAAGTTACCCAGAAAAACAACACTCCTTAACAAAGTAAGATGTCCTAAGTTAGGTAGATAGTAAAGCCCCACGAGGGTAGGGAACATGTTTATCCAATTTTCACTGCCTAGTATAGTGTCTGACACATAGTAGGCAAATGATAAGAACTAGTTCAATGAAGTAAAATATAATAAGCACACATCATTCAAGTTCTACACACCATTGCTATTTTATGCCTCCAATTCATAATTGCTTCTCTCTAGAATTCTTTTTCATTTTTGTTTGTTTGTTTGTTTTTTAACCTAACACTCATCTTTCAAAAATTCGAAATGACATCATTTTATCTAAGAAGTTTTCTGGCTCCCCACAGCTAAACGAAGTAATCCAAAGGCTTAACACTTTACCTTATAAGGCTTACATGATTCTTTAAATCAAGGATGGGTTCCTAATTTTTGTATTTTTGGTATTTAGCACAATGTCTGGCACATAGAAGCTACTCAATAGATAGGCACTGAACTTCAATGTCTTTAAGGCCAAAGCACAGCATGGTGGGGATAGGAGAGAGTGGTCATTGTTTATTTGTTATTTTGTTTTCAGTTACTTTTTAACCAGTCTAACTTTGGTCTTACATTAAATTTTTAAAATGTTCACTCCAAAGGAAATTAATAGAACAGCAAACTCTCCTAGCTAAAAATATTTTATTTATGATTTAGAGATTGTTTCTGGTCATTAGTTGGTGTGAGTTGTATGTGGTTATGGTGATTTAAAAAATTTGCCCATATGTTCCCATGTGATTACAATTCTGCTCATAAAACATATTGAATGTGACTACCTTTGCCCATATTAGAAAGAGAATTTTACCATTTTTCCAATTTTAGGGGCTACACATATCAAATTATTTTCACAATTCATGTTAACCTCAAGTGGTCTTATTAGAATTGCTTTTGAATAAAAAAGTAAAAGATGCTTGTGATTGTTAGTCTAAGAGACATTTAAAGTCTTAAAAATGACCAACCGAATATCAGTACTCCCAAAGTAAGAAGGAGGTGAGAGAAACCAGAAAGAATGAACATGATATACAGTTTATTCTCATCGTATTTCCCCATATCTTTCTCCTTTTAGCAAAATGGAATGTTTATCTTAGCACAATTTATGGACAAGAGATACACAGCAGTCCTCCCTTATCCGTGGCTTACCCTTTCATGGTCTCTGTTACCTGCAATCAAGCATGATGTGGAGGCAGATGACCCTCTAATGATACGTCACTCACCTCACTGTATCTTATGATGTGGGCATTTTATCATCTCACATCACCAAAACAAGGGTGAGTGAGTATGTCGGTGGAGTCATGTTTCCCTGATTCTTCGTAAACCCTATAGGATCATGTGCATAGGGGTCTGCACATTTGAAGCAGCAGTCACCTCTTCTATACTTCTGTAGACTAACTTCTGTAAGTGAATGCTTTCACTTGCAGGTGGGAGTATGCTGGAGCGTTCTATGGCCCCAGATCTAGTAGTGCAGGGTGCCAGGTGCACTGGACGTTTGGCAGCACTGGGTCCAAGGGGGCATGAAGTCTCTTTGGCTCAGGCTGCTGGGATCATGGCACTGAGAACTGTGAGGTTTTTGGCGAGTGCTGTGGGTGGTTCACAATGATGGCAAGGGCTGTTGGGGTTCTCGGTGCTGCCTCCAAGTCCAAGAGCATGGGACCGAGGCAGGCAACAGTGGTGGTCAGAGCTGATGATATGCACACACTCAGCTGTGGGGGCCAGCCGCATGAGCCCATGTAATGGCAAGGGGGGTTCGCAGACACACACTTAGTGGCTGGGGCAAGCAGTAAGGGCCAGAGCAAGCTACAGGTTCACTGGCAGCTGTGGGGGACCTGGCCGTCAATGTGCTCTCCGATTGCAGCCCACTCAGCCCCTAACAATGTGCATGCACTGCAGCGGAGGTGCATAACTGGAGTGGCTAGCCCTGACCCTGTGCACAGCAATGGGGGTCAGCCGGAATTGTCTAGGGTGGTGTCTTGCATTCATGTAGCCACAGAAGCCTGAACTGGCTGCCAGTGTCATTCCTGGGCTCTGGTAAGGGCAGGGGGAGCCTTAGGCAGCTCGTGTCTTGTGCTTACACAGCCAAAGAGGCCTGAGCTAGCAGCTGGTGCAGGTCCTGGGCTCTGACAGGGAAGGAAGTGGAGGCAGCCACGGGACTCAGGTAGTTGATGTTCATGAACACAAATGAAATCTGCAGAGGATGCTTGGTAGTTGTGTTGGCCACTGATTCCTTCTTTGGTGGCAAAATCTGCTGTTTGTCTTCAGAGCAGGTCTCTGTGCATCTTGATTGCTTCCTCTGCATGTCTGTTATTAAAAGTCCCTGCTTTTCTTCCTTCTTCCTAGCTGTCTCTATGCATCCCAGCTTTGCAGGTCTGGGTCTGGTGAAACTGAAATGGGACATTTTGCATGGCATTAATGTCTCCAGCCTCCCTTTGCTTGCTGCATAATGCTATTTTCCATCTGTTTGTACTCAATGTACCTTTGTCTTAATTTTATTTATTTATATATTTTTTAATGTTTATTTATTTATTTTGAGAGAGAGAGTGTCAGAGCAAGTGAGCGAGCGAGGAGCACAGAGAAAGGGAGAGTGAGAGAGAGAGGTAGAGAATCCCAAGCAGGCTCTGTGCCCATTGTGAAGCCTAATGTGGGTCTCAAGCTCATGACCCTGAGATCATGACCTGAGCAGATATCAAGAGTCAAACGCTCAACCAGCTGAGCCACCCAGGCCCACCTGTCTTAATTTCAAAGATCGTTTCTTGAAGACAACGTACAGGTGGTTGTGCAACTTTATCCATGTTGGCGTTCTTCATCTTTTGGTTGAAGTATTTAGTTTATTAAAATAGTGTAATTATTGATATGATTGAGTTTGGGATTACAATTTTATTATTGTTATTTTTTTATTTCTCTCTTGCTTTTTTGTTCCTTTCCTATCCCTTTCCTGCATTTTGGATTATTTGAATATTTTTCAGAGTGCCATTTTAATTAGTTTACTTTTAAGCTGTTCCTCTTTGGACTATATATTTTTTGGAATGATTTAGAGATTATAATATAAATGCTTAAGTTTGTACCATTTCATATGAAATGTAGAAACACATCAACTATATAGGTTCCTTAACACCACACATGGCCTCACTTTGTGCTCTTATCCATATAAGGCACATATGAGCTCATATGCTTTGTGCCTTTACCCATATATTCTGATGGGCTTCATTCATTCTTGAAGAGTCGTTTCTCTCTGCTATTATTTCACTTCTGTTGGAACATCCTTTAGCATGTATTGTATTACATCTTTAATGCTTTAGTGTATTACATCTTTATTTCACTTATATTGCTGAAGGATTTTTTGCGGCATGTAAAATTCTAGGTTGCCACTGTGTTTTTGTTTTGTTTTGTTTTTAAATTTTTTATTATTTAATTTTTTTTAACGTTTATTTATTTTTGAGGCAGGGAGAGACAGAGCATGAACGGAGGAGGGTCAGAGAGAGGGAGACACAGAATCTGAAACAGGCTCCAGGCTCTGAGCTGTCAGCACACAGCCTGACGCGGGGCTTGAACTCACGGACCGCGAGATCATGACCTGAGCCGAACTCGGACGCTTAACCGACTGAGCCACCCAGGTGCCCCTGTTTTGTTTTGTTTTGTTTTGTATCAAACACTTGAAGATGTTATTCCTCTGTCTTCTAGTAACTGTTATTTATGATGAGAAGTCTACAGTACTTCAATTGTTGTTCCTCTGTACATAAATATATCCCATTTTCCCTGTCTGACTTTATCAATGTCTTTTTGTCTTTGGTTTTCACAAATTAGACTATTCTGCATCAAGCATAAGTTTCTCACAACTAATTCTGATTGAAATTTTTTGAGCTTCCTGATTCTGCTCATTCATATCTTTCACTAAATTTGGGGATTCTGCTCATATTTCCTCAAAACAAATTTTATGGCCTTTTCCCACTCTTCTTCTGGAGAATAGCTTTCTTATCAGAGCAGAGGAAGGGAAGAGCTTTTGGGTTTATTGATAAAGTCTACTTTTTTTTTCTTATTATTTTTATCTTTGTTAGTTTTTCATTTAGTTTTATTGGGTTTTGAAAATTTCAGCTTTATTGAGTGCTAACCTTTCATTTTTGCATCATTGAGAACTGTCTAGTTATTTGTCTAGCTTTTGGTATTGAATTTTCCATTTGTTCCTATTCTTTCTTGAACAATATTATAATCATTTATGACTAGGAATTTTACTGTTGAACATATCTTTGACCTTATGTCATTAGAGAAGACATTATTTTCTGAACTGTATTTAATAACTATATTGAATATCTCTTCCATCTAAGAGTTCTGGAGGAGTGTTAATTTTGAAAAACCTGAAATGGTTTGGTATTCTTATTTACATTTAAGAAAATTAACTTGTTTTAAGGGGCGCCTGGGTGGCTTAGTCGGTTGAGCGTCTAACTTCAGCTCAGGTCACGATCTCGAGGTCTGTGAGTTTGAGCCCCGAGCCGGGCTCTGGGCTGATGGCTCAGAGCCTGGAGCCTGCTTCCATTCTGTGTCTCCCCCTCTCTCTGCCCCTCCCCCGTTCATGCTCTGTCTCTCTCTGTCTCAAAAATAAATAAAACGTTAAAAAAAATTTAAAAAAATTAACTTGTTTAAATAAATTGTAATCTGTGGCAGTGATTAGTATAAGTATCCCTTTGAACTATATTAATGCTTATTTGATTTCCCTAAGACACAAATTTTAATGATAAAGACATGATGTTCAGCTGATTTGTGCTAAACATTCAAATATTTTTTTTTTACTTTGTAGTTTTTCCTACCTTATTATTAATCAGCGTTTATTTTTTTACATATGGCAACTTGTTTCTTGAATTTTATTGTACTTTATATTACTAATGCCACTCTTGGTTTCTCTATATTTATATGATATATTTTTGCCATTTAAACATTAGTACTTTCGTGCCATTTACCTTTGGTCTTTTTCCATTAAAAACATTCTTTTTAAACTTTCAGTTTGAATGTCTACCTTTTTACATTAATTATGACATTAATTATGGTGATTGATGTTATTTTGTCATAGGTTTTCTATTTTGCCTCTGTTTCCTTTTTTCCTGTTGTCTATTGTATCGACTGCATTGTTTTTTTTCTTTAGAGACTTGAAAAGCACACCCAGCACAATTTCTTAAATTCTGTCTTAAAACTTACTTGAATCTATTTTTTTGTCATCAGTGAAGAGTAAAACAGTAACTATTCATATCCCTCCAGCTCAGATGATTCATTCATCAAGCTTTTTTCTTTTAATTTTTTTTAATGTTTATTTATCGTTGAGAGACAGAGAGAAACAGAGTGCAAGCAGGGGAGGAACAGAAAGAGGGAGGTACAGAATCCGAAGCAGGCTCCAGGCTCCGAGCTGTCAGCACAGACCCTGACAAAGGGTTGAACCCATGAAACATGGGATTATGACCTGAGCTGAAGTAGGACACTTAACTGACTGAGCAACCCAGGCGTCCCAGCAAGCTTTTCTTGTTTCTATTTATCCCTCACACTTTGGTTTTGCTGACATAATCTCAGGTTTCAGATCTCATTTATTATTAATTATTAGCTCAATATTATGTATTTTATCTTGTAAGTATTATGTTTGAAATTTTGAAGAACAACTCTATTTTCTGAGTTATTTACAATTATTTCTTAGTTGACTTAAGTATATACTCAAATAAATTTTCTTTTTTTTTTTTTTTATAAAGAATTATGGGTGACATTGTCCATAAGTCTAACATACCTGAAAACAACTTTTATGGGCATATAAATCTTAACTCTCAACCTTAGCCCCTCAAAACTCCATCAGCATTTTTTCTTATCATTTAATTTTGGAAAGAAAATAGATTATCTGAATTCATGCTGCTTTTTTTTTCTCTTCATGGTTCATGGGCCCATGGCCAAATGACTGAGAAATGTACACCTAACTGCAGGTGTTTACATTAACAGTAGTGGTTTTTGTCTTCTCACTTTTTCCTGATTGTTCTGTAGAGAAAGAAAAAAAAATTACCTCTACTTATCTTAGGGCCTGGACTAGGGTTTGTGTAACAAAAGACAGATTAACAAGAAAAAAAAAATCTTATTAATGTGTATCATGCGTGTAACACATGCATGTAACACATGCAGTACCCAGAGGTAACTCAAAGAAGTGGCTTAGAATTCCATCTTATGTAGAATCTTCAATACAAAACTATGCATTTATAGAGAAATGACAAGGCAAAGGAAAGTGGTTTTAGTCTTCTATGGGCAGCAAACCATGGGAAGGTAAATATATGGGATGACACTGACGAAGTAAGATTTGTTTGTGGATTTTTCTGGTGTCATCTCTGGGCTAAAATTCAAGTCCTCCTCAGTAAACAGAAATTTATATCTTATCTAAAGGCATAAAAGGGGTAGGATAGGGATAGATTTTCCTGCATTAGTTGCTTCTTAAATTGACTTTAGCTCTAAATAATTTTTATTTATGTCAAAGAGGCACGTCCTAGGGTGACACATTCAGGATTCCTTCAGTTCCTTTCACAATATTGCACTCTTCGTATTAATCTTCTTCATGGGGATGGTAGAGGAACTTATCACCACAGCTCTTTACTTGTTTCATACACTTGCTCATTCTGGAAGCCTAATGACCATGCAGACTCTCTGGTTGTCTTGCCCATCTATCTGACAGATAAGTTGCCATTAGTCTTGGAGTTGAAAGGCCACTGTAACCTACCTACTTTCCTCAAATGCTGATCTACCATAGGTAGGGAAACAGTGAGTTGGTGCTCTAGGCCTCCAACAAATCTTCCCTGTGAATATAAGAGCTACCAGTGATTCTTTTTATTTTCTTCCATGTAAGTGATACTCTTCATAGTTTCCAGAGACGATGCAAGCTTTCTCTTGTCTGGATATTTGGTTAGTCATTTCCAAGGAAAAATGTGAGAACTGTGTTTGGATCTTCATTCTACCATTATCTCTTCACTACTTTAGGGGTCTTATTCTTCAGTCTGATAAAATTTGGAAAAGGAAGAAGAAAAACTGCATTTCATCCTTTCTGAGCCAGGGGAGCCCTACGGAAACGACATCCAGGATGTGGCAGGGGGTAAGGTGGTGCACCATTAGTATGTAAAGCCTTGCTCCAGATGAATGGCTGGCAATGCCAATGGGAGAGAGAGACCTCTGTTTGGACACAGCATCTTGCTGTTTGGAAGAAACCTTTCAACCAAATAGTTTGGGTCTGATCTCACTTCATTCTGCTGGCTAGCTGTACTACGTCTTGCACAGTGCAGCCTCCCTTTTTTCCTATCGTTCTTTGACACCCCCACCTCCCTGCCAGCCTGGTGTGGCTGATCAAGCTGTTCAAACAACTGGAAGACATCAGAAGTTAAACACTCATTATTTTAATTTGATGCTAATCATGTGTTAATGAGACTAATCCTTGCAATGATTCAGGTAATTTGCTTAATGGCTGCCCAGAGTACAGATTACAGCAATCAGTCACGTCTGATAAGATGTCTGTTGTGGAGAAGGCTGTCAGGTGAATGAGGTGGGAAAAGGCTCAGGAGTAAGGGTCTGATGTCAGGCATGTTCTGTGTTGGAGAGTAGGGGTTGAGGGAAGACGACAGCTCAGAAATCCAAAATTTCAACCATAAATGAGCATCTTAGTGCTCTTGTTTAGGAAGCAGAAGTTAGTGTTGACAGGCAGTCTCACTTAGAGTGACAAACATTGAAATAAGCATGAAACTTTGAGGAGAATTGGATGCACAATTCATTTTGGTCTAGAAAAAAATTATTAATTCAGTATAATAGTAGTAGGCATATTCCTTTGTTGAGTTAAATGTCTTTTACTAACAAAATGTCAAAGAAAGGAAGAAAGTGAACCTATTCAGAGTAAAAAAGATGTTTTTCTTCTCATACATAGGAAGTATAAGCTACAACAAAACACCTAAACTGAAGGTTTATGTTTTTGTTACCTCCAGGTATTGGAGTCCACAAGGCCATTTATGTACGATCACTGATGTGCTTAGAATAATCAGTGAGGGCTAAGTTTGGGGACATCTTACCCTCTACAACATTGCTAGCTTGAATCATGACATATCTTTTCCTTCCTTAAGATACTGTAATTTTATTACATTATTAAATATAGACATATAGAAATAACAAAGAATTTAGAAAGTAGCAAGTTAAGGGGCACCTGCATGGCTCAGTCAGTTAAGTATGGGACTCTTGATTTCAGCTCAGGTCATGATCCTAGGGTTGTAGGATCAACCCTGTGTTATCCAGCCCTGGGTCAGGCCCTGAAGTCCCTGCTTCAGCCTTGCCTTGGGCTCCCAGCTGGGTATGGAGCCTGCTTAAGATTCTCTCCCTTCCTCTCCCTGTACCCCTCTCCTGCTTGCATGTGTGGGCTCTCTTTCTCTCAAAATAAAAAATTTAAAAAAAAGAAAGTAGCAGGTTAAAAGATGCTGCCAATTATTTGCTTTGGCTTCATTTCTCCATAATGAAAGGAAATTGAAAATTTATAGGTATATGATGTTTGTTATATCAACCTTAAAAACAAAATAGCCAGTTACTTTACTAGCAAAATGGATTAATTCAAAAATAGCAGTGCAATCCCTATCAAAATAACACCAGCATTCTTCACAGAACTAGAACAAACCTAAAATTTGTATGGAACCAGAAAAGACCGCAAATAGCCAAAGCAATCTTAGGGGGGAAAAAAAAAAAGCAAAGCTGGAAGCATCACAATCCCAGACTTCCAGCTATATTATACACATTTGCAGTCATCAGGAAAGTACAGTACTGGCACAAAAACAAACACATAGATCAATGGAACAGAATAAAGGACCCAGAAATGGACCCACAAATGTATGGCCAACTAATCTTCGACAAAGCAGGAAAGAATATTCAATGGAAAACAGACAGTCACTTTAGCAAATGGTGCTGGGAAAACTGGACAGCAAAATGCAGAAGAATGAACCTGGACCACTTTCTTACACCATACACAAAATAAACTCAAAATGGACAGAAGACCTAAATGTAAGATAGGAAGCCATCTAAATCCTAGAGGAGAAAACAGACAATAACGTCTTTGACCTCAGCCACAACAACTTCATACTTGACATGTCTCTGGAGGCAAGGGAAACAAAAGCAAAAATGAGCTATTTGAGACCTCATCAAGATAAAAACAAAAAAACAAAAAACAAAAAAACTTCTGAACAGCAAAGGAAACAATCAACAAAACTAAAAGACAACTGATAGAATGGGAGAAGATAGTTGCAAAAAACATATTACATAAAGGGTTATATCCAAAATCTATAAAGAACTTATCAAACTCAACACCCAAAAAACAAATAATCCAGCGAAGAACTGAGCAAAAGACATGAATAGACACTATTTCAAAGAAAACATCCAGATGGCAAACAGACACATGAAATAATGCTCAACACCACTCATCATCAGGGAAATACAAATCAAAACCACAATGAGATACCACCTCATACCTGTCAGAATGGCTAAAATTAACAACTCAGGCAATGACAGATGTTGGCAAGGATACAGAGGGAGAGGAACCCTTTGCACTGCTGGTGAGAATGCAAATTGGTGCAGCTACTCTGGAAAACAGTATGGAGGTTCCTCAAAACATTAAAATAGAAGTACCCTATGACCCAGCAATTGTACCACTAGGTATTTATCCAAAGGATACAGGAGTGCTGATTCAAAGGGGCACATGCACCCCAATGTTTATAGCAGCACTACCAACAATAGCCAAATTATGGAAAGAGCCCAAATGTCCACTGACTGATGAATGGATAAGGAAGATGAACATCTTTATAGAATACTACTTGGTAATTAAAAAGATTGAAATATTGTCATTTGCAACGTGGATAAAACTAGACTGTATTATGCTAAGTGAAATAAACCAGTAGGAGAAAGACAAACATCATATGATTTCACTCATAGGTAGAATTTAAGATACAAAACAGATGGACATAAGGGAAGGGAAGCAAAAATAATATGAAAACAGAGAGGGAGACAAACCATGAGAGATTCTTAAGTACAGAGAACAAACTAAATGTTGCTGGTGGGGTGTTGGGTCAGGTTGAAGGGCTTAAGAGTGAGAGGCATTAAGGAGGACACTTGTTGGGATGAGCACTGGGTGTTATATGTAAGTGATAAGTCACTAAGTTCTATTCCTGAAATTATTACACTATAAATTAACTAAGTTGGATTTAAATTAAAAAAATAATAATAAAAAAAGAGAAAGTTTATCAGTGTCCTGTAGAAATAGAGAGAGAAGAGACCTTTATCTTTTATTTTGTGCTTTCTGCATGTTCTTAGAATTTACTTCACCATGTGCATTTTTAATTTATAAAATAAATGTATTTTTAAAAATTAAAAAAAAAAAGTAGCAGAGAAACAATTTGGGACAAGCAAACTATGGAGAATCATAGACAAGTCCAAAGAGACAAAGGGAAGTTTAGCTTTTCTTAGATTTTAGGAAGAATTGGGGAGGGTTGTTTTAAACAAAAGTTTGATTGAAGAAAAATAGGAGTATGACATTGTGGCACTTTCTCATTGACTGTAAGCAGTGGTTAGTGTTTTGTTGCTGGGGCAGGGTGGGATCTTTCTTCTTTTTCTTAAAAGCAGGAGATGAAATTCCTATGTGAAAAATGTCTTCTTTTGTCAAGATAATTTTCATCTTCCTTCTTTCTACTGGCTAAGTAGGCTGCAAGGGCTGCCACCAATGGTACAGTGGTATGTGGGAAAGAGCGCCCCCTTCAGGGCTTCCTGACTCCATTTTATTTTTATTTATTCTTTTAAGTTTATTGAGAGAGAGAGAGAGACAGACAGACAGACAGAAAGAGAGCAGGAGAGGAGGAGAAAGGGAGAGAGAGAGAGAAAGAGAGAATCCCAAGCAGTCTCTGATATGTCAGGGCAGAGCCTAATTTGGGTCTCAGACTCACAAACCGTGAGATCATGACCTGAGCCTAAATCAAGAATCAGATGCTAAACCGACTAAGCCACCCAGGTGCCGCTTCCTGACTTCATTTTAAAATATTTTTTTTTTCAACGTTTATTTATTTTTGGGACAGAGAGAGACAGAGCGTGAACGGGGGAGGGGCAGAGAGAGAGGGAGACACAGAATTGAAACAGGCTCCAGGCTCTGAGCCATCAGCCCAGAGCCCGACGCGGGGCTCGAACTCACGGACCGCGAGATCGTGACCTGGCTGAAGTCGGATGCTTAACCGACTGCGCCACCCAGGCGCCCCCTGACTTCATTTTAAATGAGGTTTCCTGTACTTATTTCATAATAGATATCTGAACTGTCTCATTTCCAAAATATTTTGGTGAGAGGGAGAGATGAGTATAATGGAGAAATGGATTGAGGCATGAGAGTCGTTTTGTAGTTTATTTTGTGTTTAACATAGTCATTTTGAAATATTCATGATACCCTCCTATAACTACTGTGGTTCTCAATATAGTTCAATTTAACAAACATTTCTCCAGTGTCTATTTTGTCTTAGTTTATTCAGGCTACCGTAACAAAATACCACAGACTATGTGGCTTATAAACAACAAACATTTATTTCTCACAGTCCTGGAGGCTGGGGAGTCCAAGCTCAGGGCACTGACAGATTCACTGTCTGGTGAAGGTCTGCTTCTTAAACACTTTAATCTCCCATGGAAAAAAGTTGGGAGGGCTTTCTCTGGGGCTGCTATTATAAGTGTGCTAACCCTAGGTATGAGGTCTCCACCTTCATGGCTCAATCACTTCCCAGAGGCCTCATGTCCAAATATCATCCCACAGGGGATTAGGTTTCAACACATGAATTTGGTGATGGTGGTGGAGTGGGGGATAACAGACATCCAGTCTATAACAATTCTCTTCCAGGAGTTGTCTATAAGGAGAAGAGAGGACAAGATCATTCTAAGAAACAGAATGTGTCTACCTTATGAAAAAGAAATACATAAGGAAGAACAAATGAAGAGCCAAGTAGTTGAGGATTGGACATCCAACTTCTACACCTAGGAATGTGAATTTTTAATAAGGTTATAGAGAAGATGATGCAACATGAGCAGAGGATTTTTCTTTGACATCAACAAGGGGATTGCATACATTGGAGAAGATCAGACCTTCTAAGCCATACACAGATAAAACTATATTTAAAGAGTATCCTTGTGAACCCAGGTCAATAGTTTTCTTTTTTCTCCCTAGGCAAGAAACCATTTTGTCACCATAAAAGACTTCCATGAGCTACCCATTTCATGCTACATAAGAAATAAAATACATTTGTATTAGTGACCTAATACTGCTTTGGATGAGACTTTCCAATTTAAGGATCAAGAAGGTATTTTAGAAACATCTAGCCTCCAAGAAAACTATCCATGGAATGCTCCTATTGGTGGGTGGCTCACTGATTAGAATTTGGGAACCAAAACTTATAAGTCAGGCAGACCACTGTTTTTGTAGTAGTAGTTGTTTTTGTTGTTGTTGTTATTTGCATCTGTCTCACTCTATCTAAGGAAATGAGCATGCTTGTACCTCTTGCTGAAGATAATTATCTGAAAAGCAGGAGGCAAACCCTTGATCTCACCAGACTTGTATCCATGGATTCTTTATGGTACATTGTCTCTTCCACACAACTGAGGCAAGAAATAAATCATGTAGAGGATACGAAGTGAAAAATGCTGAACGACTATATTAATGTGAAGAAAGTAGAGATGGGGATATAAGATGATGGTAACACCATGGCGTAAGTAAGTGTTATCCACACAAACCATGTTAAATTTAGATGCTTTTTTAGACTATACGGTCTTAGGTCTTTTCTCTTTAGTAACACAGTATGATATAACTTGGCATACTTTTTTCACTCTACCTTTTTATATGGACTTTGTTTACCTTCAGAAATTAAGGAAAACAGAAGGTCCCTGATGGTATACTTACATAGTCTCTCAATAGTACAGTACTTGGAAGGCTGTTAAGTGATTTGAACATATTTTTTATTAATATTATTTTTTTAAGTTTGTTTATTTTGACACACAGAGAGAGAGAAAGAGAGAGCGAGCAAGTTGGGAAGGGGCAGAGAGGGAGAGGGAGAGAGAAAGGATCCCAAGCACTAATAGTGCAGAGCCCAATGTGGGGCTTTAACTAATGAACCCTGAGATCATGACCTTAGCTGAAGTTAGATACTTAACCAATTGAGCCACCCAGGTGCCCCGAACACTTTTTTATATTGTTAAGGAAAACTGGAGTAACACTTGCAGAAGTGCTATGAAATTATACATTCTGTTTAGAAGTTATTTGGTTTGTGGAAGAATATTTTACAAAGTTGCAGTCTCGTAATACATCCCTCTATGTTGTAAATGACACATGTATTGGTTTTGTTTTCTTAATCTTATTTTCCATGGATTTTAATGGATAGTACAAGTTCACTGGCACACCAGATTGTCACAGTATCAAAATGTATCTAAATGTGAAATTATTTGAGAAAATTTATTTTTACAGTACCTATATTTCCAGGCTCTTCAAATACAAAGAGTATATTATTTTGATTAAATTATGCATATAATGAATTTAGGGAAGAAAGGCATTAGTTCTAGATAAAGAATTTTCTGCCTTGATTTTCTATCTTGCTTTTCTTGTGGAAAGTTGGTCCGGATTAATAATATTTTGGTTTCTAATTTTCAATTTAAAAATTGAGTACTCAAATGATAAACAAATTACCCCAATTTCAAGATACAAGGATAATATATTATTTGTTTAAACCGACTAACATGAAATTCTCATTTACAATTATTGCATTTTTGCAACTGTCCTGATTAATTTTGAAAGGCTAATGGGATTTTCACATTGTATCACTGAACTAATAAATCTGGTAAAGGAATTCATAGCCCTATAATAACTTGAAATTGATCAATAAGAGAAAATCAATATTTGATTCTTAAACGTTGCCTGTGCTTTCACTTCCAGAAAGAGAGTAGATGTGGTTTTCCTTACTCCTCTCAAAAAAACAATTAAATCCTGGACATTTTGTATAAAGTAAACATAAGACGATGTTGAAATGTAGACAAAAGAAGAATCCTTGGGCCCAAGGAAGTACATGGTGGTGAGTTTTGTGTTTTGTTTTTTGTTCGTTTGTTTTCTGGCCTCATAGATCCAATGAACACAAATGAGAGAAGAGAAAAAATAGCTCCAACAAAAGTCTTCTCTCTAATTAAAGGACCAAGAAATGTACAGACAAGGAAGGCAGAAATCTTTTAGATTAGAACTGTTCTACCCCAGCTAAGGAAAGAATGTGGTCTCACCCCATCCATAATAGCAAAGGCCAAGTGGGGACCCTAGACTTCCACTTTTGTCAAGATATAACAAGGTACTCCAGCTTCCCAGTTTCATCTAGACATCATCTAAATCAGATGTGAGTCAGACTCAAGGTATGATTCATCCTGAAGCAAATTCTTCTCTAGCTATGAACATGTAAAACCAAATAAGTTATGTGCTTCCAAAACAGTGGTGGGACAAGCATAGGATGGACATTCCCATTCCAAAAAGGAGAAATAGGGAAGAAGAAAGGGGTAATGGGTCCCAAGTAAGTTCAAAATGTAACCGGGCAAGTAACATTAAGCCTTAAACTTTGAGAATAATCCTGTTTGGCTTGATGCTATGCCTTCCAGTCCCACTGACATGGCCATATCACACAAACAGCTTGGTGAGATCGACCCACAGTGGCTCTGTGCCTGTGCCCCAGCCCCACAATGACTCTGGTTCTGCTGGCCTGATGTCACATGATTGTGGCTCAGGGTGGGCCCACCCTTTAAAACCCAGGTCGGGACAACCATGTCCTCCAAGTCCATGCATTTTTTGTGAAGGTAGAGATAGGGCCCAAAGGATGCTGCCAAAGTGTGCTATCTGTGCTCTCTGGAGGGGTGGCCACCATGACCTGCACTGTTCTGTGGACTGCTGGAGACACATCTGGGGCAGCTGCAGAATACTAGAGTGAAGGAGTGGGACCCACAACAGGAGGTAGGATCTGGAGGCACATGCTGAGATTCCACAGGTCCCAGTGACCTCTCCTTTGAAACTCCTCTGCCCCCTGGGTTCTTGCATTCTGGGCCTGTGATTGAGAATGGCAGCTCTGATGACCTCTGAATTTCTTCCATTGTCTTAAGAATAGCTCTGGCTTCTGGTGAGATGGCTGTTTTGTACTAATTTTCTCATCAAACTATCACTTGGCCACACCCTTGGTGTCCTTGGTTTTGCAGTATGGATAAGCTGAGAAGTTTTCAAATCTTTAAACTACCTTTTTGCTTAACAATTCTGTATATAAAACATCCTCTCTTCTCTCATTTACTATAAGCAACCTTGAGGAGTCAAGCTGCACCTTCAACACGTTGTTTAGAAATAGCGAAGGCCACCTGGATGGCTCAGTCGGTTAAGTGTCCAACTCTTGATTTCTGCTGAGGTCATGATCTCACGGTTGTGAGATAAAGCCCTGGGTCCAGCTCTGTTCTGACAGCACAGAGCCTGCTTGGGATTCTCTGTCTCTCTTTCTTCTTTCTCTTATTTATTTTTATTTTTTTAAATTTTTTTTTCAACGTTTATTCATTTTTGGGACAGAGAGAGACAGAGCATGAACGGGGGAGGGGCAGAGAGAGACGGAGACACAGAATCGGAAACAGGCTCCAGGCTCTGAGCCATCAGCCCAGAGCCTGACGCGGGGCTCGAACTCATGGACCGCGAGATCGTGACCTGGCTGAAGTCGGACGCTTAACCAACTGCGCCACCCAGGCGCCCCTCTCTTATTTATTTTTAAATAAACATTAAAACAAAATAGCTTCAGCTAGATATTTAATCACATTGCTCCCAGGTTTTGCCTTCCACAAAGCACTCGAACATGAAAATAAGTTGGTTAAGTTCTTTGCCAGTTTTTTTTTTTCTTCTAGTTTCCAATAGCATGTTCTTCATTTCTACGTGAGGCCTCATCAGAATGACCTTTATCTTCCATATTTCTACCAAGTGAACCAGAGCAATCGAAAAACCTTAGGCAAAAAGACCAAAAAAAAAAAAAAAAAAAAGGAACTTTAACCTAAACCTCACGCCTAAACTGCCACTTAACTCAAAATACATAATGGACTTAAATGTAAAACTATAAAACTTTTAGAAAAAAAAAAAACAGGAGAAAATCTTTTGAATCTGGAATTAGGCAAAGAGTTCTTAGAATTGATACCAAAATTATGATTCTAAAAAGGAAAAAAAATGCTACATTGAATTTCCAAAATTATGAAACTTTGCTCTATGAAAGACCCTGTTAAGAAAATGAAAATACAAGAGCAGGCTAGGGAAAATATTTGCAAACCATGTCTCAAAAGGACTTGTATTTAGAACATATAAAAGCCCCTCAAAACTCAAAAGTAAGTAAATCAACAATCTGTAGAGAAATCAGGCCAAAGATACAAACAAGTGTTTCTCTAAGGAGGATGTACAGTTGACAAATAAGCATATGAAAATGTATTCAACATCATTAGCCATTAGGAAAATGCACATTAAAACCACAAGGAGGCATTCCTATAAACCTATTAGAAAAGCTAAAATAAAAAAATTGTGGTAATACAAAATGCTAGTAAGATTGCAAAGAAACTAGATTTCTCATATTCACTTGTGTCAGTGTGAAATGGTACCATCACTGTGTAAAAATGGTTTGGTAGTTTCTTAAAAAAAATAACGTAGAATTGTCATAAAACCTGATATTGCATCCTGGGCCTTTATTCCAGGGAAGTAAACTTAGATTCACATAAAAGTCTGTACATTGATGTTCATTATAGCTTTATTCATGGTAGCAAGAAACTGGAAACAACCCAGATGTCCTTTAATGCATGAATGTTTACACAAACTGTGGTATGTCTATACCATGGCATACTACCCAACAATGAAAAGAACCACCATTGACACCAGCCTGGATAAATGTCCAGAGAATTATGGTAAGGAAAAATAAAAACCAGTCCCAAAATCTTACTTACTTTATCGTTACAATTATTGAATATTCCTGAAGCGATAAAATTAGAGAAATCTAAAATAGATTAGTGGTCATGACGCACTGAAGAGGACATCATGTGGGAAGTGGGTATGTGTATAAGAGGACGCGATGGAGAATTCTTCTGCTGATGGAGGTTTCTGTATCTTCTGCATCAGTGTCAATATCCTGGTTGTGATATTTTATTATAGTTTTGCAATAAATTATGCATTACGACTGCATATAAATCTAGAATTATCTCAAAATAAAAAGTTCAGTTAAAAAAAAAAGCCGTTGGGTGCCTGGGTGCCTCAGTCAGTTAAGTGTCCCACTCTTGATCTCTGCTCAGGTCATGATCTCATGGTTTGTGAGATCAAGCCCCACATTGTGTTCTGTGCTGACAGCACGGAGCCCGCTTGGGATTCTCTCTCTCTCTCCCTCTCTCTCTCTCTCTCTACTTCTCTCTCTCTCTCTCTCAAAAATAAATAAAGTTTGCATACATACATAAATATATATATATATAGTATATATATAAATATATTAAGTATATATATATATATATATATATATATATATATAAAGCTAGCTTTGAATAGCTCTCAAATTCACTCTCAACTCCCAAAACACAAGGACTTCTCCTTTGACATGTTCCCATTTAGATAAACTGAAGTAAAGTGTTAAATACCCAACAAACAAATCCAGGAGAACAATTGTGTTCTAGACTAATAATTATCATTCAATTGCTCTTCTATTCTAATCATTGTCCAATACTTGCAAATAATACTTATAATATAAAATGTGCTACTCCATCCAATACATTCAGCTATCACTCTCTTTTTTGTGATTGATGCATATTTTCCATATTATGAACAGGATGAAATTCTACATGCAAAAATTAGGGCAGAAATCCAACTTTTTCAGCATTTGGCAATTTGATTTCATTAGGGAATTATTAAATGATTTGGGGGAAAATTGCCTCACATGTTTTACGATCAACGGAAAGTTTTACCATCCAATTTTCTTTCCAACTTCTATTCTTGAGTATCTCTTATTTAACTCTTCCTTCTCAACTGTTTTTTTACCCTTCTTAATTTTGGTTGCTTTTCTTCACTGCTCTGTTGTTTCTCAACCGTGTAGCAGAGGAAAAGACTTGTTGGATTGGCAAAAACAGCTCAAAATGTCCCTGAGGGCATGAAAGACCACAGATTTAAGTCAGAAGGGTTTGTATTTCCCAAATAATTACAAAGAGAAGTTTTATAAGATGTGTCTGGGAATGAGAATTGTTTCCCCCAGGCAGGTTTTGCCAGTAGGCTAAGGATGGAGAATAAACATCAGAGGACATCTGAGGCCAAATACATTTACATAACCCCAAGACACATTTTCATCTATATTTTCAGACTGATGGTTTGAAAAATATCACTTCTGTCTTGAATATACTTCTTATGGCCAATTTTGCTTATTCATGTGTGTTTAAACTTGGGGGTTATGCAGTATGTGTTTGAAACTCAAGCTTGCATATCTCCTGGAAAAGAAATGACGACTCCTTTCCAAAGCAAAGAAGAGAGTGCCTGATATTTTTTGCTTAAGGTCTATGGCACTAGGAAGAAATTTATATTAGCATCAAACTGCTATAGCTCTAAAAGGCTTTCAATCCCCACCTTCCTTTTAGGAGAGACACTGTCAGCTTAAAATTAATTACTAAAATGTGAAACAAATCAAAAGACAAAACAAATCAGGCTGTTAAGACAAACATTAAAAATCAAATTATGCTCTCAAAATAGGCAATTTACAGCTTGGAAGGGTAATTGGCAAACCTGAAATGCATACAAATAGTTGAAATTACTGACTCAAGTGGTATATTACCTATTGGAGGGTATAATTTGACAATGACTCTTGAAAAGGGCTAGAGATTCTATCATTTTTCATGATTTAACAGCAAAATATGGTATAGTGCTCTGTCTAAAAGAGTCTGAAGGAGGATTAAATGGACGAAAGAGCTTTAGCTGAAAGACAAACGGGTGTTGAAGCTCTATGTCAGGAAGAAGCATGGATTGGTTTTTAAGTTTTACAGTCCTATGTTAAATTGGCACTCTCTCCAGAGACAACCACTGACCACAATGTTTCAGTAAATCATTTAAATAGGTTTACCTTACTGTTTTTGGAAACTGGGACATGATGTACCCAATCTGACAGAATCGCTATCAAATGTGGTATTTAGAATCATCTCAGGGATAAAGTTCCCTGGACATTTTACACATTTATTCACCAAATCTCATTTCAAATTCGAATAAAAAGAATTCATTTTGTGAAAATCTAGGCCTTTTTATAATTCCGGTATATTCTTTTGTATACTGGGAAAACCACAGTTGTTCACTCAAAATGGCAATATTTACCATTTTGATAGCCATGTGCATCAGGAGGCAGGAAAGATAACACATAGGATAACATAAATGGCAGAACAGGGACAAAACCCCATGTGTCTCTACTAGATGTCATTTTTTTTCTTGGGGCCTCTATCTTATCAGCGCTTGTCCACCACCATCTTCTACCTTTGGTGTTTCTTTAGACTGTGTGATTCAATCTCCTCTTTTCAGGACATGCATTTTCTCTGCCCTGCAGACAGACTTACTCACATCCAGGTTTCTAGCTTGGGCTAGTCAATATTCTTATGACTAGTACGATCACTAATTTTCATATATGTTTACCATAACCTAAAAACCAGAGCAGGTTTTTTTTTTAACAACTTTTATTGAGGTATGGTTGACACATATAATAAATTGCCTGTATGTAAAATGTACAATTTGAGGTTTTGTCAAAAGCTTACATTTGTGAAATAATTACTACAATCAAGATAAGAGACAGATCCATCACCCTCAAAAGTCTCCTGGTGGTTTTTTTAAAATCCTTTCTTCCCATCCTTCTTACTCCCCCTCACCAGGAAGCCACTGATTAAATCTTTATGACTATGGATTAGTTTGTCTTTTCTAGAGTTTTATATAAATGGAGCTGTACAATGGGCACACTTTTCTTGTCTGGAGTCTTTCCGTCAGCATATTTTTTTGAGATTAATCCATATTGTTGTGTATATTAATTACTTATTCCTTTTTATTATTGAATAACATTTCACCGTATGGAAATACCATAGTTCATCTATTCACCTGTCAATGGCTATTTGAGTGGTTTCTGACAAGTACAACTGCTATCAACATTTATGTACAAATCTTTCTGTGGATGTATGCTTTCTGTTCTCTTGGGAAAATATTAAGAAGTAGAATGGTTGGATAATTTGGTAGTTATATTTTTAACTTTTTAGGAAGTCAACATACTGTTTTCCAAAGTGGTTTTACCATTTTACATTCCCATTAGCAGTGAATGAAAATTCTAGTTCCTCTCTATCTTCTCCAAGACTTGATAGTCTTTTTTTTTTTTTTTAATTTTTTTAAAGAGCTTGATGCAGGGCTTGAACCCACGAACCATGAGATCATAACCTGAACTGAAGTTGGACAGTCAACCAACTGAGCTACCTAGGCGCCCCTGGTTAGTCTTTTTAATTTTGGCCACTCAATTGATGTGTAATGGTGGCTTATGTTGCTTTAATTTGCATTTTCCTGTTGATTAATCATGTTGAATATCTTTTCATGTTCTTATTTGCCATCCTTCTATGTTCTTTAGTAATGTACCTGTTAAATCATTTGCCTATTTTTAAATTGGGTTGTTTGTTTTCTTATTGTTGAGTCTTGAGAGTTCTTTATATACTATGGGTATGTGTCCTATATCAGATAAATGCTTTGCAAATATTTACAAATCAGTCTCTTATTTGTCTGTTTGTTCTCTTAAAATTATCTTCTTTCTTTTTTTAAGTGTATTTATTTATTTGGCGGAAGGTCAGAGAGAGGGAAAGAGAGAGAGAGAATTCCAAGCAGTCTCTGAACTGTCAGTACGGAGTCCAACACAGGGCTTGAACTCACAAACCGTGAGATCATGACCTGAGCTGAAACTAAGAACTGGGTGCTTAACTAAATGAGCCACCTAGGTGACTTTCTTAAAATTATCTTTTGAAGAGCAGGAGTTTGGGGTTATGATGAGATCTAGCATATCAGTTTAATTTTTATAGATTTTTCTTTTTGCATCATAATGAGAAAAGTTTGCCTAACCCAAAGGCACAGAGGTTTTTCATTTAAGTTTTTTTCTCAAATTTTTATCATTGCAGTTTTTCCTTTAAGTCTATAATTTGTATTTAGTTGATTTTTGTGTGTTATATGAGATGCAGTTTGAAGATTTTTTCTTTTCTTTTGCAAATGGATATCCTATTGTATCAACACTGCTTGTGATCAGACTGTCCTTTCTCTCTTGAATTGCCTTCCTAGCAGAGTTCTTAATGAGAACTCACTGCCAAAAAGTTATTCACTCCACAGCATCTGAATCGTAGCATAAATAAATCCAGGAATCACTTTAGCACACATTTCAGTAGAGTAAAGGAAGTATGTATTGTAGTCCTATACAAGAATAAGTTTACATTGACCACCAAACACTTTCATGAATGTCATTTAGCATAATTGGCACTTAGAAAATGTGAAAAAATGAATGAATAAATGCACAAATAAATAGCTTATTTGCATGTGTGGGTCATCCCCCCCCCCAGTTCTGCTGTGTAAGCCAGTCATTCTTTTTCTTTATTTTCTTACAACTATTTCAAATGATACTGTCTTGGAGTTCATCAGGTTTTCCCACAGGAACTGAGGGGCTAGGGATTCTTTAGGATTTGACCACTTTTTTGGTAATATTTTGACTCCATATTTTCCAAAGTTCCTAATGATGTCCCTAGCGACATTGAGTGTTATTTGGTAAAGTGGCAAAAAGCTAATTAGTATATTCTTATGAACTCTTACTCTTCCTTGCTCTCTTTCTCCATTTTATCACTTTTGCTTCCTGAATCAGTCTCAGATCTGTTTTGGGGACAACCTAGAATTCACAGATGAATTCCTGGCACAATTCTTCTGAAAAGCTGCCAATCCCTAAGGAATGAAGTACTTAATTCTTTGGCAATTCAAAAATTGAGTCCATAGAAATTTTTAGTGCTAATCTACTTCAATTTTGCAAAATTAAATTTAGACAAAAATTTAAAAAATAATTTGTTATACAAACTATGATGCTTAAAATGTTTTATTTGTATTCAATTTCTCTGTGTGAATCTTTGTAACAATGCATCAATAAGATAAAAATTTGGCCAGCTGAAAACTTTAACATGTTCAAAACATACTCTTTGACCATAATTTGTCTTGTGATATTTATTCCAGATATAAAATTCCAAATTATCTCCAGTCTTTTTTTTTAAAAATTTTTTTTTTCAACGTTTATTTATTTTGGGGACAGAGAGAGACAGAGCATGAACGGGGGAGGGGCAGAGAGAGAGGGAGACACAGAATATGAAGCAGGCTCCAGGCTCTGAGCCATCAGCCCAGAGCCTGACGCGGGGCTCGAACTCACGGACTGCGAGATCGTGACCTGGCTGAAGTCGGACGCTTAACCGACTGCGCCACCCAGGCGCCCCTATCTCCAGTCTTAAAATAAGTACTGAAAATGATAAGGCCTGATGCAAAATTCTATTTGGTATAAAAATGCTATATTGTTATTTGCTTTATTTGTCTTAATTATGTCTGGGTCACAGACAATATCTTGAACAAATTGTATAAATGCATATTTTCACAAAAGCCAGGCTAAAAGAACATAGAAAGGAATAGAATAGTCAGTAATAGACAACAGATACAGCACATATTAAATTACATATATAGTTGTCATGCTGCTTTAATGTCTACTATCTATTGCATATCTTGTCTTTTTTAAAATGTATGACTGAGTTTAATGCCAACATTACAGTTTCTATTTCGACTTTGCTGAAGGGACAGGATTTGATTTCTTCTGTCATCTGTAATTTAGTGATGCTCCCTAAATTAGGATTTCAACCTATTTCCACTTAGGGTCTTACGGTTTAATTACAACTCTTGATATTTTTGGCTGTAGTTTTGTTCATTATATATTCTTTTTCGTTTAGCTGGATAACGTTGTCATTGGTTTGTTCACTCCTCAGTTTTTCCAATTATTTTTATGCACTTTGGGTTTAATCAATTAATTTTCCAAGCTGTAAATTATCCATTTTGAGATTGTAATTTGTTTTTAATGTATGTCTTAACAACATGATTTGTTTCATGTTTGTAATTAATTTTGAGCTTTGAAAATAAAATTGCATGACAAATCATTATGGGCAATGCCACCACTATAGACAACAGAGATGAAATTTGTCATATAAGCATTTTTTTTTATTTTGATGCTTTTTAGGAAAGTTTTAACAGCTAAAAATGAGTGAGATTAAGTCATGGCAGCCCCAGGAAAATAGAAACCACATTTTCATGTTAGAGCAGGACCGTTAATATCTAAGCAATTTTAATATGTGTTAGATCAGTTGTCTATTACTACATAACAAACCACTCGAAAACTAAGAAGCTTAAAACAATAACAATTTATTTTCCACAAGTCTGTAGGTTGGATGGGCTGTTGTGTTGATCTGGGCTGAGCCTGGTTGATCTTGACTGGGTTTGCCTATGCATCCATGTGAAGCTACAGGCCAGGGAGGTGGCTTTGCTTCAGGGAGTTAGCTGTTTGTTGGGTGAGGCAATAGTGCTACTGAGCTACCCTCTCTCATCTTCCAGCAGGCTGGCAGGCAGTTTCCGAGGTCAAAGGGCAAGAGTGGAATCATGGCCCCTTGACACCGAAGCTTAGAATTGACACATCATTTCTGCCACATTGTATTGATCAAATCAAGTTAAAAGTACAGCTCAGATTTAAGGAACAGAGACATAGAGTCCTTTTGTTGGAAGAAGTAGCAAAGTTATTTTGCAAGGGGCTCAGATTGAGAGAGGGGAAGAATTATGTCCATTTTTTGAATCTGCTTTTTTTCAGATAAGTCTGATCTCCCAATCAACCTTCATTTTCAAAGTTTTTCACCTTGATGAATATTCTTTTCCTATACTCTTCTCTCCATCTCGTTCATAAGGTGTATCCCTGGAAATAGGTATTTTGTACATGCAAATGTATTATTTATTATTTGTTAATATTCCAGAGATCCTTGTGCTATTAAGTTGCTTATATTTTCCGTGTGCAAATTATGGAAGTCAGAACAGTACCTAACCAGAAAGTTTAAATAAATAAGTTTAGTGACCTTTTTGAGATTATAAACACATGTTACTATCAAAGGTGAAAATAAAATTTGTCATATAAGCCTGAAACTAGTTTTAGACTTGTCTACTGTCAATGTAGATTTCATCGATTCCCAAGCCACTCAATTGCTTGCTAGCTGTGTAAACTTAGGCCTGAGTTTCTTTACCTGTAAAATGGATCATAATAGTATATGCCTTATATTTTTGTTTTAGGGATTAAATGAGATAAATGTGTAAAGCACTTAAAGCAGTGCCTGACATATAGAAGTGCTCAATATATGGCAGACATTATTTTGATTATTAACCAAAGGACCATGGTTGACTATCAGTTGACTATCTTCTATCTTATATTCTTGGTCTCCATAGCAGAATGTAACTCACAGAGGGAGGAAATGTTTTGGGCTTACTAAACAGTACTGTTAGGAAAATTAGACTCAGAAAATGTTCAATTTATATTTCAAACTTGAAATGAAAACAATTACTTGAAATGTGGTGCAACAGACACCTGACCATCCCCTGCTGCATTAGTCCATGTGATAGACATTGCTGATATAAAGAGCAATCAGACATGGTCCCAGCTCTAAAGGAGTGGAAAGATTACCCATAATCATCTTTTCCCAGGGTACTAGATTGAGTACAATATTTCTTTCTAAAATGGTTCCAGGGGCTATTTTGTGGTCATATATGAACAACACTATTTTACATTACTTTCTTCCTATTGCCAGTAGGTGAGAAAGATGACGTTGTAAAATCTGGGATAGATTGTGTTGTGGGAGTTGGAGATAGCTGTGTGTTAAACAGATTGCAAACACCTTTTTGGATCCTCTGAGAAATGCTCTCACTTCTCTGGAATACGTGGCAATGAAGGGAAGAGATTTAAGAAAGAGAAAAAGAAACAGCCAGTTACCCAGAAGGACAGTGGGAGAGAAAGAGAGTGAGAATAAACATTTGAATGTGAGCTGTCTGGGAAGGGAGTGGAAAGAAGTATGGTTGATAATGGAGATGAATTCATCTTCTAGGAAATGAATGAGAGAAATATGGTGTGCTGATTTTTATATGTGTGTGTCAACTGTAGAGAAAACTACAGAACATTTCCAAGAAAATTTAGGAAACTAAAGTTAAGGATTAACAAAAATGTACTATTCTAGACTAAGGAATAATTATTAAGACCATTTTTGAGATTTCTTGAACTTTCTAAAACATTGACTTTCCCGAGCATTAGTAACTATTAATCATAACAACAATGTGTTATGAGTATAATTAATGAAATAATACATTAGGTGTCTATAGCAGACCCTAGGTTGCATAATACATGCATAGTATCTCAGTTCGAAACCAACCCCAGGCTGTTTCCCAATAGAGATCAAATAGAAAAGTCTCCAAAGAAAAACAGCCTGTTTGCATTTATTGGGATGAGTGGTCCCTGCCACCAATTCCACCAGTAAAAGAAGACCAAGGTGTAGAAACATAACAAAAATATTATATTTGATAATAGATAATCATTTCCCAAATACACGATGACATTATTTCTTGACAAATACAATCACAGGCACATCAAAATCTAGAATATTATACCCATTTTAATATGTGAAAGGATTTCCATGCATATGTGTTTCTTCTTAACTTTACTCTATCCTTTAAAAATAAACCTGAAACAAAAATCGCTTCATAAAGAAATAAGTAATAGTTAACTCACTTAGTCATTTGCAAAACAGTTCACTTATCGAATCAGTCAGAACTATATTTAAAAATCCGTAAATTATTATTTAATGTGAAAACTTGATAGGGGATAATGTGACAATGGTAGCATATTTGGAGACATTAGAAAGTAAATTTTAGCAATACCTATACTATTATGTTAATGTGCCTTAAGATTCCATTAGAAAAAGATTTTTTAAGATGATAAGAAATAGAAAGAGGCTAGGAGTGGGGGGTGGGGGTGGGTGGAGACCAAGAGAGAGACTAGCTATCTAATTTTAGCTCCAAGATACACAATTTATAGTTTTATTTTGATAAAATGCCATCTTTACTACTCAATTTTTCTTTCAACAACAACCAAAGATAGTGTTCACTTTGCTATAATTCTCTCCACTTGCCTTATCTATGTTATCTTTCTCTACCACACATTTATGTTAGGCAGCTTACACTAACTACAAAATAGAAATACATTTCTTAGCAGCTGTTACCATAATTCTAAAAATATGTATTTTTTTTCTTACAGGATTTCAAACCTTCTGGGCTTTTTCCCAGTGCTAAATCCTGTCGACTGGATTTACTAGGATGAAGAGAGAAAGAGATGCTATATTTTAAGATAATTTCTTTTCTAAATGCCCAGAAAGGTAATAATTCCGGCATTTTGCAAAGCGTATGTCATTTAGCTTCCTTAGTGCTTCCTCCCAAATATCTGCTCCCCAGTTTTGCTTAGCTTTTTGCCTTCTTACATATTCATTGTGTAATCATTGGGAATCATGAACTCATTGGAAAGAGTATTTTTAAAACCAGAAAGTTGGGTATGTCTTTGCCCAGGGCACGTTTGAACAGCAAGGTCATTTGCAGTTGGTGCATGCTGAGCTGAACTTCTAATCATGCTTCCAAGAGGGAGTCACTTCTTCCCAGAAAAGGCTTGGCCTCTCCTGGAGTTTAATGTTATACCACCCAGTCTCGCATAGTGTTTTGTTTTTCCAAAGCAGCAAATATATTACTAATTATCTATAGACGATGTAATGAAAAGTACTAGGAAATGGCATCCTTCTGGAGACTGTTGACAGTCAACCATGCACATGACAGGATTGTGGAGAGGTGAAAGAAGATTCTCAAGTCCCCCCCATTCCAACAGAAACACTTCCCCCCAAACACACACACACACATATTTTGGCTACGTCTCAGGTGTACATACTTACTCAAGTTCTATTCTTAAGGGACCCCCAAAATTGGACTTTAGGTAGTTGACAAACTCCCCTTTTCCAAGGAGCTTTCCTTTTCCCTCTCCACTCCCCATCAGTTAATCTGAGCTTTTTTGTTTTGCTAAAGAAAGATAAGGAAAAAATGTTTCTCAGCTCTATTTAGTCACTGGCAAGCCAGCATTGGAGCTACTGCCTCACAGAGACTGCCAAAAACACGACCTAGTTACTGCTCCTTTTTGTGGCATCTTACCGTGTGGTTTGTGGCACTTTGGAACATAAATTCACAGTTACCAGAAGTTAGGTTTATCACTGTTGCAAAGCCACTGAGTTCTGATCCAGAAGCTCACAAACTGGTGCGCGCCCACGCAGATCTAGCCTGTCCAGATAGACTGAACAGGAGGAAAAATGCAATGCCAAGAAGGAAGAAACTGGGTCCTAATTAATCAGAAACAAATAAGTAATTTTAATGGTGATGTTGCAGGAGATAGAAATGTATTCTTATGGGAACCCTATGTTCCATCAGGATGACACTGTGAAATTATCACACTGCCAGTTATTGTCACCAAGTTGTGGAATACTGAAAAATAAATGAGTCATTTGGAGTGTGTTCTTAATTTTTGTTTTTATGTTTTAATGCACTTCAAGATGTAATAGCTTCATGGTCTTTTTTTTTTTTCCTTTTTCTTTACACTCAATTTCAAAATGATCCTTGATTAGCAGATGGATGGATATGGAAACATCCACTTTGACTGCAGAAATCAATTATAAGAAGGTGACAGAATACACTCAACACTCAAAAAGTTCAGGAGACTTTAGAATGGGGAAATCCAACCCATTGCCAAAATAATTAAAATATAAAAAGATTTGACTGTCACTAGGACCATTTCATTCAGTAAATATTTATTAGGTGCTTGCACTTTTCTACTTGCACTGCTCATTTCATTTCTGCTGCCTGAAACATTCTCTATCCATCATCTTCCCCCAAAGCCCAAACCCAAATATCTTCTGTGTCCTGAAAATTTCTCTGTATTTCTTTCCTAACCTCATCAGTCCTTCTGTCTTCCTTCCCCCAAAGCCTCCACTGTTTCATTTATGCATCCGTCTTAAAAATATATCCCAGGTTACCGTTTGGAAGTATTCTCCACCTTTGAGATTCGAGCCTGTCTTACTCACCTTTGTGTTTTTTGCAGTGCTTTGAATCTAGTAGTGGCTCAAGAAAATGTTATGCTGAATTTAAATTCTTTTAAATGTTTGTTTTTGAGAGACAGAGACAGAGTGCGAGTGGGGGAGGGGCCGAGAGAGGGAGACACAGACTCCGAAGCAGGCTCCAGGCTTGAACCTACAAACCATGAGATCATGGCCTGAGCCCAAGTCAGACACGCAACTGACTGAGCCACCCAGGTGCCCCGTGTTATGCTGAATTTAAAAATCAGTTTCTATTCTTCCAGTTGTTCTCATCTTTCAGCACCTTGTTGGTCTCTCTGGCACACTAAAAAGGGATCCCATATCTTCCTTGCATGGTTTAAAATTTGCATTTTTAATGAGTGAGGGGCTGATCAAATCGTGACAGGATGGCTTCAGAATGAACCTGTTAATAGCTTGTTAGATAATTCATTCTGAAGGGGCTGTGGGAACTTCACTAAATAATAATAAAGATGGGAGTTGTTAGAGATAGTATCAGGCAATATGACTTCTGATGGACAAGAAATAACAACCTCCAGAAAGTTTTAGCACAGAGATTTTACCGCTAATTGTAAAAGTGGGTCAACCTCGCTCTCCCTTCCCTTTGGTCTATGTTCTGGGATTGGTTATTTTTAATGTTTTATCAGTGAGCTGTCATGGAACAATACAGACAACAACACTGAGGAATTCCATAGGGAAATCTGGAAATATGGGGCCTTTTTATTTAACAGTAAAAACCTTGTATTATTGGCTTTCAGAATGTCCAATAGGAAATGCAGTCATTTTCAGAAAAACAAAATAGAGAAAAGAGCCATATTTAGAGAAGGAGATAATAGAAATGATCTGGAATTAGAGAATAAGAAATACAGTACAAAAAAGCTTAACACTGGACGAATTGTTACAAAATGAAAAAAAATAAAATAAATGATTGAATCTTCTTTAGAATTTGGTTGGTAGAAATTTTTTTTGTGAGTTTCTTAAAATGGAGCTGTTACATAGGAAATTAATTGGCATTCAAACTAATAAATATTTTCAACTATTGAACAGAATCTAGGAATAATTTCTGTTTTGAAGATCCATAATATTTGTGAATTATGACAACTTTATTGCCAGGCTTACAAATAAATAGTTGTTAAATAGCAAGATGAATGTATTAAAATAAAAAGCATTTTAAAATGAGTTCTCTATTCTCTTAATACCCACACTATACAATAACTGCACTATATTTACTTTTAAAATTCATTTCTGTGTTTATTTTTATAAATCTCCCAATATATATTTATATCTGTTTCTTTATATAGCATACTTAATATACAAGTTAGATGCCATGTTCCAGAACATTTTATGTCACAAAAACATTCTCGGTAAATGTCAAATGAGTAAATAAGTAAACATTGAGGAGCACTGAGCTTAGAGAGACCTAAATATAGTTTCACATCAGAAGGTGAGCTATGCAAAAATGCAGACTAAATAAGATTTAAAGTGGCAGTTTTAGTTTTCCTAATAAATAAATACTTGTGCAGTAGCAATTATTAAAGGAATATTAAAGAGCAGTGCTTCACCCAGTGTTATTTGCTAACATGAGTGAATTAAAGTTTCTGGAGAAAACTACATGGATGAAATTGTCAATGATCCGTATCTGTTTCCTTGATTTTTAATGAATCATTGAATGGTTTAAAGTAATACACAAGATCTAGCTCAAATTTAGGTTGCATCCTATGTAGACTTCTTCAACTGTCTAGGAGACACATAACTTTCACTCTGTTAGAGTGGTATATTTCCCTTACAGTCGTTCAAAAGAAATCTTGTGATCTCACTCCAACCAGGAGACATCTGGTATTGCAATCACAAGCTGAGGGCTACAATTTAATCATCAATAACTGGCAAAGGAAAAATAATTAAAAAAAAAAACACCTCCAAATAAATGGTCTAAGAAAAAGAAGCCCCCCAACCCCCGCCCAATGACAAAATGAATCCCAGTCAAAAAATAAAATGAACCAGTCTCAAGTAGTACATTTAAGCTTGGATTAAGATTTTGAAGGTATCTGTAAAAACTTTATTCTTTCTTGCTCTTGGGCATATCATGGGCCACAGAATGACAATCCTATTCTGTTTTCAAAGACAAATATATAGCAACATACAAGCAACATTATGTTGACCGAATACGGCATAGTATTTCTCTTGTAATAGCATACTTTTTATGTGACAGCTGGGTTTAGGATACCAACAAGACCTGTGATAATGGGCACTAGAGGCACAAGGAAAATGTGTACCAGGGTTTTTTTATGCTGAATTTTATGTTAACTTATTCCCAGAAACTGTGAGACTAATAAAGAATTCTGACAATGGATTAGTAAAAAAAAATACTGAATATTATTTTTTTTAAAAAAGTTTATTTATTTTGAGAGAGAGAGAAAAAGAGAGAGACAGAGAGAGAGAGGGAGGGAGGGAGGGAATGAGTGCAGGAGGGACAGAGAGAGAGAGAGGGAGGGAGAGAATCCCAAGCAGGCTCCATACTGTCAGCATCTGTGCTGATGGAGGGAGTGAGCTCATGAACTGTGAGATCATGACCTGAGCCAAAATCAAGAGTCGGACACTCAACCAACTGAGCCACCCAGGTGCCCCTAAAATAATGAATTTTATTAATGTGTAAAACCTTTAACGTGCTCACGAGAGGCCCCTAGAAAGGTGATAGGACTCACAGCCCTTTGTGGTCTATATCAGTGCACTCCAGATGCTGCCATGGTTTTAGAAAAATCACTCAGATTAAAATAAATGTTATTGCACATATGAATCAGGCAGATAGTTGTGAAACACCAGATCCACTAGAACCACATGATGAGGAAAATCCAGATTTTGAAATTAAAACATGATGGAATTTTATAGATATTGATTATTAGATGAAGAGAAGTCCTATTAAAGGAGGTTTCCTAGACTCTGAATTTCATGCAATCTAAAACAATTATGAAATCATCTATAGGAAAAGGACTAAGCAGACCTGAACAAAAACTGTCTTGACGATTACTGATTAGAAAGGAGTGTTAGTCTTTAGCCACAGATTATCGATATTCAAAGGGAACTGAAATTGGAAGTGCTCTCTTATGCTAGGTTCCCTGGGGCTGATATTCACAGTTTGGTTTTTGGAAGGTTGCTTATCATGATTAAAGATATTCTTTTTTCTCTTTTTTTCTGTATCACATACCACGTTCAAGTTCTTGACTTTTTCTCCACCTGCATCTTCTCCATAGCACATATTCCTAAATTGCCGTGTTGAGTTCTGAGTGGCCAGAATGGTACAAATTCTCTTCCCTCTGCTCTGATAAGAAAGCCATGCCTGATAATGTGAAGATATTCTACAGATGTTAGGGAACCTGGACTTAATGTTCATTCTGCCTGACTCTTTGTTCCTTGGTTAATTTTATATATGTTCTCCAGAGCCTACTTCCTATCTTGTTTGATGATACAAAACCAGGCAACAACCCCTCCTGCTTTCCTGGTTTTAAAGTCCATCTAATAGACAACATCCCCACACTTTCTCTGTATCTGGTCTTTGGAGGAACAAGCATAACACATAGTTGGACTGACCAAGAAGTAAGTAACCAGGGCCATAGAAACATAGTTTTATAGAAACAACAAACATGATCTACATAACAAAACATGTTGGAGTTCCTGGGAGGAAGACTGGGCCTTCAAATAGAGATCCTGCTATCAGTTTCCAAAGGAATATACATTATTTCCTTTGTCCCTATCTAGGCAACTGTAACATCTCTACCAACCCATTTACCCTTGACATGAGTCCTGAAGTGACTTTTACCTCACAGGCTGCCTTAAGATTTTTCCTTAGGAGTTAACTTTGCATTAAACAGTATGAAATGATAGTGATCCTACTTAATGTCCACCCTTGGAGCAGTCACTCCTCGTTGGGATCAGTTTTTGAGATTCCACTGCAGTTACCAGACTGAGACTCAGGCAAAAATATACTATATCAAAAATGAATAAATAAAATGAATTTGCCATTTAAAAGTCACCAATAGGATATTTTATAATGTATGTCCAATTTGATGAAATATTAAATGTTTTAAGGACATCAGTGATTCCAGACATCTTATTAAAAGTATAATTATCAATTGCTAAAAGGACAAAGATTCATGATTCAACACTAGTCTCCTTCACCATATATCCCTCACTCCGCATCATCAGAGCAATAGATTCTCTGTTGGGGAATGGAAGAAGTATTTCACATAGAACTGGAACCAAAGTAATTTAAAAAAAGACTATAATTGATATTCAATTATTTTAAGAATTCTATATAGGCACAGAATGTCTGATGGTCATATCAGTAAAGAATAGTCTGGATTCCTTTGATGTCCACAATAACAAAAGCTACCATGCTAACAGTGCAACCAGAAAAAAGTTGTATATATATTTTCTACCTAAATTATTTGTATTTCCTTGTCCTCTACAACTACTTAATTATATTTTGAAGCCTCTGTTATCAAAGCTGACATTCTTTGAGGCCCCACTCTAAAATACCCTCAGCTTTCAAGGATTTTTCATTCTGTTTGGGCTAGAATTGTCCTCATTGATCACGTAAGAGGGGCCAGTTGAGCACCTCTCTGTACGGGATACTGTGGAAGGAAAGCATGTAACTCCAGGTCTTCAAGTTCACATGTACTTGTCTTACTTTTTAAAACAATTTCACATATTTAATTTTTTAATTTGTTTAGAATTCTTTTTTTAAAATATAATTTATTGTCAAATTGACTTCCATACAACACCCAGTGCTCATCCCAAGTGCCCTCCTCAATGCCCATCACCCACTTTCCCCTCTCTCCCACCCCCCCCATCAACCCTCAGTTTGTTCTCTGTTATTTAAGAGCCTCTATGGTTTGCCTCCCTCCTTCTCGTTTGTAACTATTTTTTTTTTCCCTTCCCTTCCTCTATGGTCTTCTGTTAAGTTTCTCAAGATCCATATATGAGTGAAAACATATGATATCTGTCCTTCTCTGACTGACTTATTTCACTTAGCATAATACCCTCCGGTTCCATCTACGTTGCGGCAAATGGCAGGATTTCATTCTTTCTCATTGCCAAGTAGTATTCCATTGTATACATAAACCACATCTTCCTTATTCATTCATCAGTTGAAGGACATTTAGGCTCTTTACATAATTTGTTTAGAATTCTTATTATGTAATTAGTATAAACACCTTAAGTGAGAAACTGAGCCCCATATATATCCAAAAACCATGTTTTCAGCTAATTAGCAGAAAATAAAGTTTAAAAACCAAAAGGAGTTCTCCTCACTGGGCTAGAAGTCTTTCCACCATCTTACCTTGTTTGCCATTGGTGATAAAATTTCTCTGTGTAGGGAACAGAGTCTGAAGAAATTATTTTGACAATATACGTATGCCAAATTAACAAACATCCTGTATATGAAAAGCTAAAGAGAATGCTTACACAAGAGCACTTCCAGATGAAGCTGTGTCTATACAGGCAGTAAGCAATTAGTCTGGGGGATTGTATGAAGATTATTTTAAGTGTAGACAGTTAAGTGTCCCATTTTTATGGTAGATTCATAACAGAGATCTGAAAGTATTAATCATTGACATTTCATAATAAAATGCAGTTATTGATTTAACTAAGATAGTTCTCTCATAATTTTTCAGAATCGTTCCGTGAACCCAAGGGTAAACTTTGACTGAATTTCCCAGTGGGCATAACAAATGTGTGCTCAAGGTATCAACAAAGTGGAGGCATGAAAAAAATTTGGGGGAATAATTTAATATTGAACTATTTCAAAAAGAAAAGAAAAATTAGAACTCTCTGAGGGAGAAACAATGCTGTGGAGCTTCTTCACACCCATCGCATCATTTAGTATTAGTTTTTTAATTAACTGCTTTGTGGTTGGTAGTGCTCCATGGTCTCTTCCATACTTAACATACTTTTCTAAAGGTCCTAATAGAGCCCTGGTAAACAGTATGGATCTGTATGGCTTCTGGAAGGCATCAGGCACAAAGAGAAGTCCAACAATGCTCAGACATGTACAAAACCAGACAAGTGAGACATAGAGCAGGGAGAGATCATGGTCAATAAACATGGACCAAAATGGTTATGAGTGAAAGAACCCTGACAAGACCAATGGCTTTTTTAGTCCCAACTTTATCAACTATAAGTTCTGTGAAGTTGAGAAGCTTACTCAATGCCCTTCAGTCAGATTTGTCATCTTTAAAAGGGGAAATAACTCACATCAAATGTTAAATAAAATGATATAAATAAAGCAATTCACTCTTGGCACATAGTAAATGCCCAGTGATGCTTACCTATTAAATTTATTACTGCTAAGGCCTTCCAAATTCTGTCCCCACACCCTTCCATGTCCAGAAGACAGAGTCTTCTGCTATTTGAAACGCTATTAATATTTAAAATAAAACCCCTGCTGAGCTGGAGCAAAAAGTCACAAATAAATTACCTTTTATCAGAGCTTCTTAATTGGAATTATACTACCTTATCATTTGCTTACTTATGTGCAAATGCTCTCTAGTGTTCACTGCCACCATTTTCACATATGCAGCTCTTGTTCATCCGTGGAAGTGGGGACGCAAGTCATTATAGAAGAATACAAAAATGCAGAAATAACACCCAATCCTCACTTTAGCTAATGATTTTAATCTCATTCTCCCGATTATACTTCAGGAGGATATAGCTGTTATCAAGGCAGATATGATTTCTGCCCTCACTGAGTTCATGTTGGAGCTAAAGAATAACCCATACATCAAACTGTACCTCGGTCACAAACAGAGTTTACAGGTTTCTGAAAGGTAGTTTGACAAAAGCACCTGCTGGAAAAAAAATATGCTTTGGGGTTCAGTTTTCTAATCATTTTTGCAATTCATATTTCCAAAATGTAGAAAAGTTAACACAATTTCTAAGATTCCCTTCTTCTTCTTTTTTTTTTTTTTCTCCAGAAATCTTTTCTGGCAGTTACAAGTTCAGAATGCTTTTGTGCATTCCAAGCAGTCTTGCCCAGATTCTGCCACCTGTTCCATCATTCTGGGTATATTTAGGGTATAGTTCTTTTCCATATGGGCAGTGTAATTCCATTAAGTAGCAATCCAGCATAGTTACTTTTTTTTTTAACGTTAAACCTCGAGAGTTAATCGTCCATCTGTGTGTAATCATCGATTCCATTAAGCCTTATGGCCTTGTCAGATTATCAAACATTTTAAACAGTACTCCTTTCTTCACAGGAAACACGTTTGATAACTAAGGGCATGACAGAAACTAAGGGTTTGAGTCTGACTCCAAGGACCTACAATGGCTTACGTTAATCCTGGGTCAAACTTCATCTCCACTAGATCATTGAGCTTTGACTATGACAGCAAGACTCAGGAACCCATATGGATCTAGTTCAGTTAGATTTCTGTACAAGCATGATACGACGTTCAGATGTCAAAGACAAATTGCTGGTTACGTTTTTACCTGTAAATCTTCCTTCAAATTTCTGGTCACGATGACTGAACCACAATAGGTATTGATAAGAACTGTCTCCAGGTGCAGGCTATGTGAAACCTTGAGCTTTCTCTTGCTTGTTTGTAGGTTTCTGTCACCTTTTATTCTATCAGAGACCAGATTTTCAAATGCTTGACTCTCGCTGGGGAACCTCATAGAAAGAGAGAGTGTGGGCAGATTTCTTGTCAAGTTGAATTTGAAGTTTGATTTTTTTTATGAAGTAAAAAATACTAATAATCATCCACAAAATTTTGCCAACCTTCAGTATTTTTGTCCTCGTTTTGTTAATCAACCATGGATGAGACTGAGTCACAGGAGCAGAGATGGAGAAAATTAAAATCAAGAATTCTGTACTCTAGGTCATAAAGTGCAATGATGATGTGTGACCAGGATCTTAAGAGGATTATTTTCTCATTCCCTTCACATGGAAACTTCCTCATGTTTACTAAAGAAATTGAATAGAGTACATATAATCAGCATATCACAAATCTTCCATTAAAATGATATAATTAAAATACTATGCCTGGAACACTGGAAACATAATTTGTTGCATAGTTGACTGACTATATATATATTTTTAAATCAAGAAATAGAAAATCCTGTTGTCCTCTATAATCTAAATCCTAGAAACCATTCAGTTCTGTGATCTGTTTCATTTTTTTTTTTAAATATCTACGTGAAAATTGAAAATTGAAAATTCTGGTTTTGGTGTACCCAAATCCAAATAGTCTAATTTATATTAGATTTAATATTGTATTTCCTAAAGCAACACGAAGACTTTCTCATCTCTCTGGAGGCTGTCTGGACCCAGGCGAAGCAGGCTTTGTATGGTCTGCTGGCTGGAGAGCTAGACTCACAGAGGGAGACTCTTGGCCTTTCTGAAACAGCAGGTCTGGACCGCCTAGTCCACTGCACAGCCAACTTAGAAGCCCTTCCGGAGCAAATCTGGCCCAGAAGGCTGCACATATTTTTGCCTGGATAGACCCCTTCATGTTCAACAGGAGCCTCTGCAGCGATGATGAGGTCCTCCATATTGCTCACACAAAGCTACAGTATGGGACAGGAAATCTGGCTCTTTAACCCTCTGGCTGCTGCACATGACTATTTGGCTAGCAAAGCAGAAAAATGTCGACAGCCTAAGGTTTAAATGATTAGTAACAGGTTTTTGAGTGATTTTCCCAGAATGTGCTAGTATAAATAGAGGACTGTGAAAGTGTGGTTTGGGGATTTTTTTCTTCCTTTTGGTATTGTGATTTGTTTGTTTCCATTTCTTTTCATGACACATTCTCTTTTATGACTGTAGACACCCAAGCCAAATACACAAATGCATGCTGAAAGGGAAGGTGCTCACCTCCAAGTGCCTCTTAATCAGGTGTCCGAGTGCAGGCAGACTTTTGGATCTCCTAAAATTCATCTATTATTATGAGTTATTTTAGCTTATCCTACCCTAGATTTTGTTTACAGGCTAGAAGATTCAGAAAAGACTATTAGAACATTATTATTTCATGCAAGATTTTAGGTTTTCTCCTTTTTTTTTCTAGTTAATTTATTTATTTAGAGAGAGAGAGAGAGAGAGCAAGATTGGGGGGAAGGGCAGAGAGAGAGAAGGGAGAGAATCCCAAGCAGGTTCCACACTGTCAGCACAGAGTCTGATGTGGGGCTCAAACCCATGAACCATGAGATCATGACCTGAGCGGAAATCGAGTCGGACACTTAACAAACTGAGCCACCCAGGTACTCTAGTTTTCTCCTTTTTAATAAATAATGTGATTAATAAAAACTTAATGCCTTACTTAAGAAGCAATGTTGTCTTTCCTTTAAGATGTTTCTTTTTCATATTTGTGGTTATTATCTTAAAAAAAAGGTGAAACTAACAAGTAAATTCATGTCCTAAGTGCCTCAATAGATGTTCCTTGCATATTTAAATAAAAGGGTTAAAAAAAATGACATCTAAGCAGTAAAACTGTCACCAACTAATGCAAGGCTTGGAGCTTAGTTTATTGAAGTAAATAAAATGATGTCAACTCTAGCTAACATAGATATCTTAGAATGGATCATGACACTTTTCTTTTGGAAATATAGTTCTGTTCAGTAATAAATAAAGCATAGTTTTCCAAATAAAGTATATTGCTTTAAAAATATGTGAATGAGCCAGCCATTAGCTCTTACTTGTGTTATGTAGGACATATGTCTTGCCATGTATTACTATGCATGTTTTGGTGGGACACAGCAATTCTACTTTTTAGTATGAAAGAAAAATAAAGTAGTGAAATATGAAAATCCTCTAGGACTTATATAAGTGAATGAAAGAGACCAACAGACCTCTAATTCATAGTTATCAACTGTTCTTATCTACCTGACATTTTATGCCGGTTCAATCTCTGCAAGTCTCCTGCCACGTAAAAGTACCATATTTAAACAATAAAGGACAGGAGAAAATGATACTTTCTCCTGACATATATACAGGTGCCATCTCTCTCAACTTAAAAAGAAACCCTATTTCTAGCCTGTATTCCTATATAGGTAGTCCAGTTGCCCACTTCCTTTTACAGATTATCTTCTTGAAAGATAAATCCAGCTCACTGACTTTACTTTCTCACACCTATTCAATCTATCTTAAGGCCACTGCTCTCCTGAAACGATTCATACTAAAATCATCTAAGACCTTCAGATTGCTGTATCAGACAGACTATTTAATGTGACCTCACCTCTCTCCATTCCATTATTCTTGATACTCCTTTTACTTCCTTGGCTTCTGTCATACTACTCTCCTCTTGGCCTCTTAATTGATCTTTCCCAGGTTTCTTTATGATAATCTTTTCTTCTACCTACCTTTTAATTTTCATGTTCTTCCTGATGATGCTACCTTGGTCTTTTTCACTTCTCAGTTACTATGCTCTGATCTGAGCTATGGTGCTATTTCTCACAATGTGAGTTACAACTCACTTGGTAAAAACCCTTGAATTAGTTAAGACTTTTTGGGATACAAATCACAGAAATATAATATAAAAAAGCATAGGACATAACACCCAAAATTATTGGTTCACATGGCTAAAACATTCAGGAGAAGATTAACTAAAGGTTTGGCTTGGTCCCATGGTTCAGAAATATCAGTAGACCTCTGGCTTTCTTAATTTGTTAGCCTTTTCCTTCTGTATTGGCTTCATTTGCAGACTTACCTGTATGGAGACAAAAATGGCCATTAATTACTTTGGCCTACTTGTTCTTAGTTAATGATCCCACTGAGAAGAACGTGACCTGCTCTCTCCCAGTATCCTTGCCAATACATGGTTTCGTTTCCTGATTGACTTGATTTGGGCCATATATTTTCAACCCTGAAAGGGGAGACAAGGGAAAGTCAGCCAGAATCAGTAACCTATGATAGGGATATGGTCACAAAAGGAAGTAAAGAACTGACTTAAAACAAAAACAAAAACAAAAAACATAAACACCTCTATTACAACTCACAAATCTATAACTTTCTATATCCTCATTCTAAGATACAGACCAATATATTTATCTTTTTGAATATAGATATATTTACATGCCCAATTTAAAACTTTAGTCAAGATTCCTTCTACTCCAACTCCCAAATGTGTTTTTTTTTCTGTGTTTTCAGTAATGCCACCACTACCTAAAACATCATCCAAAGCAGAAACAAAAAAAGATCTTAAACTTCTGCCTATCAATTCTGTCTTAGAAGTAACCATGAAATACATGTTATATTTGTTTTCTTCAAATGTATCGCTTCTACATTATTTGGGATCTAAAAAGTCTACTAATTGGACTTACCTTCCTCTGATCTATTTTCCATATTGCTACCTCATTATCTTTCTAATACGTAACTACAGTCATTTTACTCATATGCTTTAAGCCAACTCATCCATAGGATGAGTTCTTCTCCAAACTTGTTCTATTTCACTCCACATTCAAAGCCAAAATAACTTAAGCCAGAATAAGCTAGAGTTTTCCAAATGTGTCATTCTATTCTTGTTTGAGTATCTTTGAACACAGAATTCCTTTGTCCTAGAAAAACCTTCCTCACCCATTTTTTAACTTATTTCACAAGTTCTATTTCAGGTACACTCAAGCCAAGTTGAACATTTCTTCCTTGCAACCATGAACCTTGTATATGATTCTATTATTGGGCTCATTAGGATATATTTGTTTACATATTGTCTCTCTTGTGACTGAACTCCTGAGGGAGAAATATGTTATATTAGAGTTATTGGACTTCTTGAGGGTTTGTTGAATTCCATCCAAAGATAATCACAATGTCTGGAACATTGTGTGAAAACAAGTTTGTATTGAATGAATGCATGCATACATGAGTAAAAGAATACATGTGATAGGAAATTTTGATAATCTGACATTGAGGAAACAATGGCTACTACCCAAAAGGTAAGGAAGAATTTCATTTTTAGGCAAAATTGAAAGGAAAAACTTAAATTTCTGGACTTAATAATTTCAACAAAATTTATAGTTTAGAATTAACATGAATGTTTCAAGCACCTTTACATCGAAAGCATCATTTGTGTTTGCATGGAAGGCCAGAACAGCTCTCATTGCCATTGGTACTACAGTGCTTATCTGATGGAGAAACTGAGGAGCAGAGTGATTGTGTTCCCATCCCAGGTTCATGGAGACTGTTTGTGGTAGAACTGGATTGAAGAAAATTTTGCTCTCCTGGTCATTTATAAGCATAAATGAGAACTATTTTCCAGGATCAACAGAGAAGGCCAGAGCATCCTATTTTAATCAATTATAAAAGTTCTCCTTCTCCAATCAAAGAAAGGTATTAGTGAAATGAATGAGAGTAATTAAATCTAATTTAGTCATGCAAATGAGTTTAATTAAAAGAAATCTACCCTTTAATAACTTCAGGGGAAAATGCAGTTCCTCATGGAGTTTGAAATTTAGTTAAGCTCACAAGACACAATAGCTGAACTGATGAGACCACACTGTTGTAATCTGCCTGTGTAAATATTGACACATGTAGCATTTAGTTTGTCTCACAGTGATAATACTTGCTCTAGGCTTCTGATGAAATCTGGCATTTACAATTATTAAAAGATGCTTGTTAAAAATGCTCTTATCCATCATGTTAATTCTATGAATGAGATTGCTAATACATTGACCTCCAGAAAAAATCCTCTTTTTTTCCTAAACTAGAGTTTAAGAAAGTGTATATAAATTAACACTTTTTGAGCCTCCACTTTGCAGAAAGCATTAAGCCAGGTATAAAGCAGGGTAGTATGGGGGCAAAGAGAAATGGGAAGGCCCTTGTCCTGAGGATGCTTGTAGTCGAATTCTGCAATATCTTTTGTCTGTAATGATTACAAACAGAATTGTTAAGAGTGAAAGTACAAACCTGGATGCCATAAAAAGGATTAAGCAAAATCCCATGGGGGAACAGAAAATGGCATCTGGAATGCTTGGGAGGAAGCAGGAAACTCTTCACCAACAAAGGAGATTTAAGCTGGCCTTAGAGACACATGAGATTTTGACAGCGGAAAATAGGGTAAGGAGAGGGACAGTCATAGAACACAGAATCTGATAGAACATTATAGAACTCCATCCACGAGAAGGAAAACTCATCCTTTGATCAAAGCTTTATTAGTCTGGTGGGTTTAAATCACAGGCTACATACATGAGAAAAATTTTAGAAAATGAGGCTCCATTAGCTAGCCAGACAGCAGAATAGCAGGGGGAGGGGGATGTTGAATGCCATACTTAGTGTCAGGATCCTTGTATGCAGACAATGCAAAGGTGGCAAAGGTTTTTGAACAAAGCAGTAGCATATCTGTAGTTGTCATTTATAATGAAAGCTCTAATCAAGGGTGAAAAGAAATTTATAATGGAGAAAGAATGGGGACAAAGAGGCTGTAGGAGTTTGTTGAATAATCTGAATGAGAGATATAGATGCTGTGGTTTAAGGCAGTAGCAGTGAGAATACAAAAGGAAAGAAGTGTTCCAAGGCTTTAGCAGCCTATGACTTAAAAAAAATGGTTTAATGTTTATTTATTTTTGAGAGAGAGAGGGGGGAGAGGTACAGAGAGAGAAAGGGAGACACAGAATCTGAAGTGGGCTCCAGGCTCTGAGCTGTCAGCCCAATGCGAGGCTTGAACCTGCGAACCGCGAATTCATGACGTGAGCCGAAGTTGGACACTCAACCCACTGGGCCACTCAGGTGCCTCAGCAACCTATGACTTTTCGCTTGAGTTTCCGGGTGGACAGTGATGCTCTCGACTAAGTTAGGGAGTGCAGAGAGACAAGGAAGAGATATTCAATGAAGCCTACTCACATCACTGCATTTAAAATGCTCTCCCAATCTCCTGCTTCCATTCTACTTTTTCTTTTTTCCATGCTTTTATCATACTAGAGAATTTACTTCTTTCTTGGGTGTGTGCTTTCTTTTAAATATAAATTCCACAAAAACCATGAGTTTTAACTCCATTGTTCACATCTGAATCTTGGAAGTCGACCACAGAGTAGGTGCAACTTCAATGTCTAACACACAGTGGAATCTAGCACATAGTAGGTGCTTGAAAAATATTTGCCAAATGCACAGTGAAAATCATAATTTTGAAACCAAGTTTTGAAGTAAAAAGCTACAATTTGAAAACATAGCTTGGGAAACTCTCAACTGTCTACCCCTATTTACTTCTGTTTCTCTTCCTTTACTGTTCCTCCATTGTATTCCATGCTCCAGTTATACTGAAGTTCAATTAGTTCTATGAGTCTCTCATGTTGTTGAATTAAATATATACAAAGACAATCACAATAATTATATTCAGACCTTTACATATGTTCTTCACTTCCCTAGGAACTCCTAACTTACTCTCTTTTTTTAAAATTAAAAAAAAATTTTTTTTAATTTATATCCAAATTAGTTAGCATATAGTGCAACAATGATTTCAGGAGTAGATTCCTTAGTGCCCCTTACCCATTTAGCCCATCCCCCCTCCCACAACCCCTTCAGTAACCTCTGTTTGTTCTCCATATTTAAGAGTCTCTTATGTTTTGTCTCCCTCCCTGTTTTTATATTATTTTTGCTTCCCTTCCCTTGTGTTCATCTGTTTTGTATCTTAAAGTCCTCATATGAGTGAAGTCATATGATTTTTTTCTTTCTCTGACTAATTTCACTTAGCGTAATATCCTCCAATTCCATCCACGTAGTTGCAAATGGCAAGATTTCATTCTTTTTGATTGCCGAGTAATACTCCATTCTGTGTGTGTATACATACATACATATATATATATATATATATACACAACATCTTCTTTATTCATTCATCCATTGATGGACATTTGGGCTCTTTCCATACCTTGGCTATTGTTGATAGTGCTGCTATAAACATGGAGGTGCATGTGTCTCTTCGAAACAGCACACCCGTATCCCTTGGATAAATGCCTAGTAGTGCAATTGCTGGGTGGTAGGGTAGTTCTATTTTTAGTTTTTTGAAGAAGCTCCATACTGTTTTCCAAAGTGGCTGCACCAGCTTGCATTGCCACCAACAATGCAAAAGAGATCCTCTTTCTCCACATCCTCACCAACATCTGTTGTTGCCTGAGTTGTTAATGCCTAACTTACTCTTACCTACATTATCTCTGCCTAGCCAATCCCTCCTTATTCTTCCGAGATCAACCATTCCCTAAGAAACCTCTGTTAATTCACCAAATATGGTGTGGATGTCTCTAATTTGTCCTTCCATAACATGCCATACTCCCTGTTGGAGTAATTTTCACACTGGATTGACATTAAATGCCTGGTACTTGTCTACGTCCCCCATCAAACTGCCTATTCATGAAGGAACATGTCAATGTCTTTCACCAATGTCTCTCCATCAGATTGCACAGGACCTGGTTTATATGGACATATAAATGCATTTGTATTTAAAGAATATACATTGAGGTTCATTCTTCAAAAGCAAAATTCAAAAAATCTAATATAGAAAAAAAATGAATGCATAAAATATTAATATAGATACATTCTCAAGTAGAAGAGAAAAAATCGAAGTTTGTATGTGGTTATACTATTTTCTCTCTTAAGTAAAATGTAAAGCTACTTGTAGTGACAAGAATGGAAGAGTTAGGGTTTGAGAGTAAATTGTAAGTAAATAGGGGTGCCTGGGGGCTCAGTAGGCTAAGTGTCCGACTTCCACTCAGGTCATGACCTCACAGTTTATGGGTTTGAACACTGCGTTGAGCTCTGTGCTGACAGCTCAGAGCCTGGAGCCTGCTTTGGACTCTGTTTCTCCCTCTCTCTCTGCCCCTCACTTGCTTATTCTCTCTCTCTCTCTCTCTCTCTCTCTCTCTCTCTCCTTCTCTCTCTCAAAAATAAATAAAACATTAAAAAATTAAAAAAAAGAAAGTAAATAATACTTGGAATAATTATCTAAGAAAATTAGGTAGAAAAATAGCAAGAGGTGACCTTAATTAATTAATTAATTACTTAATTCCTGATCAGTCGGAAAGTGCTCAAGTAAGGATGAAAGTTATTTATTGCAACAGGATTGCTCTCTGATTTATAAGATAAGACCATTTAAAATTGAAAATGTTATAAATAAGTATTTTACAAGACAAGAATTGAAGTTAATCAACTATATTCTTTTAAGGAAAAGGCACACAATGTTTTTTGATGCAGAGTCAGATGATCTGGGGTCTCTGGTGGGGAATGTGTGAGCTGTTTAGGGCGACACTGTAGATACCGAATTCAGTCAATAGTAAGTGGGGGGAGGAGGTTAGCCAGAGCCACCGCTTATTCCTGCACTATTTATGCCCTACACAAAGCTCCCAGTTTCTGGAGCGAGTGGGAGCTGCAACACAGTTCATATTCTGCTTGCCATCCAAGAGCCTGATGTGGGCCTATATCTGGTGGGGTAAAGGGGCACAATTTTCTCACCACTAACCCTGACTCTGTCTGCCAAGCTTTGCAGCCACCGGGCTGCCTTCCCCTAAGAGGAGGACTTTTCTGGTTCCCCCAAAGGCACAATATGAACTACAAGGGTATAGGAGCCTTAGTTCAAGTTGAACATCTCAACACTAACTTCTGAAATTTTGCATTCATGTTAGAAATGCTTTAATACATTTGCCATCAAAATCAGTTTTAGAAGAAGGCAATAATAGTATGATGTAATATACATGGAATAGTTTTAATATCAGCGCCTGCCCCCCCAGGACTTCCGTAATGAAATTATAGTAACACAAAACCCCTTCAAATATATTTTTGGAAAGAGCTGGAAAAAATTGAAAGAATACATGCATAGAACAAGGGATAAATGTTTGGGTAAACAAATACCATTGTTTTCCTGTTTGAGTTTATGGCAAGATTGTCTCTCTTCTCCCCTTGCTATGGCTATTTTCTATTAGCTTGGTGTCCTTATGGCTTTATTGATGACGACTGAAAGAGAGACATGCGGCCAGGTATTCCATTCTGGATTTCTCAGTGACTCTGGATAAATTTGTATTAATTTCAATTTCCTATTTTTTTTAAATGAGAACATTAATATAAATCTCCATGAAAATATAAGAAAACATATTGTAAAGAATAAGGAAAGAAATTGGAATAACTCATTGTCTCTTTATCTTATCTGGAATGAAGGATTTTATCTTGTCTATAATTGGGGTTTGTTGTAAGCATCATAGAAGCTTCTATTTATATTTAAAGTGTAATTTATTCAGAATTTAAAATATTAAATTGGTTTTAAACATAAGACTCAGAGAAAAGAATTTTTCAATCGTGTGTCTATTTCTTCTAGAAGAGTTAGTAAGCAGACACAGTTAAATTTGTTTTAATGGATTGTATACCCAAACACATGATCAGAGACATGTAATGAACAGGTTTCTTGCAAACAATTCAGGTTTGCACATATGGTTTATTTTTTATTCTGCAAGGAAGTGAAAAATTAGAGATAAATTATCTGAAGGAACTGTAATTTAAAGTGACACCCCAAATATTAATACCTCTTCTAAGTTGGGAACCTTGTTCTTTTATCATAATTATTTTACAATATAATTTATTTTTGGCTCATGAGTCATTTCTTCACTGGTAAAAATTTTCTGAGTTTTTTTGCAATGTCATCATGCTCAATTGTTTATGGCATTTCAGTTTTCTGTGATTAAAAAAAAACCCTGTGTGTGTGTGTGTGTGTGTGTGTGTGCACATACATGTGTGGTGGTGTAACTACCTACCAACTGAGCAGGAACTACAATGCTTGAGTATTCAATAATTCAACGTGATAGAGAGCAAGTTCATGAATCTAGAAAGTTCAATAGTTACCAATAAATTTGGTGGGTTATAGACATGATAAAGAAATTAATGCAAATGTTTAGTATTGTCACTGTATGAGGGAAGCTCACAGGAAGGGTTTTTCAGAAGAAAGGGGGAGCATAGTGACTGATTAGGAAGATATATGTTGGTTATCACAGAATTATTGTTTAGTTATAAAAAGCTTTCTGTCTCTCTTTTGTACTGACTTGACTCAGAGTAATGAAGAGCATGATATCGGGTGTCAGCATACTTGATTTGAATTCTGACTATGCAACCAATGGCAATATATTTACATTCTTTAAAGTTTGATTTCATCTGGAAAAAAAATACAGGTGCTGTGCTGGTATGTCTATCTTACAAGGTGGTTTTAATTGCTTGCATCAGTCAAGGTAGGATGAATAAAACAGAAGTCATTGTATGTATTCTGGATATAAAGAGTTTACTGTCAGAGTAGTAGCTTTCATGACTGTTGACTCTTAAGTCCCCAATAAAGGTCAAGGAAACTGCCTTGAAGGCCATGGAATCTATCATTGGAGATCTCAGACTAAAGCACCAAATGTTTGGTTCTCCTAAAAGTTCTCAGAGAAGTTTCTGTAATTCTCAAGATTATTTGGGGACTTTCCATCTGTTTTCTTTGCAGCAGCCATGCAAGTGACTCTTAAGGGCTCACCAGGAACCCCATAAGTCCAGCTGAAACTGCATCTGGAGAATAAGAACTTCTCCTTTACTTCAATCTTCCTAATTGCCTACAGTTTCCTATAATTTGCAAACTTTAACCAGGAATCTTACAGAAAGGAGAATTCTGGGAAACAAATTTCCTAGCTTCACTTCTGTGTTGCAGGGGTCTTGGAAGAGGGTGATGATGATGTTCAGTAGATGTCAGACACATATTATACATGCAAAGTACTTAAAGTAATGCCTTGTGCATAATAAGCACTTAGTAAATACTACATAATATTCTATTTTATTTTACTAGCAGTGGATTGAATTTGTATAAGAAATCTAAGTCTAGTGTAGCATTAAGTATATATATATATATATATATATATATATATATATATATACTTTCTCTTTAGTATCTTCTTCTTTACCCACTCTTCCTTAGTAAGATTTCATTTAAAAAATGAACTAATTTATATGGCCAACTAATCTTTGACAAATCAGGAAAGAATATCCAATGGAAAAAGGGCAGTCTCTTCAGCAAATGGTGTTGGGAAAACTGGACAGCGACATGCAGAAGAATGAAACTGGACCACTTTCTTACACCATACACAAAAATAAATTCAAAATGGATGAAACACCTAAATGTGAGACAGGAAACCAGAAGAGAACACAGGTAGCAACCTCTTTGACCTCGACTGGAGCAACTTCTTACTAGACATGTTGGTAAAGGCAAGAAAAACAAAAGCAAACATTAACTATTGGGACTTCAAGATAAAAAGCTTCTGTACAGTGAAGGAAACAATCAACAAAACTAAAAGGCAGCCTACACAATGGGAGAAGACATTTGCAAATGACATATCTGATAAAAGGTTAGTATCCAAAATTAAAATTATCAAATTCAACACCCAAAAAAACAAATAACCCAGTTAAGAAATGGGCAGACGACATGAATAGACACGTTCCAAAGAAGACATCCAGATGGCTAACAGACACATGAAAAAATGCTCAACATCACTCAACATCAGATATACAAATCAAAACCACAATGAGATACCACCTCACACCTGTCAGAAAGGCTAAAATTAATAGCACAAAAAACAACAGGTACTGGTGAAGATGAAAAGAAAGGGGAAACCTCTTGCACTGTTGGTGGTAATGCAAGCTTGTGCAGCCATTCTGGAGAACAGTATGGAGTTTCCTCAAAAAACTAAAACTAGAATTAACCTGTGATCCAGAAATTGCACTATTAGCTATTCATCAAAAGGATACAAAAATACAGATTCAAAGTGATGTATGCACCCTTATGTTTATAGCAGCATTATCAACAATAGTCAAACTGTGGAGAGAGCCCAAATATCCATTGACTGATGAATGGATAAAGAAGTGCATATATATATATATATATATATATATATATATGTTATATATATATATGTTGTATATATATATATATAACACAACAAAAAGAATAAAATCTTGCCATTTGCAATAATGTGGATGGTGCTATAATATATTATGCTAAGTGAAATAAGTCACTCAGAGAAAGACAAATACCATATGATTTCACCCATATGTGGAATTTAAGAAACAAAACAGATGAACATATGGGAAGGGTGGGGGAAAAATAGGGAAAAACCCCCACAAGAGACTGTTAATAATACAGAAAAACTATGGGTTGGTGGGGGGAGGCAGATGGGAGATGGGCTAGATGGGTGATGGGTACTAAGGAGGGCATTTGTGATGAGCACTGTGTATTGTATGTAAGTGATGAATCACTGAATTCTACTCCTGAAACCAATATTGCACTCTATGTTAAGTAACTAAATTTTAAATTAAAAAAACTAATTTTTATAAGTGAACTAAAGGAAAGCAGGATTATCTGTAACCCTATCAAGATGGCCAACAAAATTAAATTGCTATAAGGTAATTATAGATTACCTTATAATAAACATAGATGTGGTAATGTGTAATGATGTGTAATTCTGTTCCTTAGTCAAAGATAAAGTCAGGGCCAGCATGAACACTACTGTCTTCCCTACCAAAGCCCCAGCAATCATGATAAATGCCTCTTAAGACATTCCAGAAGTAATAGGCTACACTTTCAGCTTCTCACCACACTTGGCCGTAAGAAAATCACCTATGTTTCTAAATTACAGAAGATTGGGGTGGGCAGCAATGAAGAGAACATAGATTAAGAATACATATATTTTTTCCTTATGTGGATTTATTTGCAACTTGTTTATAATGTATATATAACTTTTTATGAAATATTTAATAGATAGTATTAGTGGTTTCTTGAATGAACTGAGAATTTTATAATGCACCTTCTCTTTTTTGGTAAATCTATTAGCTGGATTTTACTTGCCTTCTAGCTTAAGAATACTAAAGTTGGCAAGTTACTTACTCTCTGTGATAGTTGAGCTGGTAATATCGAAATTTTGGAGACCTTAATGTATTTTTCTTCTGTGGTTTAAGAAATAATTTTACCATTTCTAAGAAGGACATTTTATCCACTGGTGTTAGAAAAACAAATAAAAGCTTGAAGCTTCCTTGCAGATGAAAAATCACTGATGTCATTCTAGGAGATTGTAATTTTTCAGGTGACTTGTTTTCTCATTTCCATTCCTACAGTGACTGTGTGTAAAAGATTGCTAATAATCATCGGTATCCATTTTTGTGCTCCTCTTGTTTCTGGACATACAGCTAAACTACATTTTCTGCTCCCTTGAAGTTAGATTAGGGATATGTAATCCAGTTTTGCACAATGAATATGGTATAAATGGTAAATTTATTTCCAGATCTGTCCCATAAGAATCTCTCACACATTATCTGTCATTGTTTTCATCTTACACAGTGATTCTGGGAACCTGTTGAATTTGGAGGCATTGAAATAGAAGAATTTTGTGTCTCTGAATTACTGCTTGAAGCAGATTCTACCACTGTCCCTCCTCTCCTCACCTCATCAATATCATTGGACTGTTAAGTAAGCAAGCATTGAAATTGTATTGCACTTGCCATAGAGATTTCAAACTTTATTTGCTACTGCAGGCTAGCTTAGCCTAACTAATAAAACCTGGCTTGGCGCTGAGCTCGAAAGAGGTAACTGTTGCCAAATTGAGTCACAGAAAGAATTTTTACAGCAAATACTTTCAAATTTGCAAGTCTTGGACTGTACTCTGTTGTTTTCCATACCCCAGTAGTAAGTCAGTGAAGCTTAGGTGCTCTGATTTGTTCAGGTGACCCCAGTCTGGATGTGAATGTGTTTTTAGGCACCTTCCACATGGAAGGAAATACTCATCAAGTTTAACTGAATGGTCTTGTGATTCACAGCTTGTCTTTTGAGAAGAGTGGAGGAAAATGTGTCATTTATCATAGGTAATTCCAATATGGCTTATACTATCAATCTCCCTGACAATCTCCTCAACAACTCAAAGACCAATCTGCGGCTGGAAACTGTCCAGGTGATAAGTATCAGGATGCTGTGGGCCAGGCCTGCTACAACACCTGCTCTAAAGTCAGATGTACCATCTGTAGTGAATGTAACCCAACATATGAAAAGGAATCCAGCAGTGTAGCAATGTTACAATATGCAAGTAAGAAGGGACTTTGTGGTGTCTCAGTGGATTCATCTCTATTTGAACTGAGCAATTATACAATTATAGGAACAATTGTCCTCTTCTTTTATAACATGTGTAGAAAAGTCTCACCAACTTTTGGGAAACTAAAATGTTCATACTCTTGGTTGTTAAGAAATTTAGAGATGGAAAATAAGTGTATTATGGGTTTTCTATCCCAGTTGAATACAAGCCTAAGCTAATTAAAATATGTTTCTTTAATGTCCACTATCGGGATAAAAAAATAGGAATAGATCTTTAGTTTTAAATTATTCAGTAAATTTGTTTATGCTATTTTTATCTTTGAAAAAAATGCCTCTCCCCTACTTCTGGGCATAATGTATATTCTAAAAGTACCAATTTTCTCCTTTTTAAATGACTTTCCTTTTCTCATCAGAGTGTTCAGTTAAAAAATCACCAATTAACTCAAAGGAAGCCAAGCACAGTACTCTAAACCTTTGGCTACAGTGATCGGTCCAGAGCTGGCCACATGGACCAAGCTAAGCCAATCAAAGTCCTTTCTCAGATGTTTAAATTTGAGTCAATAGGAAATATCTTTTCCTGCTCATGAGGCTGTAAGAATTTAACTCCAGGAGCTGTAAGCTTTTCCTGTTTCTTCCAGCTTGGGAGATCAAGGTCAGCAAATAGACTTACTCCTGAAGAGAGAAATGGAGCACCCTGCCAAGATTTGAAATCCTGGTTCTACTTTTATTTGAGGTAGGCTTCCTTCTTGCCTTCCTATAGTTTGTTTCTGTGAGTTATGTTTTGGTCATATGAACCAAGAAATTTCTTTGTGGCTCAAGTTTAAGATACATTCAGATATGGGGCGCCTGGATGGCGCAGTCGGTTAAGCGTCCTACTTCAGCCAGGTCACGATCTCACGGTCTGTGAGTTCGAGCCCCGCGTCAGGCTCTGGGCTGATGGCTCAGAGCCTGGAGCCTGCTTTCGATTCTGTGTCTCCCTCTCTCTCTGCCCCTCCCCCGTTCATGCTCTGTCTCTGTCTGTCCCAAAAATAAATAAAAACGTTGGAAAAAAAAAATTAAAAAAAAAAAGATACATTCAGATAAAGTCTTTCCCAACAAACAAAAGCTGAGGAAATTCATCACCATTGGAACTGGCTCACAGGAAATGCTGAAAGGAGTTGTTCAAGCTGAAATAAAAGGATGGTCGTTACTAACATGAAAATAAGAAAATATAAACCACATTGGTAAAGGTAAGCATATGGTCAAATCCAGAATACTCTCATACTGTAATATGGTGGTGTGTTAATCACTTAACTCTAGTATAAAATTTAAAGGACAAAGTATTAAAAATAACTATAGCTACAATAATTTGTTAATGGATACACAATACAAAAACAGGTAAATGGTGACATCAAAAACAAAATTCGGGGAGGGAAGAAATATAAACGTAGGGTTGTTGTATGCAGCTGAAATTAGTTGAAGTAAATTGTTAGCTGAAAATAGACCATAATGATGTTTCATGTAAGCTGCATGGTAAAAACCAAGCAAAAACCTTCAGTAAATACACAAAAGACAAAGAGGAGGTAATCAAAGGATATGTACAACATCCTAAGATGTTCCCCTGTTTCCCTGCCCAGTAGATGCAGTTTGTCTTTTCTAGAGCTTCATGTAAGTGAAACCATACAATATATATACTCTTTTGTGTTTGGATTCTTGCATTCAGTATAATGTTCTTGAGAGCCATCCATGTTGCTGCATATGTTATTTCATTCCCTTTTATCTTTTTATTGCTGAGTAATATTTCATTGTATTATATACCACAATTTGCCTCTCTGCTCACCTGTTGATAAACACTTAGAATGTTTCCTTTTTATTTTAGCTGCTTAAAATAGCTATTTTGAAGTGGCCATGAACATTAATTTATAAGTCTTTGTGGAAATGTTTTCATTTTCCAGGGTAAATACCTAGAAAGGAATCGTTAGATCATATGAGGTATACATCTGCTAAACTGTTTCTAAATCAACTGCACCATGTTACATTCTCAGCACTAATGTGTGAAAGTTTGAGTTTTCATCCTTGCAAACACTTGATATGGTCAGTCTTTCAAATGTTAGCCATTCTAAGATATGCGGTGGTATTTCATTGTGGATTTAATTTTTATTTCCTGGTGACTAATGATGTTGAGCCCCTTTAGACAAATGTGATACATGAATATCCTTTTTAATGATGTATTTGTTTAAATTTTTTGTGCATTTTAAATGTTTTTTTTATTACTGAGTTTGTTTATATATTCTAGATATAAGTCCTCTCTCTGTCTCTGTCTCTGTCTCTCTCTGTCTCTCTCTCTCTCTCTCTCTCTCTCACACACACACACACACACACACACATTCATGGCTTGTTTTTTTAGTCTCTCAACAGTATTTTCCTAAGAGCAGATGTTTTTAAATCTTGATGTGACCATTGACTTTTTTTTTTAATAGACGTTATTTTTTAGAACAGTCTTAGGTTCACAGCAAAGTTGGGTAAACATTAGAGTTCCTGTATACTTGCTGCACACACCCCCAAGTCTTCCACACTATAAACATCCTGCAAGAGAGTTACAGTCTATGAACCTACACTGACACATCATTGTCACCCACAGACTGTAATTTACATTAGAGTTCACTCTTGGTGTTTTACATTCTATGGGTTTTGATAAATGAATAATGACATACATTCACTATTGTAATATTATACAGCATAGTTTTACTGCTCTAAAAATTCTCTGTGCTCTACCTGTTCATCCTTCCCTGCCCCCAATTCTAGCAACCACTGGTCTTTTTCTGTCTCTAGCTTATTTTCTATCAATATATATATTTTTGGTGAGGTATCTATTCAAATCTTTTACCCATTTTTTTATGGGGTTGTTTGTTTTCCTATCATTGAGTTTTAAGACTATTTTTAATATTTCAAATAGAAATACCATAGCTTTTTGTTTTGAGAGAGAGAGAGAAAGAGAAAGAGAGAGAGAGAGCGAGAGAGAGAGAGAGAGAGAAAGAGAGCAAGCATGCACACGAGTAGGGGAGAGGCAGAGGGAGAGGGAGAAAGAACCTTAAGTAGGCTCCATGCTGGGCATGGAGATATACTGACACAGGACTCAGTCTCATGACCTTGAGATCATGATCTGGGTCAAAATCAAGTATTTCACCTAACCGACTGAGCCACCCAGGTGTCCCAGAAATACCATAGATTTTTGTGTGTTGATCTTATGTCCTCTGACATTACTAAACGCATCCTATGAATTTTGTTTGATTGTTTTTTTTAGATCCTTTGGGATGTTCTTCCTTTCCAGTATATATGCCTTGTGTGTATTGATCTGTTTCATGATGCCTTTTAAGTCCCTTAAGATTTCTTTATTCTTTTCAGTGTTCTTTTTTTTTTTTTTTTTTTTTCTTTTTGCTTCTCTGGTGGAAGAGATCAGTGATCCACTTTCAAGTCCATTGATCCTTTCTTCTGGTTGATCAAGTCTATTATTGAGCCTCTCTACTAAATTTTCCAGCTCAGTGATAGTGTTCTTTAGCTCCATGATTTCTGTTTGGTACTTTTTAATATTTGTTTGTGTCTTTTTTGAAATTCTTGCTTTGTTGATGTATTTTTCTCTTGAACTCAAAGAGCATCTTTAAGACAATTATTTTGAATCTCTATATTTCATAAATCATATAACTTCATTTAATTAGGGTCAGTTTCTTGAGATTTATCTTATTCCCATGTTTAGAGCATCTTTGTCTGATTTTTAACTTTCCTTATATTCTGTGCTAGTGTCTGTACATTAGATGAAGCAGGCACCTCTTTCAGTTCTCATATACAGCCTTTGTATAGGACAGGATCCTCACCAATCAGTATGGGCAAAGATTCTAGGAGCTTCCACCAACTCTTTCCTTCCTGAGGAGAAGCTTCCAGCTGTGGTTTTTGTCTGCTTGCTCCACAATGCTCTGGGATATCAGGAGAGTTAGGACGTTTACTTGTCCAAACTTTCATCTCTATCTTCTCCCAGGTGACTAGACTGAGTCACACTCCTCACAGCTTCAGATTGGCAAGACAGATGACAATTCTTTAGGCAGCTTCAGAGTAGTTGGGATGCTGGATGCATGGATCAACTCTTTTCCTACATAGGGGGAAGATGAAAGATAGTAATTTTTTGTCTGTTCTCTCTATATTGAGCAGGCAGGAAAATCTATGTTATCTACCAACAAAAACTGCTATCTTTCTTCTCCCAGGTGGTGAACCCATCAGATCTCCAAGACTGGCAAATTAGAGGTCAGTCCTCTGGGGAATCCCCTCAGAAAAGTTGGCATGCTGGATACATGAACTAACCTCTTCCCTCCCCAAGGAGAAGCTGGGAGCTTAGGGACCTCTTCCCAATAGTATAATGCTGTGTGGGAGGCAGGGATTTTGGTGAGAGGGTTTCCTGAATCTCCCTAAAAACTTTGGTGTGTTTAGTTTCATGATCATCTGAGGTGCAGGAGATTTTATTAGTTTCTGGATTTTTCAAAAAGTTCATTTTTCCATGAATTGTTGCTGAATCAGCATGATCGTGTAGAGAAGGAAGGACCATAGCTTCCTATTCTGCCATCTTGCTGATGTCACTTTCTATGTCTGTTATCCTCATCTACCACTATAGACCCAGTGCCTACAATAGTGCCTGACATATTTTAAGTCCTCAATAAATATTTGATTAATAAGTGAATGGCCAGGTTATTGGAAATGTTCTTTTAATGAATATTAAAATGTCCAGAATTGTGCAGCCAAACGATAGAGGAGAAGTACGATGAACTAAGGACTAAAATCTTTAAAGAATGGAGGCAAGTGAGCCGAGGGTCTGCAAGTGCATTGGGAAGGATACGAGTGAGATATTCTGATGGCATAAGCTTCGAAGAAGGAGATTTTAGAGAGGAGGGAGAAGCTGTAGTCTATAACTGTCCATAAAAAGCAAGAAGGACACTTATTACATCTCCATGATCATGATGCTGAGGGTTGAAGGAAACAGCACTCTGAGGAAAGGACTGTCTTCAGGAAAAATTTGAGTTTCAGGTAGAGTTAGTAGGGGAAAGAAATAGTAAAAGGAAAATAATATAGGTGAATATTTGGATATAAAGAAGAAAATATTTGAGATATCAGGGTTCAACTTATCTTGTTTCTCACTCAGGAAAGACAAGCCATAAGCTACTAATTACAAATCTAAACCCTCAGACCCACTCCACTTCATTTCTTAAAGATTTCTTGAGTTGACTTTTGCTTTTTCATGAGCAAGCTTGGCATTTCCTCATCTTACAACTTTTGCACATAGTCACACCCTAGATCTTGTCAATACCAAGAATCCCTCTGTTATCTGAGGTTTAAGCATGTGACTTTCTGTTTACCATTTCTGTATTTTCAGTCTCCATCTTCAATGTTTCTAACTTCTATACTCTTTCATTTTCACTGTGATCTACAGTTTATTGCTTTACCAAGTTTCACTCTTCCTGTATCTATTTACCTCTTCTTCTAAAATTTTTACTTAGAGAAAGGGAGAGAGAACATGAACAGGGATGAGAGGGGCTTAAACAAGCTCACACCCAGCATAGAGCCCAATGCAGGGCTCAATCCCACTACCCTGGGATCATGATCTGAATTGAAATCAAGAGTTGGACACTCAACGAGCTGAGCCACCCAAACACCCCATACTTCCCTCATTAATTAATATTTATCTGCAAATTACTAAAATCACTCCACTTTATCTATTCTTAATTACCTTTCCCACTCTTTCTTTATCATATTCACCACTGTGCCTACCAGGAGATACACTCTCACTCCAAATATCTATGACATCTGCTTCCTCACTGCTTCAAAGCATTGTCCAGAACTCAGAACTCAGACTTGACCACTCTGTTTCCTCCTATTACTACTCAAATTGGCACTCCTAATGCTCTTATTCTAATTTATTTTCCATAGTATTTATCATCTAATATACTAAAAGTTTTACTTACTTATTAGATTATTATTTATTGTACCTTTCCCCACTTCCTCCAGAGACTGAATACACCATAAGGGAAAAAAAATCTTTGTTGCTTTGTTCACTATCATATCTGGTCCTTAAAGCATTACTTGGTTACCTCCCAATTATTTAATGGATGAATAGAGGCATAATATGGCAGTGAAAGTCCTAAGGATCAGATTGAATTGAAAGTGGTGTTATGTTAAGAGTTCTTTGCATACATGCCAAGACATGAGGACAAAGCAAAAAGGTATATAAGTGAAAAGCAGATGATGCCAAGAAATACTGAGCTACTGAGTGAAATGGAAGAGATGAAGGGACAAATCATAGATAGGCACTGAAATTGGGATCAAGTGTTTGAGTTTAGTGGACCATTCAAGAACTCTGTCTATAAACCATGGACATGTAGGAGGAGGATTTTTTTTTCCAAGTGTGGCACATAGTGAAGGCTACTTTGGAAAGTTACTACACATCTCACTGTGTGTTTTTACTACATTAAATGATTTGGAGCCCCATTATAAATATTTTAGTGCCAGGAATGGGATGACTTACAATGATATCTGTTGGTTAGGCCAGGTTAATTTTTTTTAACCCCAATTGAATTTGTGAATAAAGCACAGTACATAGTTTAGGTATATTGACATATTTACCATAAAATGATATTACTAACAATAAAATTAGCACCACTAAGTTTTTGGAATGGCTATGGTTTAATAGGAGTATTAATCAATGAATTAAAAATAGGAATATTGAATCCATTGTTATCACTAACTTGCATTAATTGACATGTGTTCTCACAGAGAAAAAGCTATAATAGTTGCCTAAAATAGGGGGTGCAACAGTGGGTGATCCATTGCTGAGATTGTTGGAAGAATTTCAGACCCTTATTTCCTTTTATAAGGACATCATTCTTTTATTTGTAAAGAAATTTATAAAGCATGACATGACTTGACCTTTGCAGAAGATCTAGAGAAGAAAACAATACTCAGTAAGGTATAATTAATTGTCCAAAGTGTCCTGACTAGAAAATGGTAGCCTTAGGATTTTTACCCAGGCCAACTGAGTTCAGCCTGTACTCTTTCCATTCTATCTAGAACATGAAACATATGTAGTAGGTGCTGTACCACATTTAGGCCTAAATGTAGTTCCCTGAAAGGATTTGGACCAGGAGCTAGTAAAACTAAATAAAGTATGGAGCATTGTGATTGGGTAATAGTAAGATGAGTCAACATTTTCCCAAAGAAGATATATAGATGGCCAGCAGGGGGTGGGTGAAATGGGTGAGGGAAGTCAAAAGGTACAAACTTCCAGTTATAAGATTAAATCATGGGGATGTAATGTATAGCATGAAGATTATAGTTAATAATCTGTATTGCATATTTGAAAGTTGCTGAAAGAGTAAATATTAAAAGTCTTATTGCAAGTGAAGATTTTTTTTGTAACTATGTATGGTGACGGATGTTAACTAAACTTATTATAGTGGCCATTTCTCAGTATACACAGATATCAAATCATCATTGTACAGCTGAAACTAATATAATGTTATATGTCACTTATACTTTAGTTTAAAAAAAGAGTGAGAGGACCCGATTTATTCCGGAAGATGAAAGTGATCTATGTTTGAAATGAATATTCCTAATCCTAGACTTTTTTTAATGGATAGTTACCTCTTTGGAATCTTTTTCTTTTAATACCTGCAACAGTCTCTCTAGAGCTGGAAAGAATTCTGTCATTCTTTAGTCTTTTCTTTCTCTTTATCATTGGGGAGTTCTACATCTCTAGCCTCTGGTGGGTCCCTACAGAGGTGCCTATGTTCCATGAATATTTGACTGGGGGCACAGGAGAGGAGGCACTATGCAGCTTCTTCTTTATGAGTTTTATCTCCCCTTTCTTGGGTTGGAAATAATAACATCATTTCCTCATCCTTTCATTGTTCCTCAGAATTTGGACATTTTTTTCCTTTCCTAGAAATGCCAAGGATTTATACTTACAGGCCCTAAAACTGAGATTTTCATGTTTGCCTATTTATTTACAATATGCTTAGACATTTACTATAGCATCTTGTTAACTAGTGTATGAGAGAAATATATGTAGAAATGCTTAAACATTTTAATTTGGAGCTTCCAATTTTGTCAAAGAGAATATTTTTAACCATTCTGTTATATGTGCATATAGACATTATACATAATTTTATAAGCAATAAGTTTAATTATCTAAGTATTAATGATAAGGTTCTCTCTTCTTTCCTTTGTGTGGGCTTCTAAAGTTATGCAATGTTACCTCCCATGCTTTAAATTTTGCAAACAGCACTGTTCATCTCACAGAATTTGTGAAAGTCTTTCCAGATGTGGATTTGATTAATAGAAGCTTACTAACTGTGGCTAATTACTGATAATGATAGTATCACAAGGCAACTTGCTCACCAAAGTCACCTTGGTCTTTTCTGGTTGCTAGAATGGAAAGAACCTCCATGTGTACCCCCCTCCCTCAATCAAAATGAAAACAGAGTAATAATTAAACTTTGATATGGTTGGTAATTAATACGGGTGCTGTAATACTAGCCTTTTAATGTAATACAAATTATCATTTAGAGGTGTGTGAGGACTTCAGCTTTCCAGGATCTGGTTTTATAACGTGGCTAGATGAGTCTTGTAGAACTACTATTTGAATATGTGGAGTGCTGAATCGTGACCTATCACTTTTGGTTCCACTGAAGGCTAGATTTCTATTTTAATTGTTTCTATCATGCAGAAACAAAGGAACAGAGCCAGCATGATATGAGTAGAAGTCAAAATGTGTATTTCCACTTCCTTCTTACTTCATACCAGAAGGTGAGGCATTCTACTATGATTGATTTTCCTTGATGGCTTCCTTTTTCCAAAGCTCATGTAGTAGGCCATATGCTGCTTCTCAATAAAGTGACATTAAAATTGAAATTCACTGAAGATGTGAAAATGGACAATCAGCAATCAACTGAATAACATGGAGATCTTATTAATATGTTAGAAGAATGGACAGACAGGAAAGAAATGTAGACTGAGACAGGAAGATTTAACAAGAGTGAGTTAATACTCCACATGACCACCTGTGCCAACTTTTTGGACAATGCACTGTTTCTCTCATGCAACAGAAATTGATGTGTAGATGTAAGAGTCCATTGGTCAACTTGTGTTTTGACCAAGTGGACAAATGAGAAAACATTAAAAATTGTGGTTGTCCAACTCTTATTTGTCTGTTTGGGTCATTCCAATTATTCTAAGAAAGGCTCTGTATTATGAGAATGTGAGAACTAAGGTTCAGGGTTCTTTTGATACCCAAGAGTGGAAAAGAGAATGGCTATCTGCAGAACAACTGGAGGAATAAGATGGAGGGAATTCCTGAGAGAGTGAGTACTTTGCAATAAATAGATCTGGTCTGAAGAAAATAAATAAAACAATACAAAACACTCATAGATCCCATATTCTTGACCATCTTGTGATGATGCCTTTTCTTTTTAAGAATATTGTGATTATTAAGAAGCAATAGATAATCATGCCAATATTTTGAAGTAGAATGATTTGATTTGGACCTGTCATCCTAAGCTGTTTCTATTCATAGAGTTCATAAAATCTATTCAGTTTATTTTGGTAAAATGATATTATATTTTGCAGACTTGGATGTGCGGTGGTATAGAGGAGGTTCTGGGAAGGCAGGAAGAAAAAAAAAGAATGTTTTTGGTTCATCAAAGTGATAAGCAGTAAAGGTAGCACCAATGAACTTGGAAAAGAGGGAACAAGAGTGATGTACCACATACTTCATACTTCATTCTTATAAAACCAACAGCAATTATGCTGGGTATTCATAAATGTTGATGTTAGTTTGCAGTTATAGAAAATTGTTAGTGAGCTTTCACAAAATTCAAAGCATTGTAACATGAAGCTAAAATGTTGTATGTATGTTGTATAGGGTAATTCATGTAATTTATGTCTTACCAGTACAATATAAGGCACAATTCCTTTTATCCATACACGATTATGGTATTTCTCCCCTTCAAGCATAATTGCCAGAAATTAGATTGTCAGCATACTCCAAGTTCTTTGGGAGAAAGGTACAGAGAATTCCCAAAGGGCTTATGCATGGGAGTTCTTTCTCTTGGCTTGTCTTGCCTTGCTGACGTGTTACTGTACTGCTGCCTCTCCTATAGGCAACTCTTTATAGATTTCCACTGTTGGGTACAACATTTCTTTACTTACAGTGATTGCTGAAATACACAGCATGGCTTTATGGAGAGGACACCACTTTTTCATTGATTATTCTTTTGAAAATATGGTGTAGGCACATTTTAATTTCCCCATGACAGGAAGAGCCCAGACAGTAACTTTAAATAAGACTCAGGGATGATGAAGTATAACACAGAGAAACTTTCATCACCTATTAAAAGTGGTCACATTTACAACAACTTTTCTCTGCTGGGGAAGTACCCATATAGATGTTGATACTCTAAGAAAACTTTGCTACAGTCCCACAATACACTTTACAAAGTTTGGATTACTTATTTTCAATGAACGGCTGTAAGTAGCAGGCCAACACTATGCAGGACCCACCAACAATTCACTCCAGGTTGCATTGCATGGACCCTTGTCTAGTTCCCTTCCAGAGTCTGTGTGACCTTTCTGCGGTATTTCTGTCTAAGCATTCTACCTTGGAAAGACCTGCTCACAGAACACATCCCACCCCTCAGTAGCGCCCTATTATTTATGGAGATAAAGCAGGCTAACTTTAGAGTTCAAAGAGAAATATTTCTTTAAAACAGGTTACAAACTGTTGGTTCATGTACCATATCCACTCTGTAGACATTTTATTTAATTCACATCATTTTTTTTTCATTTTGTTTTTAATGTTTATTTATTTTTGAGAGAAAGAGACAGAGCATGAGTCGGGGAGAAGCAGAGAGAGAGGGAGACCTAGAATCCAAAAAAGGCTCCAGGCTCCGGGCTTTCAGCACAGAGCCTGACACAGGGCTCGAACTCAGGAACTGTGAGATCATGACCTGAGCCAGAATCAGACACTTAGCCAACTGAGCCACCCAGGCGCCCCTAATTCATATAGTGTTTTATAAAAATTTAAATTACTTGCCAACATTTAAACAATTGGATATTTCATATAAATATCTAGAATATTAGCTTCTTTTGGGAAATTAAAATATATAACCCTAAGTTATATTCCTGCAGGGTCATAATCTGTTGAGGCAGAGTATAAGGTGCCCCTTTAATATGAATGTGAACTGTTGGGTTACTCCAGGCCCTACCTGGCCCACTTTACTCATTTACTTATCCACTGACCTCAGAAGCCATTTGAGATTCAACCCATTGCTCCAAAATCTGCAATGGTATAGATATACTTAGATATACCCCATTTATACTGCTATAGAGAGCACTATACTCTTTGATCTGGAATGGTACGGTTTGGTTATTTCAAAATTACTACTTCTAGATCTTCTCCAAAAAAATAAGGGCAGGCACTTGATTTGTATTTGCATCTAACAACTTACAATAAGGTTATTCTCTCCTAATGTGTAATTTGCTCTGAAATTAAATTCCAGTCTCGTCGTCAAAGTTCCTGTTTATGAATTTTAAATGGCATTTTTCCAATCAATTTCCAATTGATTGTCCAATCAATTGTTAATCAAATTAACAAATCTCAAGCTTCAGTCTTCAATCAGGCAACAGTGTAACCCATTAGAAGATTAAACACATATTAACTTAAAATGTGATGGAAAAGACAGGCCTATGTATGCCGTATTGTCATTGATCAGGACAAATGGAAATTGGAACAAACCATAGAACAGCTTGTATTGTGGTACAGAAATGGGCTGACTTTAAACAAAGGAAACTGCTGAAACAGTACAAGGAGCATCAGTTTAATTCACTTTCAGCCTCAAAAATAAGATGTGGTTATGTGTACTGAAACGATGGGTCTACATCAAGTTTGTAGACATAGGTATTGATATCCCCTCTCTCTTCTGGTTCTTTCGGGGCAGTCAGAATTCATTGAAAAAAAATGATGTAAGAACATTAAAATGTTCATTCTTAACGAGGTTTCATCATTTAAAATTTAGTCATGTATTTACTCACTCAGTTTCTCATTCATTCACGCATTCAACAAATATCTATTGAGCCTCTTGTCTGAGTTAGTTGTTAAGCCTACAAAGGGAATCTTACCTCCAGGACTCTCAATTTTTCCATTTGGAAGACCTCCCATACTAAAACCATAATGCTTCAATAGAATAATTATTTAAAGCTAGTGGAGGAGGTAGCCACACAGAGGAAAAACCTAAACCTGGACACTTAAGTTATGGAACATAGTATTTACAGTGACATTTGAAGCATGGGTGTGAACTTTCCAGTCTGACAACAGTTTGGGAGTTGAGGGTGGTGGTGAGAGGGCTTCCAAGCATAAGAAACTGGCAAAGCAAGGAAACCCCAAAAAGCTGGGCTGGCTCGAAGAAATGCACTCAAGTTTGAAGTTCAACATACCAAAAAAGTATGGGAAATGAGGTGAGACAAGAGCTTGCTAAAATGCTCAATAAAGCTTAAAGTTGGGGTGAGGGAAGACTGTGTCAATTACAGTCAATCCCATGCAGCTTTCCTTTTTTCACTAAGTTTGATTTGCCTGCAAACAAAAAAATTTCCAAATAAAGGTCCTGCTAGACAGGCCGGTCTACTTTAATGTAAGATAGCATCTATTACTTTATAAAAAATTAATTTGTTGCATGTTAAAAAGAATTGGCTTTCCTAAATTGGTTAAGGGTGCCTTCTTGCTTAGAGAACCCTTCTTCAAATGTAGGGTAAAGGTTGCAGGGCAAAAGTGTCAGTACAACCCAGGTCAAATGATTACCACTCCCAAATTAATTGCAGCTGAGCTAATGAGCTTATACTAGCTTTGTAGTGGACTAGACAGGAATTCAGAAGTAAGCTGATAATAGAGAAAAATTGGAGTCCAGTTAGAAAATTCTTGCAAAAGAGTTTAGAGCAGTGCTTTTCAAACTTTTGTGTACAAATGAATTGCCTGAGAATTTGTTAATACTGCAGATTTTGACACAGTAGGTTTATGTTTGAGATTATGAACTTGTAACAAGCTCCCAGCCAATGTTGATGTTGTTGGTTCTTGGTCCATACTCCCTGTAGGTAAGAAGGGTAGGATGTTTCCTGATCAGAAATCCTTCTCTGTTCTATAGACAGAGAATTCTGTTCTAAGAGAAATAAGAATTCTTAAGGAAAAAAAAACCCTCCAATATATCAGTGCCATGTTTCCTGATAGAATCATACTTCATCAACTTATAATCATCTTTCATTTCTTATAATAAGAGAGAAGCATACTTAAGTCTTTAGAAGTAAATCACAGCATTTTCCAAATCAGCTTGTGGATATTTAAGTTTATATCTAAAGCCAAATAATTTGCACATATAGGGTGACCAAAGAGGACACTGTACTGTTTTTAGCACTGAATGTCCCATGGCCCCAAAACCTCTTAATCTTGGCCAAACTGAGATGGTTGGTCACCATTCAGAAAGCACATATTGCATTATGAGAATTGATATGATCTGTTCAAAGTGTCACCTTATTATCTATGAAAACATCATTTAAAAAATTAAAATGCCTTATTTGGAAATAATTTATTTTTTCAATTTCGAGGATGAAAGAAAATTAATCTCTTTTATGACAGTGTGACCTAAAACTTACTTGCTGAGATAAGCTATTAACTCTGTGACTTTTCTTGCTCCTTCAGTTCTTAAAAATTTGGGCTAAAGAGACAATATTGAATTTAGCACAGAAAGTGGACTCTATTTTTGACTCTTTAATCTATTTATCTTTGCTTTATTTTGTCTACCTCCTGAGCTTCCCACATTGTTTTCTGATATATTATTATAATTATTCAAAATATTAATGGAACAGAATATCTTCTTTTAAGTTATGAATGCAATCAATTTTGAGTCTTTAATTGTAATTTTTTTTCCATAAAATTCTTTTAATTTAGCCTAATATAATGGCACATCAACCAGTAATAGGTACATTAAATTGAATCATGATGCTCATATACACATTTTATGACACAATCAAATATCCTAATGCATTAATTCATATCAATCAGTTAATAAAATCAAATAGGAAACATTTCTCTTTTGCTGCTAACTGTACTTATTTCATTTACTAGACGAGAAGTCTAAAAGATCTCAACAACTTGACTCCCAGGACTTTCCTGCTTAGATGTCTGGGATTTGACTATTACTCTAGGTTTTACCAAGTTGATTGGTTGACAGATAAACTAAGAACACGCCTAAAATTCCACATGATTCTTTAGAGTTTCTTGAAGTGAAACCGTTCTTGCCAAATTAGTAACACATGAAATGATTCCAATATTGTGCCCAATCTGATGGAAAAAGTGATAATGACTCCCCAGAGGTACCTTAAATCTTGTCTATTACAAGTCATTACTTAGAGTGCACTAAGAGGTAACCCAGAACACTGAAAAAGTTAAAAGTGAATGGTCAAAAAAATTATTTGATCATTTAACCCAGTAAATATTTTAGGGGTTACTATTTTTAACCTGGAACCATAGTAGATATTGTTAGCGATGCTAGCATATACAATATATATTACCTTACTTCAAAGAGTCAAAAAATACTTAGAAGGCACAACTAATATACCTGAAATAATTAAAAGACAATTAAGTACTCACCTACAAAGTGATATAAGCTCAGTAGGATTTTACATTCAATGTGTGGTGCTTTTTCTCCCTACTTTTTTTTTTTTTTTTTTTTAGCCTAGTGTGTGTTCAGTGCTAAGCTAAGTACATTACATTCTGCTTTGGTCAGAGACCTGGTTCAACCTAGCTTAAGGCAAGAAAGGAATTTGTTGGAAGTAAACCAAAGTGTATAGTGATTTTGAAGGAATAGTTGACTAAATATACTTCAGGAAGACCAAGGATTCAGTTGGTTTTCAAGAACAAAAAAAGCGGGGACCCGAATGCCATCAAGATCTCTCTGTCTTCTCTGTGTGCCAGCTCTGTTTTGTCCTTCTGCAGACCAACTTCTTCCATATGGTGGGGAACATGGCCTCTGACAGATATTAGCTTCACATTTCATGGGTACCACACCAGATGCTACTGTCTTTTCCTATTTGAATGCAAAACATTACAAAAAAGAACTCAAACTGCCTAGCAGGGCAGATAGCTCCCACACTCAGACTAATAAAATATGGTTAAGTTACCTGAGTCATATATGGGTGATGCTACCCAGCAGAATTACAATAGGGAGTGGAAGGAGAACAGTTCTCATACAAAAGGGAAGACTGTTCCCAAAGAAGGAAAAGGTCTGGATAGTTATAACATAGAAATCTACCACCCACACAATTCTAACATAAAACATAAAGCCCCCTTAAAAGTAAAATATTTTTACTTTATTACAAAGTTATTATTTCCATTTGATACATTGGAAAAGTAGTTTTGCTCTTTCATCTACACATTATGGTTATACTTTATAATAAGGTACATATCTGTTAATGTTATTAGTTTAGCTTTATCTTTGATGCTACTGGGGTTATAGCACCCCTGTGCCCCCAGATGGCCAACTTGTGATGTCAACTGAATAACATTTATAGACCCTTGCCTCACCTGAATTCCCAAACCTACCCACATCTTCCATTTGGTCTTTACTCTAGATTTTGACTTCCATATCTCCCCCAGATGTCATACTAAACACATGTACCTGTTCTATATAAAATGTTCCTCTCCCCCAAATTGTCATCTCAGGTTGGGTCCCTGACATGTAGCTGTGCAGGCTGTCAACTGCCCAACTCCTGGTAGTGCCATTCTCCCAATGAATGAAGCCTCCTGGAATTGTGTAATGCAGAGGCCCTATTTAAGATCTGTACATCATTCTAACCATTTCTGCTTGGTCCAACTTCTGGTATTGTCCTTTCTAGCCTACTCCATTCTCTAGTTTCATCCCCTTCATTCTGCAGGCTACCTACTCCCAAAGGTGAGTTTTTTCTAGTCCTTCTCAGAATTTCTTATACCACGAAGTAAATTATTAGATATAAAGACAAAAAAGGATTTCTTGTCCAGTATACAGTGAAGTCAGAAAGCCAAAATGGTAGCCTCTAATACAACCTTCCCAATTATTCAAATGCACCATCTAATTGCAGCCACCTGGTTAACCTGGCATCTCTTCCGTGTCTTTGGACAACCATGGCTCAGCTGTGTAGACCATGTGTTATCACTCAGGGCTTCCCATAAATTCTATCCCTAAGCTCCAGCTAAGGGACTAGTGAATTATTGTGTGTGTGGAAGAGCCTAGCCTATACACATTAATGACTGTAATGACATTTAGAAATGGGTCATTTTTCCCTTTCTCAATAAAGATAGGCTTTGTGGATTTAAATCACTAATGCTCGTTGGGTTTTTTTTTTCCCCTCAGCATTATGTTACCATAAAAATATTGAAGTGTAACAAATGGTTTGCTTATCTATCATTACTAATGAAATAGTTGGAAACAGCTTAGAAACAGTTTTCTGCTTTTTATTTAGCTGAAAAAAATACCAGTTTCTATGGCTTCCTTTTTATGCAGATGAAGATGCTACTCTCTTTGCAGACATTATTATGGAGGGATATCATTGATCATGTCCTCAGGGTAATAAATAATTACTCTACTAACGTATTGCTCTGAAAGAAACTGACATGAAGTAGTTTCAAATTAACCACTGCTAATTGCATGCATTGTTTCATACTTATTACTGCAATCTGATTAACATGCTACTGAATAGAACTGGCAGGAAAGGTTCTTTCTCCTTTATTCTGACTTGTTTTAGTTAAAAACTTGACTAAATGTAGAATTTACATTGACTTAGAAGTTGAGATATCTAGTGCTGAGATAAAAAAGATCACTGTGATATAATGAGCTTGACCACTGCCAGAATTTTTTTTTCTTGTCATGAGTTTATATTTGGAAAATGGGAGATTTTTAGATTCCTAATAGAAAAAAAGTACCCTTTATTATATTTGTAATATATTCTAGATTTAAAAGCTATGAATTTCTGAATCATGAAGTTCAATAATATGTTAAAAATAAAAAAGAAATTCCAATTCACAATTTAAAAGAGTTTCTTTGTAGGAATAAAAAAATAAATTTTGGTTTTGTTACTAAATTTTCAATAAAACTCTAAATAACTATAAAAGAACTTTAAAAAGTTACTATATGTTTGTTATTATAATTATTATTCCCAGTTATCTTCCCAAATTGTTGGGATAATATAAAAGTGCAAATAAAGTTATGTTTATAAATGTGAAGTTAATCAGTTATCCCAATGAGCATTTTTATCATGGCTATCCTGTTGCTCTGTCCTAAGTTCAAAGGCAAATTATATACTGATAATGATGTTTTTCTTTTTTTTTTTTTTTTTTATTTTTTTTTTTTTCAACGTTTATTTATTTTTGGGACAGAGAGAGACAGAGCATGAACGGGGGAGGGGCAGAGAGAGAGAGGGAGACACAGAACCGGAAACAGGCTCCAGGCTCTGAGCCATCAGCCCAGAGCCCGACGCGGGGCTCGAACTCACGGACCGCGAGATCGTGACCTGGCTGAAGTCGGACGCTTAACCGACTGCGCCACCCAGGCGCCCCGATAATGATGTTTTTCAATAAAAGTTCCCAAACTGCATTTTATGCACCTTTGTTTTACAAACATTTAAATAGTATTCTCAATGCACCATATACAAATATTATTCTGTGTACTTTACAATTACTAATTTAATTGTAAAAATGACTCCATGGAATAGGTACTATTAATATTACTATTTAATTTTTGTTTAATGTTCATTTATTTTTGAGAAAGAGAGAGAAACAGAGCATGAACAGGGGAAGAGCAGAGAGAGAGGGAAACACAGAATCTGAAGCAGGCCCCAACCTCTCACTGTCAGCACAGAGCCTGATGCGGGGCTCGACCTCACAAACCATAAGATCATGACCTGAGCCAAAGTCGGATGCTTAACCGACTGAGCCACCCAGGCACCCCTAATACCCCTATTTTAAAAAATCAGGAAACTAAGACCCAAAATGGATGTTACTTTATCAAGATTAGAGAGTTAAAATATGTCATAACTAGGATTTACCTCTAAGGAGTCTGGCTCCAGAAGCCATGTACTTTACTGATACGCTATGCTGCTTTAGCATATGGCTCCAGAACAGTTGAACACCATGTCAATGGATAAGGTACAATGTATTTTTGTGCAGGATGGCATTGAAACTGATACTCAGGTTATCATATTCCAAAATGTTGACTTGAGCTCTGATTTATAACTGATACTGTTGCCCATTTGTAGGTAGCTGATTACCTATGCACTTCTGGCCTTTCTCTGAGTCCTTGTGCCTATCCTCTCTTCTATGGCCCATTTACTCAGCACCCTCAATCCTAGAAGTGTATCTATAATCAGTGGTATGCTGTAGCCCCTCATACTAACTTGGATTGTGCACACTTTTTCCCAGCTGTCAGTTTAATGGCTTCACGCTGGTAACTTGAAATCAGCTGTGGTAGAAATATTTCCACCCTGGAAAGCAAATTCTCCCACGTTCCTTGCCCCACCACTTGGAAATATGGTTTATTTTTACCACGCTGCTGGCAATCTACTACCATTATGTCCCATTATGAACATATCCCCCAAATACTGAGGATTTTATACATCTCTACTTCATGCTCCCATATTGCATTATGAGGTCAACATCAATGAGAATGAACCCATCATGGACCCCAAAGAAGAACCCAAAATAACAAAATCTCACCAGTGGGACTGTCAGGGAGTCCTTTTATAAAAGGGAGGGAACCATATGACACACATGCTCTCTCTTACTGTTCCACATTTATTGCAGACATTACTAATTGATCATGACATGACGGACACTTCTCAACCTAATACTTTAGAATCTAGACAGCCACTGACAACCACTGAGATTCAGCAAAAGAGATGAAATTATTTACCACCCTTTTTAGAATTAAAAATTCTTATTCCTCCCTATATTTTCACTCAGTATAATTTATAACTCTTCTCTAAGTTATAGAAATATTTTTAAAATGATGACTACAAAGGAAAACTTAAGTTGTTCTGAAAATTTAAATATTTGCCACCAGAAATCTAGCTGCTATCCTTGCTGATATAATCAATTGAGTATTGATTGCACTACAAAGTATTTTGACATTTATAATTTTACTAAAGACTTCATATTCATGGATTGATATTTACCCATGATTAATCATATATATATATATATATGTCACATATATAGGCCTCATTATATATGTATGTATACCATATATAATATTGTATATGTAACATACATATATAAGTGACTGTCGGTACAGTACAGTATATATATATATATACACACACACACACACACATATATATATATACACATATATATATATACACATATATATATATACACATATATATATATATATATCATATATACATATATAATGTTGATTACACATACATTTCCATTGACTACCAGGGACTATATAATCCCTGGTAGTCAATGGAAATGTATGTGTTATTTTTTAACTTAAATCAACCCAATCTTAACATTCTTCATCTTGATCAAAGAACTTTATCTTGGGGCCCCTGGGTGGCTCAGTGGGTTAAGCATCCAACTCTAGGTTTCAGCTCAGGTTATGATATCATGGCTTCGTGAGTTCGAACCGCACATTGGGCTCTGTGTTGGCAGTATGAAGCCTGCTTGGGATTCTCTCTCCCCACCTCCCCCGTCCCTCCCCAACTTGTGCTGTCTCTTTCTCAAAATAAATAAATGAACTTAAAAAAGAATTTTATCTTGCTGCCGATCTCAAAATTTTACATTAAAACATTTTATGAAGATAGAATCTCCAAAAAATGTTTAAGTATTTTCTCCTCATTCTCCTCTTTTCCATCCCAAGATCAAATCTTTAGAGACAACCCCTTAACCACCCCTTTAAATTATTTTTAAAAAGGAAATGGCAGGGATATATGATACATTGTTTCTAGGTAGATGATTTCTAGACTTTGAGTAGTTTTGAGGTGAGGAAGGTCATTTACCTATCAGTACAGTGAAAACCATTGGTAAGTGATGAGATGTGCTGCCTATATCCAATATGAATAAACTTACCTAATATCTACACATACAGTAAAGAGTAGTAATGATCTCCAAAGATTACCATCCAGCTATCTGAAAATGGCATATGCATTTGCCACATATTCTGAAACAATGTGAGAGTTACAAAGAATGCGGTTTACAACATTAACTGTTCAAGGAATGCAGAGAAAGTCCAAGGTAAGTGGAGAAAGTCTTCAGAATCAAGGTCCTAAAGTGTGAGCAAGAACGAGATGCGTGAGAAGTGAGAATAAAGGGAACATTGAGAGGGATAGCTTGAGCAAAGGCTCAGAAGAGGGGCTAGATATGCCTTATTGAGCAGACCAGTGTGTATCAGAATACAGGCATCTACAGTGGGGGGTCATGGTCATGGAGAGTGGGTGACATTTGAATGTCAAACGCAGGGGTTTGTTCAGAATGATGTGTTGTGATGGGAGTCATTTCAGTCTATGGAGCCATTGTATTTTCACCTCATGTTTTGTAGGCAGAGGTATAATAATCAGGACATGAACCCTTGCTATGTGAGGGTAAGCTTCTTATCTAAAGTTATGGGAGCTGTGGAACAAGCACAGGACTTTGGAATTAGAAAGACCTGGGTTTGAATTCTGGGACTGCCACTTACTAACTAATGATTCTTGTATGTGACTTAGCTCTCTGAACTGTAGTTTCTCCATGCGGATAATATAGCATAGCTGCTGAGGTTGGGGAGCGGAGGTGGTTATAATTAAACATGTTTCTTTCTTCTACTCTAATTTTACAACCAATTGAGAGAGTAACACAGGATTTAGAGAAGAGATCAAAATATCAGCTTCACTGCCAGTAGCTTTGGATCACCAAGCAAGGTTCAGAGCTGTGGCATAGTCAAGCTTCCTAATCCTGAACCGAAGTGGTGATGTATTCAATAGTTACTATATGAGAGCTGACTGACTTCTTTCATGCGTATATGCGAGACAGACATCTGGAAATGACCAGAAATATTTAGGTTTCAAGATGAGGCATTCCAAAGCTTCAACTTTGCCAATAGTAAATGGGAGAGAGGGCAAGAGGCAGCCTTTTGCTATCAAAATGGTCCCATGTTAAACTCCATGATGGAGGGGCTGATGGAAACATGGGATACCAAAAGAAGCAAGCAAAATGATCACAGAAGTAAATAACCTAGTGGAGGCATAAAGGAGGGAGGATAAATCAGTTCTATCCTGAATGAAATGAGGGTTGGAAAGGTTTTACATGCCTGGTGGTTCAAGAAGTAAAGAAAAACACAGGCACTTTCCCTTCTATCTCTTTTAAGAGCATCTAAATGAATTCTTGGATTTGGCTGCTGAGCAAATATCTGAGTAATAACCTAGGATCAGCTGGATACAAGTGGGTTCCACCAGCAGTCCATGCAAACTAATGTTTTTAAGCTTCTGTTGGGCCACTGCAACAAAAAATCATCAAGATGTTTACACAGTTGATTCTGTTGGCGGCCCAGCTAGTTTTTAACTATATCATGAAAACTGGCCTGGGGGTACAACCTGAGATTATTCCAGCCCTGCTTTCACACAGCCAGAAATTCCCTTTCTGTTACAAATTTCTGCCCCAGTGGGGTTTTCATAGTTTTGGCATTTTCATTATGGATCAGTGAGTCAGCTAGCCCACAGGCCAAGGAGAGGGGAGGAAAAAGCCTCCCAAATGAAAGTCAACCCAGTTAGGATGTCTTCATCAATTTTTCAGTGGGAGAAAGATACAGCTGGGTTCAGTGACTTCTATCAAAAGCAAACATCACTAGTTGGGATTTTTTTTTTTTTTGTACTCTCAAGTTTTGGAGGGCATAATAAAGACCCAGCCTCAACAGCATCACTTAGAAGATTTAGTTAGTTATTTTGCAAAGCTTGGGTAGTGACACTTCTGCAAAATGCACAAGCACATGAGCAAACATAGAGATGTGTGAATTCAGGAAAGCAGCCAAATGCACATCAGAGCTGAGGAATGTCACAGTGAAATGAAGGAAACTTGTAAACACCTATCAGTATTTTTAGGTAGAGAATGTTCTAACATATTGCCGGTGGGTGTTGCCTATGCATTCATTTCCCTGAGCTTTAAAATCAACTGATATTAAAGGTGATTTGAAAACAATGAAAAATGACAGCTTTATTAATCTAGATGGTGTGTGTAAGCGTGTGTGTGTGCATGTGTGTGCACAATGTGTGACTGGCTACATGTACAGACCGTGCATTTGTAATGTGGGTCTTGTACAGACGAGGGAGCCCTCTACTGATTAGAAACTGTACTAGATGTAAACTGTAGAGGGTTGCTTTTCTTTCATTGCTTGTGAATCCCCGGAAAAGTCAGGCATTTTGCTTATCTTTTTTACAAATCACAAGAGGAGTTTTTTTTTTAAAGGAAGTATAGATGTCAGCTATCCTATGCACACAAGTACATGTAATTCTTTCTATTTAAGGTAAAATCCTTCCGCTTATTGAAAAAGTCTATCTACATTTACTCTTCAACCTTTTAATGTAAAGGTGCTATGACTATGATACAATTAAACCACAAATGGCACACGACTATAATGAAAATCTGTGACAGAAATCACCAAAGCATTTGTCTATTACTTTGGTTTACCATATATTATTTTTCCCTGGCCAATGTATTTTTTATTTTACACATTTTTCTCAAACAGAGAAGAAAAGACAATTTTAACTTTGATAATTTCAATTAATTCATATGAGCATATTTAAATGAACTATATCTTAATATGCACATTTAAATAATTCTACTCTGTTTATATATACTAAGACCTATAATATATTTGTATTTAGATACCCTTTTTGTGTTTAGATACCTGATTTTTGACTCCATGTCTTTACAAAATAATTATAGTTCAACTTTTCGATCATTGAAATCAGTGGAAGAAAATAAAATATAATCAAAAATACCATTCAGTTTATTTTCAACACAGCTAACCTACCAATATTATGGGACAGTCTTCCTTACCCTCATAACGTGATTACTAGATTGTTCATTTTTAGAGTGCTAATCATCTGCCCTTTAATAAAGAATTAACATTTTTCTTGGAAATTGGCTCGAATTTCCTTTGCCTTTTTCTTATGAATTAAAAAAAGAGCCTGTATGAAATCAAGATTTTTCTTTAGATGTAACCTCTCAGCTTGGTGCTGTGTGTTGTGAAAGAGCTACAGCTGGAGTTAACATGGCAAGATAACTGAGTAATACGTGAGAGTGATGTAGCTTTAATATCTGTCACCTTTTGACCACCAGCATTGATTTTGCTTCCGTGCCGATGCCCCCTTCCTCTCCCATGGATCCATCATTCCTTGCGTGGTTACAACATTAAATAGCCTTTGCCTTTCTTTCGCTGAGCCTAAAGTATAAAGACACAAACCAGGTAAATCTAAGATAATCAATTTACCCTGCTAGTAACAGCCACTTTTAAGGAATGCTTGTGGTACGCCTGTCCCTTTTCAAAAAATAACCCAAACCTTATTAGCATCTGCAAGGCAAATGTCATTATGCCAGTTTGTTAGTTGGTATTCTTTTATTTGCAAATGGAAAACCCTATTCAGAGTTAAGCAGAAGAAGGGGACTTCATTAGAAAGACACAGGGATGTCTTATAGAATCCAAAGATCAGGTAGTACTGCTTTTTAGGTTCATTTTAGGTTAACTATGGTTTTAAAAAAAGTCACAATCTTTATTTCTGGGTTTTAAACTACAGTGAGTTAAGATACTCTGTTAATGTCTGACGTTGACTTTTATTTCCTTTAAGACAGTATTTTTGTTTTTGCTGGCTTTTTTCTCACATTTTGCATACCCCTGAATATTTCACATTCCATATATCTGAACAAACATAAATGTTCACTTGATTAATAAACTAGCTAAATAACTTTCATAAACCTGCTACGTAGCTTGTAATGCTTTCACAGCAAAGGAGCACACAATAGTCAACGCTAACAAGTGCTGTAGATTTTCACATTTACTTTCTCTGTGTCACTTGTCTGATTCCTCAACAAAACATTGGCAATGCTCCCTGGCACCCCCAGCCCCTTCCCCATGTAGCTAAGGGGTAGTCTGAGCAGCGATTAAGGAAATGGCCACATAAGCAGGCTGTCTTAGTTGAAAAGTATCTCCTGTGCTGTCTTTATAGTAAAAGGCTATCTCCACCTTGCCAACAGAGCAAACGGTGACTCTGAATCTAAGTGCTTCTAATCTTGTTGAAGGTTGTTGCCACCTTCCTGGAATCTAACTTTCTATCTAACCTACTTACTGGACTTTGAGATTCCGCTCCAGTCTCCCACTCCACATAGGAATCCCATGTATACCAAGTCTGACTGGTATAAGTTAATGTATTTTGCTCAGTAAAGTGGTTCTACATTCAACTACAACAAAGACCTACTTCTGTTAGATCGTTCTTCCATCATCAGATGAAGACAAGAGCCTGTTGTACAATTTGTTGGGAAGGGGGCACATTCACATAATTTATGTATACTGCATTCCTTAGGGTGCAACCCCAGACATGGTACATTTGTGCATGGTAAACCCTTGGAGCCCTGCAACTTCCTAGAAGAAAACTCCTGTTATTTGAGTTTGTCTAATACTAGACATAGATCATGCAGGGTCTGTGCTCTGTTCAATGATCAGAACTAGATACATAAAATTTGGGCACAGATATAAAATTTGTACAGGCAGAGGGAATTTAATCAAGCCTGAAAAAGAAGTGATTGCATGTTACTTCTTGGAAGGAATCATTTAGTATGCTACATTTCCAATGAGTTAATTTAACTGTCTGGGGAAAAAATTCCATGGAATATTATGCTCATGTACGCTCACCCAAAAAACAGTCTTATTTTGATTTAGAAGCTATTACTCCTCTTCATATATAACCGCTAGGTGAGTAAATGATGCTTTCATATATGCAATTGTCTACTGAACAAAAATAGACACTCTGTACTTTTTTAGTACTTTATATCTTGTGGTAAGAGTGAGTTTTAATGTTTTCTCTTTGTTTTTCATAATGGCACTGTTTTGTAATACGTTCCAAATGCAAGATTCTCCAAACCTTACAGCCTACTACTCTGACAGCACACTGTCTCAGGGGTTCACTGGACTGGAAATGTGGTTCTGGTTCAAGAGCACAGCCAGCACAGGGATAAAATGCATTCTGTCCAGGAAAGAGCTGCACTGAGCCATTCGACTGAGCATGTCACAGTGTTTGTCACCTTCCCAGTCTAGGAAGGATAAGAACACATTTTCATCATGCAGCAATTTGGTCTCAGTTGACTCTGTGGGAAAACCTCATCTATTGCTTCTGGAAAAGTCTTAGACATTTTATTAACACTTCAAACTCTATTTCATTTCCTGGACATTGGGTTCCTTGAAAACCTGAAACTTCTTGAAATGTAAATATGTAAAAAAGAAACTTATAATGTGATACCCAGGGAAGTTTAAGATTAAATAAGGTAATATTTATAAATAATATAGCTCAGTGCCTGGAGCATAGGAAGCACTCAATAGACATTATCATATTGTCAAAATTTTTTCTAGGTTTAACATTCATGTGAGATTTTGTCCACTGTTCTTAAATTACACAGAGTCTATATCAGTGTTAAATAAATTTGACCACTCTGGGTGTCAGCATAGATAATCATGTAATGGAATGAAAATTTAAAATCCAAAGCAGTCATGAGTGACTGCGAACTTGGTCAACTGTTTCTGTATTCAGGGTTTTTTGCAAGGATTTGGATTCAAGGTCCCACAGTTTGGAGTCATGAACCTGGATTTAATCCCATTCTCCCATTTAGAAGCCATATGCCTCAAAGTGATTCATGACTGCTGCCTGATCCCAATTCTCTAGCTTTTTTTGATCTACTCTTTCTCGATAAGAACTCTCCAAAGCCATTTCACATGAAGAAAGCAGAACAAAGGTTAAGAACATGGAATTTAGCGTCTGATGGATTGAGTTGGGTCCCATTTCTAACACTCATTAGCTATGTGACCTTGGAAAACCTCTCTAAAACTCAGTTTCTTCATCTGGAAACTGAAAATAAAATTAGTATTAACTCCTCAGTTGTCTGTGAAGATTAGACAACTTAGTAAAGGAGTGTTCAGAGCATAGTGTTTGCAACATGCTGTTTTGAAAAGTTATTAGTTCTAACTAATTTTACCTTTATTACTACTTTTCAGCCTCCTCACCTCTAAAAAATGAAATAATTACATTAGTTTTGTCTATGCTGCAGGTTGTTTGGAGTATCAGATGAGGCAATGTGCTGCATAAACTAGATATTTATAAATTTTTTTTTCAGTTTATTTTTTGACAGAGAGAGAGAGAGAGAGCAGGGGAGGGGCAGAGACAGAGAGAGGGAGAGAGAGAGAATCCCAAGCAGGTTCCCCACTGTCAGCACAGAGCCTGATGCGGGGCCCAAACTCACAAACCGTGAGATCATCATCTGAGCCAAAATCAAGAGTTGGATGCTTAACCAATTGAGCCCCACAGGTGCCCCTCTATAAAAAATCTTCTCTATTAATTATTTTTGGGGACAGAAAAATACTTGGAAAACACTGTCAAATGCTAAGGCTAAGAAAATGTCTTTCTAGAAGACATGTTTATCTTCAGTTTCTCTTACGTTTACTACTACAAGAAAGTAAAACTGAGATGCAGTTACTTTTATCTAGCTATTGCAATCTGTCAATGATAAAACTGCGCTGTTCTAGATTGGCAGGTGAATTTAGTTAAAGTGAAACTTCTTGGTGTCATATATATGAAGTAGCTCTTTCAGTTAAATTTCTCTTTTTTCAGTTAATAGATGGAACACTGGGTTTTGTTGTTGTTCTTACTACTCTCTGGATAGGAAGGCTGCAGTTTCTGAATATCTCATCTCTTTTAAGAAACTCTGCAAATTAGAAATGTATGATTATTAAACCAGTGATAAGTATTTCTTGAAACCTGTATACCTAGAGATGTGCTGGTTTGTTGGTTTGTTTTTTTTTTTCACAGACAGATTTACATATTCTTTATATTCCCCTAAGCATATTGCCAGCTTTTCATTCTTGAATTTATAATCTTTAAGGTCTGGACACTGTGAAGAATTGTTTAACACTGTATTATAGTTCTTGAATAGTCTGGGAAAGTTTTTTGGAGATATTTTCATAAAGTTACTGTGTAGATAATTCTTTCCTTTCAAAACTGTTAGAACTGGTGATGCAAATGCAAAACAATATGCATAATATTTTAATATATGTTCATATTGAGGTTCATCTGAAAATGTTTAGTACGATTTATTGACATGATATTTGAACTCAGGCTTTTTTTCTGTTATGCTGGTCAATTGAATTGAATCTAGATTGGAAAATTCAACAAATAACAAATGCACACAAAAAGGGACACAATGTAATGGTTTCTTTTCTCTCTTCAATAATGCATTTTTAAAAAAAATTAAAGTGTTTTTATTTATTTTGAGAGAAACAGAGATGGTGTGAGTGGGGGAGGGGCAGAGAGAGGGAGAGAGAGAGAATCCCAAGCAGGCTCTGCACCACCAGCACAGAGCCTGACTTGGGGCTCACAAAACCTCAAGATCATGACCTGAGCCAAAACCGAGAGTCGGACACTTCACCTACTGAGCCACCCAGGTGCCCCAATAATGCATTCTTTTAGAGGTTGTCTCCAATGCTTTTACTTTAAGTTCTACTCTTACTGCCAACAACTTTACTTTTTTACTTTTCAAGTTCATATCTGTATTTTCAAATGTCCACCAGAAAAGTATACCAGTGTGCCCTATATGACCATAAGTGAACTATCTTCTCCATTCTTTTCCATATATCTCTCCAATATTATTAAATGCCCTATACCATCCACCTAAACCTCCAGAGTAAAAACCTAAGGGACATTATCAGCTTTTCTTTTTCACCCATTGCCACATCTCAGCATTGCACAGTATTGTCTATTCTATTATGTAAATCACTGTTTTAGTCCAGTTTCTCCCCATTCCTTTTGTATTACATGTTATCTCTGTCTGTGTCTTGACTCTCCTTCTTCTCCAATATAATCAAGTTGGTCAGAGTCAGGTTCCTAAAATAGATATCTGCTTGTGTTCCATGCTTAAAATCCTTCAGTGGACCCCTATAACCCACTAAAATCCAACTCCTTATGAAACACAAGCTTTCATAATCAAGCTTTATTCTATCCTTACAGATACGCACTTACAATTGTCCTCGTGTCCATTTTTACTCTATGTGATGCATTTTATTTGGTATTTCCTTCTTACATTTGGTATTAAGTTGACAAATTCTCACTGATTCTCTAATAAACTGTCCAAACAGTTCGGTGAAGCTTTTCTTAACATTTCTTTTCCCCATTTCCCTCTGGAGGTATACGGTGCCACAGCCCTGTTGTGTGTTCCTTGTTGTATGTGTGTGTTTATAATTATCAGTGTTCTCTTATAGTTTTGTCTCTGCTACTGTATTGGCTGTAAGCTCTTTGAGGAATTTTGCCACTTATGACTTTGAATTCCTGTACTTAGCTGGTCACACAGTAAATGTCTTTATCTGTTCTGAATGAATGAATGGGACATGGCTTAGGCATTCCACCTCAGGCTAGAAGATGAATCATTGTCTGTGGTTCATTATAACTACACCTTGAGTATAAACTTTTCTGAGTGTTAGAGAGTACAAAAACTGAGTCAAACATTTCTTGTCTAAAGTGAGTGTTTCTTCACAAATTGCTTCTCCATGTGATCATTATTTTATTAAACATAGTAAATGTAGTCAGACTCATTGTTTTTGCAGTTGGCAAGAATAGAGTTTAAATTTTCTCCTCAGAATAGTATTTTACATCCAGAAATTATGATCTCTGGAACAAAGTTTCTTACATCATGTAGGGTTGATTCTTTTCCATATAAATGTTGGCTGAATTTGGTTTCCAAGACTCATGTTAAAGCTCGAGGGAACACTGCGTTCAAACTATAAAATAAGTAAAAGATTATAGATGGATGATTACCAGGGTGGTGTGTGTGTGTGTGTGTGTGTGTGTGTGTGTGGTGTGCATCCTGGTGGTCCATTTCTCATATTAACAGGGCTTATGAAAATATCTTGTACAGGGGCGCCTGGGTGGCGCAGTCGGTTAAGCGTCCGACTTCAACCAGGTCACGATCTCGCGGTCCGTGAGTTCGAGCCCCGCATCAGGCTCTGGGCTGATGGCTCAGAGCCTGGAGCCTGTTTCCGATTCTGTGTCTCCCTCTCTCTCTGCCCCTCCCCCGTTCATGCTCTGTCTCTCTCTGTCCCAAAAATAAATAAACGTTGAAAAAAAAATTAAAAAAAAAAAAAAAAGAAAATATCTTGTACAGCATATTTTTGGACCAAATGGAATTTCATTGTCTCTGCCTGAAAATTATGGAAATTTGTATCCTTTGTATGTTAATACCTGATGTGATAAATTGGTTTGGGTTACTATTACTTAGTTACTTCTTTTAATTCCCCGATCCCCACATTATCCAATTCAAGCCCAGAGCTCTTGCTCCTGGTGCTTGACTATAAAATTATGTATATATCATCACTAAGACAGAGATGTTACCCACAAGGCTTTAAGAACATAGATTCTCAGTTTTTACACTTGTCAGAAGTATTAGCACTTATCACATTGTACTTTGCTATTTAAATAAGGCACTTATGTCTGTGTCCATAGAATATAAATGTGACTTGACCCAGAAAACTATTCCTCCTGGAAAATATGTGCAATATCTGCCCAAAAGGCACTTGGATACTTTATTGGGACAAGACTTATTTCTTCTCTTGGGTAAGATTTGAAACCAGAGCCATGAGCATTTACACTGGTCAATAACTCTCAGACACATATTTGGATAAGACACAGAGAATTACCTTCAGCCTCAGCCCATTTCCATTTGGCTAATTTTCCTGCACCTGTTAACATTGTTCTGCATGCCGAATGACCTCCTACTCTCCAGATATTTTGTCTGAGGCTTTAGAATCATGTCTCTGTGCATGACTAAAACATTGATGTGACGGGGCGCCTGGGTGGCGCAGTCGGTTAAGCGTCCGACTTCAGCCAGGTCACGATCTCGCACTCCGTGAGTTCGAGCCCCGCGTCAGGCTCTGGGCTGATGGCTCAGAGCCTGGAGCCTGTTTCAGATTCTGTGTCTCCCTCTCTCTCTGCCCCTCCCCCGTTCATGCTCTGTCTCTTTCTGTCCCAAAAATGAATAAACGTTGAAAAAAAAAATAAAAAATAAAACATTGATGTGTCTTGCCAGGGTGCTTGGCTTTATTGTTTAGTGCACTTGATGCAGAAGTCATGAACTAGACTAAATGCTTAGAGGGGAAAGGTATTATGTTATAGGTGGGTGTTGCTCTGCCAGAACAAAATCTCTGAGTCTCTGGTACAACTTTATTTTATTCTTTTAATGGTTTTTATAACACAATGAGTTCAGTCACAAATAACAGAAAATCTAACTAAAAGTAGTTTGAAAAGAGGTGTAATTTTTATTGCACAACCAGAAGTCTAGGGGTAGGCAGTCCAGACTGGCACAACAGGGACCCACAGTCTCTTTTCATTAAGTTATCTTAACATATTGTCTTGTGTCCTCCTACTTTTCATTCAGATCATGGTCACCAGATGGTTGTTGCCCTTCCAGACTGCCAGTCACCATTTTCCAGGCATGAGGAAGGGGAAAGGGGATATAGCAAAATGTCTTTCTTCTACTGAAACTTTGTGTTTTTGATTAGGAAGAAAGAATCTCTCCTGAGACTTCGGCCTACATCTCAGTGGCCTGAACTAGGATACATAGCCATTCCTAGCTCCAAGGGATATTGAGAGATTTAGTAGGCTTGGTTTTACTCTTGAAGTCATGATCTGTTGGTAAGAAAGACTGGGTAATGCATTTTTGGTGAGCACCTAAGCACTGTCTCCTACAGATGCCTAATACTCCAGTCTCCCATTAGTAGGTCTTCAGGTTTACTCTCTACCCTCTTTACTCTGTTCTCTATTCCACGGGTTTATCTCTATGACTACATTTAACATGTCCCTGTTCTTTCTTAAGTAAGATTCCCTAGAAGCACACCCTAATGTGGGGATTGGAGCACACAAGATACATCAAGTGGGTGCTCTCAGGAAAAACCAGTGGGGGAGTGAAGGAAGCAGGTAGGAAATGGGAAAGAGTTTCAGAAGAATGTGGTTTCAAGTGAATTGTAGCTTTGGAATGATCACATGGGGAGCTGTGGGATGTAAATTGTGACACAGAGTCTTTTCCAACTTGAGACAATGGTGCAGGGTTTTTGTAAGCAGCTCCCCCATGGGTCACAGAGGATGTGTAACTCTCAGGCACCTACATTTATGGTGACCTCAATCACCCAATCACTCAAGCCCTCTTGAGAAGGTTGCAGGTGTAAGCCTTTAGCAGAAGTACCTGCAGCAACTGGGGAACCATCACCCCAACCAAATCCTTGAGAAGGATTTCAGCTGCAACTAACAGCTTCTGTGTGAACTTTCTGACTTCTCTAGGGTTTTAAGCAATGAGAGCTAAAGCACGTGATCAGCAAGAAGGAAGAGAGTGAGGTCAAGGTGTTTATTGCACTGTCTCCCTCCCTTCTGATTTCTTCATAAGGATTCTCAGATATATAAGGAAATGTTAACTCAAGACTGTTAAAACAATTAGAATCCATTTAGAAAAGATACGAGGTACACTGGAAGAATTAAGCTAAAAAATAAAAAAATCCTCAAATAAAAAGTGAATCATGGACTTTCATGGATAGTAAAACTAATTTTGAATTTGTTCTATTCATGGTTAGGGGATACAAAAAAGTTATTTAACTTTTGAAAGAATTTATTTTTTCAATTTAGAATAAAAGTTTTCTCCCTTAATTTTAAGGAACTGCAAATAAATTCTACAACAAGAATGACATTTCTTTAAAATGTATAGAAAGTATATAGAAATAAGAAGGGCATGGAAATATTGTATGACTATGAAAGAGAAGATTCATTGTCATCCAGTGAATCTATATCCATTAGTATTAATACTAATTTCTACAGGAACTGTTTTCCAGAAATTATAGAGGAAGTATAGTGTTAACTGAAGAGAGATCTGGAAGAAAATATTGGGATACCCATTGCAATGTTTTAAATAATATTCTAGTATTGAAAACATTAAATCAGAACTTCAATAGTGTATGGAACTAAGTTATGCTTTAAAGAAGAGGTAAAATTGTTATATAGGTGATAGTGATTTATATGCTACATTTAAAATATTTTGCAATAATTTCTTTGATAGTAATTTATCATATATGACCTCATTACAATAGTTAAGAATGATTCGTAAAATTCATGGTTAACATCCAAATATAAGGAATACTTTAAAAATGTCACTAAAAATTCCAGGTCACACTCCTTCAGAAAAATAAAGATTCTCTAGATGGAAGTTAATTAAAATGAACCACCAAAGAGCTCCAATGCCCTGAGAGAGAATAGCTAACCTGTCATTGTTGTAAATAGAACTTAAATTATGTGAAAATATTGATAATAACAACGTAGCTGGTGATTTTCCTCAAGCGAAAGCAAAAAAGAAATAAATCTTATCAAAAACATATAATACATAGTGAATTATGTATCTTTTAATTTTATTGTTTGAGTATAACAGACCTAAAGAGAAGATGCAGACAAGCCTAATAGTAATAATTCAATTAAGCTGTTTTTGATGCTTTTCGGCATATAAAAAAATAGCTGTATACAAAATGCCCGTTATATACACCCATAGTATTTTTGTTAAGGTAAACTTATCAAAGTAGAAGGACATAGCATGTTTTATTTATGAATTAGTATATTGATTCATAACTTTTAAGCGTAAGACAGGTATTGCAGCATCCTCCATTTGTTCTTTTGCTCCAGGCCCACAAACAGCAGAGGCAGACACCTGCCTTTCTCTTGCTATTCCAGCTTACCGACTAGACCTCTACAGGCACTCTGAAAGGTTTCAGTCATTGCAGTAAACTCTATGGTTTGTCAACGGTGATTTAAGGATCTTTGGTTTAGGACTGAGTTAACAAAATGGCTAAGTTTTCTCCATTTCAACAGTTTGAATTATTGAAGTAATACTATAAAGATCCAAAGCAAAGTCCGTTCCGCATTTAAAAATCTGATCATTGAAGTAGATGAAGGCAAGTCAGTTTGCCGCTTCTGTCTTCAATTTCCACCTCTAAAATGAAGATAATTTCATCACTTCTTTATGTTGTTGTGAAGGCAAATAGTCTTCAGCCCAGCAAATAGCGATTATGTAGTAGCTGTTACTATTGTCGTTGTTGTCATGGCAACAGAGCACATAGCTAGACAGCACACACACCGGACCTGCCAGAGCAGCATTCTAGGGAAAAAACTTGGAGACAGCAACAGCAGCAGGTGTGTGGGATTCTGGTTGTCCACACATTCTTGAGCAGACCCAGAGTCTAGCCAAGCCAGACTTCCAGCTTTGGAAAGGAGACTCCCTCCGGTCATGGGGGCTCTTGAGCAGCACAATTAACAAAAGCAGCCATCCGTTGCCTGGCCTGAGGAGGGCGGAATGTGATAGCAGTATGGTGTGGAGGAACCTGGGCCCCAGCCTTTCTCTACCAGCAAGAGAGTGCACCTGTGGCGAGGGAGCGTGCCAGCCCCAACCTTGGTAGGGCCAGGGGATGGGGTTCCAGGTGTTCGGTAGAGCTGAATGACGAGGCAGGATTGCTGTAGGGTTTGCCACATCAATATTTCTATTTGTGAAAAACTCTATCCACTTTCTGGCGTGTTGAGGAATGGCCCTAAGGACTCAGCAGTAACCAGTTGCCTAGGAGATTCGTGGGCAGTCACCTCCTCTTCTGGGAGGCCAGACTGCCAGGCCCAGTCTTAGACGAGCAACCTTCTATCCTCAGATATTACTTAATGCATGCATCTATTTCACTTATAATAAACTGAGTTTATATTTTTATTGGCTACCACTTCCATAGTAGACTATCTCTAACCTTGTATAATAATTCTCACCAATAGATGTCATATATAAGTGTGTGTGAGAGGAGCTTGCTCAATATAGGGATATATTTTTATTTTAGTCCTTAAGTGATCTTTAAAAGAAAAGCCCAGCTCGTAAGTGTATGTATGTTTAATGACAAGAAAAAAGAGGTCCCAAATAATTATAATAAAAAATACCAGTACAAAGAAAGGAAGAAAGTAACATGTCTAATTATGAATTTATGGCCTTATAAGAATTATCCTGAGATGTCAGATTTGGAGATAGAAAAAATTATCTGATTATGGCTTTTACTTTTTTATTCCCTCTTTATGTAAGAACTCTGTATGACTAATTCATCATACATACAAATGCACACAAAATCATGTAAGAAACCACGTGCCAAAATTCCACCCCAAATCGCAGATACAAACCCTTGCCAAAAAGAATTTTTTTAATTTATTTATTTATTTTGAGAGAGAGAGAGAGAAAGAGAGAGAGAGAGAGACTAAGTGAAGGAGGAGCAGAGAGAGAAGGAGAGAGAGAATCCCCAGCAGGCACTGTCAGTGCAGAGCCTGATGTGGGGCTCAAACTCACGAACCATTCAGATCATGACCTGAGCTGAGATCAAGAGTCAGACGCTTAACTGACTGAGCCACCCAGGAGCCCCAGCAAGAGTTTATTTTTAAGATTTGGATAGACTGTTCACTATGACAATTCTAGGAGGCATCATCAAACCAGTAATGATATAAAAGAGAAATGAGAACGAATCCATGTAGAATAACTTAATGGAACTACCTTGCAAAGTGATGGCAAGTATGTGTTGTTCTTTTAGAGATATTAACAAATGTGGTTGAAAAGTATATTTGCTCCAGTTCTAAGAGACTTCAGATCGGAAGTTTCCTGCTCATTTTTTTTTTCCTTAAACGTGAAATTATCAGCATGCTTTTTAAAAGAGAAAAGCTAGATTTTTATTGTAGGATACTCAGTTATCTTCCTGTGAAAAATGCTAACTTCATTCTGGTGCTTCAGGGAATATGGGGTTAACACTGGGTGATTTGCTCCTTAATGAAACTTGGATACATGGTCTCAGGACCCATTTCAGGTCAGAGGAATTCTCATATCCCTGCTTCCACTGCCTGTTTTTCCTGAAGCAACACAATCTACCCTTGACCAAGGCAGAACTGATAGGAGGTATCTGGGAGGATCTATTTTATACATTGAAGCATCATTTTCGCTCTCCTACTGTGCTTTTTTCTGTTGCAGAAGTTGTTTGGGGGAGGCTGCCAGTCTTGGGTAGGTGAACGTAAGCAGTATCTGCTGTTGGGCAGCACAGCAGGGCTAGAATTTACCAGGAACTCGGTAATTTGTCCTGATTCAACGTGTCCCCTCCCAGCTTCTACACAGTATTTCCTCACTGACTGCTCTGTGTTTCATCCTAAGCTCGCTAAAGAATGTTGACTTTTTTCTACTGTTCTTTCCATTTAGCGTATCTGATCCTGGCTTGTCCTTATTCCTGTTTCTCCTCATGAGCTACGTTTTGCCCTCCAAGTCCTTCCTCGCTTCAAGTCCTGGCCTTGCTTGTTTGCACTGGCTATGTAACACCTCAGGTCTGGGTCTTATTATTTCACATAGTTGATCAGGGAAAAAAAATGTTTATAAATTATGAAATGCTTACAAGAATTAAGTAAATATATAAGTAGGGAGGAAATGAAGCCCAAGGATTCCCTCCCCACCCCAATTCTCCTTATGCTGTTAGAAAGAGAATAAGCTTAAGATCCAGAAAGCAATCCTACACAGCCCCTAAATATAATGTTTGGCAGAAAATAAATCTTAGCAATTTTAATTTTTATAATTATAGTTTAATAAGAGTAGAGTATATTTATCTTAAAGTGTGGGCAGTTATACAATTACTTCTTCTTCATGACAATTAGCCATCAAGTTAAGGTATATTTTGACATTGAACAAGAAATTGTTTTAAAAGATAAGTGTGTGAGAAAGGATAAGTCAAAATAGCAAAGGACACAGCTACTTATTTGTATCTATAGATTGGTGGAGAGTTATAGGTCGAGAGAAAGCTTTTGGGAAGAACCAACTACTGAAAGCACTTAATGAAGTTTGAGTTATTCTGGAAGGTGAAACTCATATTGAATTTCTAAGGAAATCAAGAATATAGCATTATAAATAGTGCTATATTTTCTATTTGAACTAGTGAATAAGAAAAAGTGGTTGAAGAAAATATGAAGATTTAGGACTATGTAATGAAACTGACTGACTCACTTGAGGATGGATTAAGTTCCTAATAAAACTCAGTTTAAACAATACTTCTGGATGCTTTACATCACCCATATAAGGCACCCATATAAGGCACCACTGTATGGTAGCCAGTACATTACAGTTTATAAAGTGTATTTATTCTTAATTTCTCAGATTAATTTTGATAGTGACTGTGAAGTGGATAATTTTGTCCCCATTTTCTTTTTTAGTTGATTAAACCAAGGCCAAGAAAGGTAAATTAGCTGTCAGATAGGCTTATAATAAAAGTTAAGGCTCAAACCCATGATCTCCAACTTTGTGACTTGTGATTTTTATGTTATTCTTTCTTTTTGCCTCACCACAAGTAACTTATAAAGTGCTGTTATAAATAGTTAAAATTGGAAAGGTCCCTGCAGATAAGTTGTCTAAACTTTCATCCAAAATAGGGTAGCTCAGTAACTCTGCCAGTGATCCTGTCCCTGCTTGAGAATTATTTTCATCTCATCATTGAGGATCTCTAATCATCAGAATGTTCTTTCATATATGAAACCAAAACTTGACTTAGAGCGTATACTGGTAGTGAAATAATAGATAATGTGATCTCAGCGTGATGCTTCAGTAATCTTAAGATTAAACTTAAGACTCACCTATTTCTACTCTAGAGCAAATAGTGCTACGGCAACATTTCACATTGATAGTGGGATAGAGTGGGGACAGAATATACTCTTTAGAGATAGAGAGACCCAAATTCAAATCTTGGCTTCATTATGTTAGTTCTTTGGATTTGTTTGCTTATCTAAAATGAGAACGATATCACCTATTTTCAGGGTTATTTTGAACAACGATTACTAGTTTAAATGCATACTTGGCATTTTGTGAAATACAACTATTATTATTCATAACTAAGGCCTTTTATTTGTCTCATACAAGAAAATGTGAGAGAATATGAATTTTCTAGATAGTATGTTTCATTTTTGAAACCAATCTTTTGGTGAACTGCCTCATAGTCTCTTAGAATTCCAACAATTCTTTTTTGTTTCTTAGGAAGCTCAGAAAAATACTTAAGAACAAAGTTAATGAAAAAAATGAATGCATATATATACAGAAAGCTATAGATTTACTTGTCATATGAAAAGATTTTCATTCAGTATATGCATGAAATAAGTTTCCCCATCCTAAATATTGTCATGCTGGCATCTAGGGAAGGGAACATTTGAGATTTGGTAGGGTTGCCTTTTTCTACAGACTATTCATCTCTTTATTGGTTGTTTTCCTTCTCTATTATAAGGCCTCTGTACATGTCTATAAACAAATTAAATGACCTGTAAGTCATTTAACCTGTAAGTTAGTAAATATTGTGCCACAAATGATTCTAAGTTGAGAATCTTGATAATTAAATCTTGCGTGTAAGAGGGCATTTAAGCATCATGACCACATCTTAATACTATGTATTCGGGTTTATTTTGTTCTCTTAAGTCTCTCTTTTTTTTCCCAGAACAATAATTCTAGCTGAGTTTCTTTATGATGTCTAATTATAATTCTGTGTAGAAAAGGCAAGTCTATGGTGAGCTCAAAATAAAAAACATTCATTTTAAGCAAAGAAATGAACTCTAATTGCTACAATGTGTCCCCAGTTTATTAGTATCATTGACAACAGGACTGACCAAAATTATACAATTTATACATTTGTGTGCCCTCATTAAAATCATGGAAAACATTAATTTGTATAAATGTGAATATCTCCAAATTTAAAACTATGCTAAATATCCCAATGTGGTCAAATATGTGCAATTGGGGCTATGACATATACTTTTATGACTCTGGAGATCTAATTTATTAACACTGTTACAAGGTTTTTAATGGAGTGAAAATGAAGTCAGATTAAACTTCTTCCTGATGATATTAAAGCTCTAATCACAACACATAGACTAATAAATGTTACTTTTTAAGTAATGAATGTCCCATCAAATCTCTTTTAATGTGAATGAAATGGTAATTGGGAATGTTGTGGACACTGAAGAAAAGCGTAGTATCCCAGCACTATATAGAACACAAATTTTGAGCATCTAATTTCTGCAAGACACTGAATTCATCATTGAAGGTTGTATGGAGAGAAATGAGACAAAATCTCTAAATTCCAGGGGCTCACAAACTACTAAGTTGCTACCAATTGTGAGATGTATCATCATTTTATAAAAAACAAAGAAGTAGAAAAAGAACAAAACAAAACCCCACCAAGCAGTTATAAGATGTCATTGCATTAACTATAAAATGCATGCCTATTTCAGAAATGTCTAAATGTGAAAAACCATTTATTCTAGAATCTGTGAAATATTGTAGTTTGGAACTATAATGCAAGCTCTGCTCTACTAACAACTTTAATAAAGGTGCCACATGCTCTGAGAACACAGAGAGAAGAATTCATTTTGACCAGAAGATCAAAGGAGGCTTTATAAAGAGGAAACAATTGTGTGAAGCCTTGAAAATAGACTAGAGTTTAGACTTACACAGAAATGTTGGATAAGAGAGATTTATCAAAAGAGAGGACAGATGCATGAGAGTTTAGAGAACCACAAGAATCATGTGACTGAACAGCCACCTGAGAGATAATGAGTATCAAGTGAAGCAGGTGACAAATTGGAAATTTTGACAGGGCCATTAAGATACCAGAGAGGTGCTGAGCCATATGAAAAATTTCAAAAGATTTGCCTGAAAACCAATGGTCTGACTCTTAAACATCTCACTCAGCACATCACATTGTAAAAGGCTTAAGAAAATGAAAAAGGGAAGGTTATAGAGGAGAATTTCTTTGGAGACACCTGCCCTGGGGAAACTTTCTCTCTGTCATGTTATTTTCGCATCAAATTTAGCAAGGGGACTTTAATGGGGCAACTCACAGGGCTTAAATTGTGTGCCTTTTTGAGGATATGGGCTTTTCCAATAGTTTATACAGCAAAGGAGTCACATCTGGGATGGAGCTGTCCTCCTCCAGCCAGGCAGATGTTTGTGAATTTGAAGGGCCAGGCATGGAGGATGAGATATAGGATTGTTACTTTGAAGGATCCTGCCCAGATAATGGCATTACAAAACAAGTGGACCCTGCTTGTAAGAGGCTGTGGGGAGCACTGGAAGCTGAAAGAAATATGGTGTGGCCCACTGAAGGAGAAGCCCTGCTTATACACAGGATTTTGCACTCAAAGGAAGAGGCAGTTTTAAACATTGGCCAGGATTAGAGTAAATGAGACATCTTATTTTATTTATTACATATTTATCTTTAAAATATATATTATTGAAGTGTAGTTGATGTACAATGTTATATTAGTTTCAGCTCCACAACATAATGATTAGACAATTCTATATACTATACATGGCTCACCATGATAGATGGAGTTACCATCTGTTGCCATACAATGTTATTACACTATTATTGACTGAATTCCTTAGAATTCCATAGACTCTGGATCTGGAGTTCTCTCTTGTCCAGCAAGAGAACAGAATGCAGGATTAAAATGCGAGAGAGGCTAATGTTCCAGAGGAGACAAGACCCCTGAATAAGGGTCCTTGCTCCATTTGTATTAGGATCAGAAGGCTTACAAGCATGATGGCTGTGCACAAAGAGACAATGAAACTGTGAACATTAACTCATGGGCATGGGGGAAAAGGGGTTTTGAAGATATGCGGTGTTAGGGGTTTTGGTCAATACAAATCAAAACTCTGGTGCTGGGAGGAAGGTTGTTTACAGTAGACATAAGGTGCCACCTCTATTTACCTAAACTGACCTGGGGACAAGAAAGACAGAACATGCTACCTCAGGGTCAACAAGGCACCTTACTTTTGCCAATTAGCTCAGCTCTGGGCAACTTCACCCTGCTGTGGTCTAAAGTCCTGTTTTCCTTTTTACCTATTTTCACCCTTCCTTCCTGTGAAAGCAGCTTTCTGCTATTGTACTAAGTTGGGGGGGCATTTCTTCCCTAAATACCTAATCTTGTTTACCTCATCTTGGATGTTTTCATCCTGAGATTTCCTATTCCTATTCCTTTGCCCTATATTGGGGTCCTTTTCCCCATTTACCTGATCTTATTTACATCCTATGGCTTTCTAATTCTTCATGCCTTGTTAACCAATTGGTGCAACCTCAGGGAATTCCTAAGCTTATTCCCCACACCTATAGTGTACTTTTCATATCTGTGACTTATTTATTTTATGTTTAGAAGTTTGTACCTCTTAATCCTTTTCACCTATTTTGCCCATTCCCCTACTTTCTTCCCCTCTAGCAACCAACAGTTTATTCTCTGTATTTTTTAGTCTGTTTCTGTTTTGTGTGTTCATTTGTCATTTTTAGACTCTGCATCTAAGTAAAATTATATGGTACTTGTCTTTCTCTGTTTTATTTCACTTAGTGTAACATGTTCTAGGTCCATCCATGTTGTCACAATTGGCAAGATCTCAGTCTTTTTTTATGGGTAATAACTCCATTGTGATATATCTATATTTATATATCTCTATCTCTACCTCTGTATATTTCTATTTATCTACATCCATATCTATCTACATACCACTTCTTCTTTATTATCCATATATCGCATCTTTTTTATCCATTCATCTATCAGTGGACACTTAGGTTGCTTCCATGCCTATTGTAAATAATGCTGCAGTAAACATAGGGGTGTGTATATCTTTTCAAATTAGCTTTTTCATTTTCTTTGGGTAAATATCCAGAAGTGAAATTCATGGGTCATATGGTATTTCTATTTTTAATTTTTAAGAAACACCGTACTGTTTTCCACAGTGGCTGCATCAATTTATATTCCCATCAACACTGCACAAGGCTTCGTTTTTCCTCACTAACATTTGTTGTTTATTGTTTTTTTGATACTAGTCATTCTGACAGGTGTCAGGTTCTGACAGGTGTCAAAACCATCTCATTATGGTTTTGATTTTCATTTCCCTGATTATTAGTGATGTTGAGCATTTTTTCATATGTCCGTTGGCCACCTGTATGTCTTGTTTGGAAAAGTGTCTGTTCAGGTCCTCTGCTCATTTTTCAATCAGATTACTTATTATTATTATTATTTTTAGTATTGGGTTGTATAAGTTCTTTATATGTTTTGGGTATTGACCCCTTATCGGATATAACATTTGTAAATATCTTCTCCTATTCAATTGATACTTTTTCATTTGGTTGAAGGTTTCCTTTGCTATGCCAAAGATTAAAGAACAAAAGTGGACCACTTTCTTACCCCCTACACAAAAATAAACTCAAAATGGATTAAAGACCTAAATGTGAGACCTGAAACCATGAAAGTCCTAAAAGAAAACAGATAGTAATCCCCTGGACATCGCCCTTAGCAATATATTTATGGATATGTCTCCTCAGGCAAGGAAAACAAAAGCAAAAATAAATGATTGGGACTATAGCAAAATAAAAGGCTTTTTCTCAGTGAAGGAAAAAATCAACAGAGCCATCTTATTTCAGTATTGGTCAGATGAGAACTTTCCCTCTTACCTGTCTTTTCCTACTCCATCCCCTACCTTGGCAAGGTCAAAACAGCAGCTGACTAGTGAAGGAGGAAGTGAATGAAACAAAAGGGGAATCTTCTCTTTTTCCTCCTGCAAGCAGTAGTTTATCCCAGGACCCAGTTTAGGGGAAGGAAATGATTTTTTCTATATGAAATGTATTGTCAAATTGGTTTCCATACAACACCCAGGGCTCATCCCAAAAAATGCCTTCTTCAATACCCATCACCCACCCTCCTCTCCCTCCCACCCCCCATCAACGGTCAGTTTGTTCTCAGTTTTAAAGAGTCTCTTATGCTTTGACTCTCTCCCACTTTAACCTCTTTTTTGGGAAGGAAATAATTTAACATTACGTTAACTTTAGAGCTTTGAATGACATATTGAACTGGCACATGTATTCACTGATCATGCTTATAACTTAAAGGGAGTATAAGAAAGAAAAAAACCCAAGAGAAAAAAATGGTCATCAGATTGTCTAAGTCTGCATTTGGGGTAGGGGAAGGAATATTTACACTGAACAGTTTTAAAGGGATGGTGAAAGATAAAAAGCAAGTTACTTTTATAATTACCACCCATTAATTCTGCTGTTTAACTTACAGGTTACACAAGGCAAAAAGAGGAGTTTAGACCAGAGGGCGTAGAGCCTACCTGTGAGACTCTGTAAACTGGTGGAGAGACATTATGGGTTTTGAGCAGGGACCACCGGAATCACTTCTGTGTGTTACAGAGTTTCACTTCTTTGCATTAAAGTGTTTTTTTCCCTTACATTGTACACTTTCAGAGAGCTGTGTGAGTTTAATTTGTCACACTTAACTTTCAGTACTGCATATGTGTATTACATTCTTTTGATAAGGGTGATATTAAACCTAAGTAAAGTATCTGTACTATCAATCATCATTCAGAACAGATAAAAAAGATCAAGGAGTGTAGGAAAGTTTGCAACAACTGAACATATAGAACAGATAAAAAAGGTCCATATAAACAAAATGGATGGTGTAATGGTTAACTGAGCACAATTGCTCTGCATAACAGAGCCCACACTTCTCAGTCATACAACAATAAGCTTTCACTTAGTTAATGTGGTTGTGGGTTGGCAGAGATTGGCTCACTCAGGCTGAGCTCAGGGGGGTAACTCAGCTCTGCTTCATGAGTTGCTCATCTTCCTCACGGGCCCAGCAGACTATTCCAGATGTATTATCCCATAGTCAGGCAGAGGTGAAAGAGCACAGGTAGAAGCACCAAAAAGCTTGGTAAGCCTGCTAACACTGCAAAAGTCACAGTAAATCATGTAGACACATCTAAGTTAAAGGTTGAGGAAATAGCACATATTTTTAGTGTCAGTAACTGCAACATCATGTGATGTGATGGTTAATTTTATATGTCAACTAGACTGGATCACAGGGTGTCCAGACATTTAGTCAAACAATATTCTTGGTGTGTCTGATGGTGGTTTCTGGATGAGGTTAATATTTTAATTGGATCTCCACACATGGCAAAGTGCTTATATATAGGCAAGGGTGAAGATTTAGGGCCATTAATGCAACCTACCCGGCTGGTTACCTAAATCAGTACCATTAAAAAAAAAAAGTAAAGAAAGATAAAGAAAGTGTGTTCAAAATGTAACAGAGACACACACACACACATGCACATATGTGCACACACACATGCACAGTTAATTACTATGCAACTGAAGCCACAGTTATTGTCTGTAACACCAACAATAGCATTATTACATTTGGCACTATCAGGTCAGGTGAGTTGAAATCTTCTTAGTGAAAAGCTAAGTGAAGATTGAGAGGAAAACTATACGTTCTTCTTCAACAGCAGCAGAATTAAGGCAAGATCGGGCAGATGGGAACCAAGGTGGTAGGTATTTCTGTGTTTTTCCCCTGTATTCACTGTACTGCTAGGTATTAGAGGCTCCTCTGGAGCTCTGCGTATTGATTAGATAGCCTTTAAATGTTTGGGTATGAAGGCATCTGGGTTATAGGCAGTGGAGGCAGATTCCAGGGCTTTACCTGAGACTTTCAATGGAGAAAATCTCTCCAAGGGTCTTATGCTTCAAGGCTTAGAAAACCAACTGGAGTTTGACCTGGTAGAAGGGCCAGGAAGGGGAAACTGCAAAGTACCACCTGGTCCCCTGCCACTGCCCTCACTCATGATACATCACACGCCACTTGCATTAAGCTGTAGATCTGTTTTGTCTAATGGTTTTTCCTGTTTGTGCCATACTGTTTATTTATTTTGGCTATTTTGATTTTCTTCTTGATTTATTTACCATTTTATCATTCTCTTGTTCCCTTTGATCAAGTTATGATTATCTACTTTTTTAAAGTTTTAAGTTTCTCTTTCAACCTCGCTTTTATAAATGGCTAATGAGAAGCTAACATCTCCTAGCAGTAAAGGCTGTGTGGATGGGTTGTGACCCCACCTTCCTCCCCACTTCAAGATGGCTCCCTGCAGCAGGTGCCATTTCTTCAGGGGCTACATCTTGCTGTGAAACACAAACACACTGCAGGTCCAGGGAATGCAAGGGTGCTTTCTCCCTTCATCTGTAACCTTCCTTGTCTAAACAGCAGATTTATAAGACACCTCCCCAGCCCATTTCTTCATGGAGATAAGTGGGAGGCCAGAGAGTAAAAACCTGGGTCCCTCAGTAGGGCTACCAGAGGACAACTTGCTCTGCTTTCCTGCCAGGGCTGTAGGTGTCCTCTGTCTAAGCAGACTTCATCACTCTTTAGTGTGGGTCTTCTGACACTGACTATACTTACCAGGGATTATTCTTGGAGTTCTTCTAAAAGGCTGTGTGTATTTATTTTTTTAATCAAAGATTTTTTTTTTTGCCAGAATGTGGGGACTATAATGCAACTTCCTTGGAGCCCAATTCTGGGAGCTCACATGAACCAGCAGAGACTAGAAACAGGTCTTACACCTGAGTCTTCTGAGTGTAGTTTGTCAATGCTATCTCACTTAAATATCTAAAATGGAAGAAAACTTAAATACATTATAATGGGCATGGTGAAGGAGACCAACCTTCCAAAACAAATACCAGTTTTCTGTCACCTACTCTGTGTCTCAGTTTCCTTGTCTACATAATGACGATAATGATATTACCTACCTCATCATGTTTCTGTGAGGAAGAAATGTTGCTATGATAGACATTGCAAAAATAAACAGTCAATAAAGATTGCATGCGTACATATGTAATTACATGGGCTGCTAAGTATTGCTTCATGACCACTAATGACAAGAGAAGAATGAGACTTCTCTTTGAAGTCTAGAAAGATGGCTCAGGAAAGAAGTGGCTATTTGCAACTAAGGAGAGACACCAGTCCTGTAAGTTTAGTTAACTCCTTAAAGGCTCTGTCTCCTAATGCAGTCATATTGAGGGTTAGAACGTCCACACACGTATTCAGGGGAACATAGTTTGGTCCACAGTACCATTCAAACACTACTTCCTCAAACACACATAGGTTAGTAGAACTCCTTGTTACACACCCTCAATTACTAATAATTTTAAAGTTATTTGTTGAATGGTTACCCCCCCCACTAGACTGTAAGTTCCATGAGGGCAGGGACAATGTATATCTTCTTTGCCAATATATACCCAATGCCCAACATAGTGCCTTGCACATGGCAGGAACACAATAAATATTTATGTAAAGAATAAGTGGATTTATACTGCCATGCTTTTGTTAAAAAAAAAAAAGTTTTGTATGTCACCACCTTTTCATATTGAACCAAAGATCATTTTGCCCCTTGGATATTTCCTTTAGACCAGCTAGATATTCTCAGATGGAGTGGGTTTTATAGCTATTTAGATCTCCTCAGTTCCTATCTTATATAACCCTGCTTTCTCACTTTTCACAACATGCCAGTGAATGAAAGGGAGAAAAACATGCTTCTCAAAAAAAAAAAAAATCACACACAAGTTCTGCTTCGTCCATTTCAGACTGCCAGTTGTCCTCTGAGATTCTTCCTCTCACAAACCCTCTGCCTTCAGTTTCTCTGCTACCTATGAAATATGTCTTGTACGCATGTGACCCTCTCCTCCTCTCCTTTCCTGTTTCTCCTCATTATGTTTTCTTACATTTCCAGTTATACTAACTGGAGTTACCTATTTCTCCCTGAAATTTCAATCTGTTCTCCCATGTTTTAAACATGCTATTTGGGTAAAAACCAAAATAATTAACACAAGAAGACCCCCAAATCCCTAAATGGTTTCCATCTGCCTATTTAGCAGACTTATCTTGTGCTCTGCATTGCTCTCAGGACCAAGTTCAAACTCTTTAGTACAGGTTACAAAAGCCCTTTAAAAGTTGAACTTTGTGTAACTGTCCAGTCTCATCTTTCACCAGCTCGAATTACTTCCTTTCCCCTCAACTCCCCTTGCTCTTTCTCATCTACAGTCTTCATAATGCCATTTCCTTTTCTGGAATCCTTTCTGTGTTATCCATCTGGCTAACTCCATCTTTCTTGTATGCCCCTCCATGGATACTTCCTGCAGAAAAACTTCTATGTTACTCAAATTTGGGTCTGGGATCCATCACCCTATCCTTTTCCACCATAGCAGTCACTATAAAATATCATAATTTTCTATTGATAAGGCTACTATTCTTCACTCAATATAATTTAAGTTTTCAATTGTGGGGGAGGTTGTGTGCATATATGCTGAAACCCATGACAACAAAAGACAACTGAATACAGAAGCAAGTAGAATCAAGAGATGGAAAGACATTGACAAGTAAGCCAACCATTTCTTAGATACTATGCTTCCTTTCTTTTGTGTCCCTACTCCTTTATTCATGTCTTAATATTGTTATCTCTTTGCATATTAGTTTCTTTGACCTCACTATGGGGCAAAAGTTGGCCTCTCTGTAGCTCTTGGTTTTTCATGTCCTTAGTTCCAACTGGACAGAGAAACAGATCGGGAGAAAATTCTGTTGGCCCAGCATAGGCCTGTGTCTACTACCAATCCAAAAATCTCTAGACAGGAAGGCAAAGTCATATCAAATGAACTTCTGTTGGAAACATCAAATTTTGGGTTTGAAAGGAAAATTTCAAAAATTTTCTTCTTCCTGGGCTAAGTGATACTTATGTATGAATTAGGAAAAGTTGCACTTCCCTTGCAAAATTTTAGTGCTACATTTGGTGGAAATTATTATAAGGATATATATATAACAAATATATCTATTAATTTATACTGAATAAAATGTAAATAGTATTCCCTAGGTTTACAAGCTGTACAAATGTACCTATAAACCCTGGTTGGGGTTCTCAGCAACTAAGCAGACACCTCAAATAACTTTCATAATAAGCATTAAATAATGAAAGTTATTATTGGCAATGATACTTCTATTTTGCAAATTGATTCAGGCAAGTATTACACAAAATAAAGCTAAATTTGTTATATGAGATTTTAGAGAAAAAAAGTAATCCATTTATCCCAAACATACATTTGTTAGAAGGACCTCACATAGGTCATTTGTAAAAATGTTTATATTATATGTAATGATCAAATTAGAAGATAATTTTTAGTTAATCATTAATTCAAATTGCCAGTCACTGGACATCCTGCTGAATAGAATTAGAAACTTATTATATCTGAATCTTATAGGCTCAGAAACTATCTCCAGATCAAATGTGTTTCAATGTCACATCTAATCTTTACCATATAGTCACTGTCTTTCTCCAAATCTCCAAATTATGAAGCTTCCTTTCAATAATCATATTATGACTCCCCCCCCCCCCACCCCCCACACACACGCACACTCCTTGTTATGGTTTAATCTAAATCACTTGATCTTCTTTCTTGGTAGTAGATAATGGAGTAAATTAGTTATAGAACATGATTTGGTATATGGAAAAAATTAAGGATTTGAGAAACCAAGGTACTCTACTGGTTAGCAGGAAAGGAGATGGTAGCACATTTGGAATATTTTAGAAAGAATACTAACTCAATGGGTAAGTGAGATGATTATCATAGGCTTATGTTGTCTTTCTGTAAACATGACTCATACAATTATACTTCCTTTAAAGAAAATAGGAGCTAGCATAATGCCATAACAGCACTCAAGTAAAAATAGTGAAACCCTAATGCTGATGTGAAGGAGCAGTGCATAAAAACAAGGAAAGAGTAACTGATCAACTGAACTTAAAGTTAGAAATGCAAGTAATCTGAATAGGCTGGTTCTGGAATGGGTGAAGTCAGAGGCCCCAGTCTTCTCTGAGCTTGCTCATTTGCTGTGCAACAGTCATGTTATAGACCACATTGATGTTTCTAATGCACAGATATATTTGACAGTCCTCATAACATGTTCCTTAAATGGACTTTACTCATAAAACATAGAGTGCTGAAAATTTCCTCAAGCAGATTGCTAGCTAAGCTTCTTCCAGTCTGAGAGTGAGAGGGTTAAATGTTGTGATCATAAACCATACAGTAATTGCTCTCAGACCTATTAGCAGAATGTCTTGCATAGAGTGTCATCCTGCCATTCCCCATGGGTCCTGTTCACTAACCCCTTGCATTTTGACAGTTATTATCATCCAAGCACAAAACATCATTGCTACAACACAGAGCTATCCGCATAGTAATGTATCAACATCAACTTGGTTTCTGAAAATAATTGTTAAAATCCTGATTTTAATTGGAACATGGGAAAAGAAAGCCGAGCTTTTACATTTGTTTTTAAAGGATGCTAACAAAATTAATTGCTGTTGAAATCACAAGAAACACAACTACGTGCACCCTCTGCTGAGGCAATGTTGCCACATTTACAGAACTCAGGAGTCCTGGCATAGTTCTTGTGTACTTACTTTGAAAATATTGTCGGCACATCTATCTCTCTTTAGGAATTTGTGACATGTAAATCATACACTGAGAAGGTCTGGGGATGCTGAGTTTTCAGGAAAATGAAATGCTCTCTTTCCTAACTCTTTTGCCATGATGCTTGCTTTATAAAACTGTCCCTTTCATCAATATTAGTCATCTCTCCTTTATTCTTACATACTTCTTCATTACTAGAGCCAGTTCTATTGGCTTGTTTTTTCTACTCCTTAATTTTATTAGAAGGATTTTTGTTTAGTTAATGTGAATCCTCATTCCTTCATTCATTAAATAAATATTTATTATACTCAACTTTTAAAATAACTGGCCAGAATTCACTTGTCTTTTTGTTTATTCACCTACTGAATGAGTTCTTACACTCTTGCAAATACAGTAGGGGCTCTCCCAGGTGCTAGATACACAAAGAAAAATAATACATTGTCTGTGCTCTTGAAATGTTCACTACATGGTTCAGGATTATAGTCTGCGGTCATTTAGTCAATCATACAAAGATAAGATTCTACTCTAATGGTCTCAGTTGTATGCATCTAACTTACTGTGAAACCTAATCATAGTCCGTTTACCCATCTTCAAGTAAAACCATGTCTGTGGAATATTAAGTACTGCAGAAAATATAATTTATAGGGAAAGAGTATTTATGATTTCATACTATAACTTCTAGTTTAATTCAACAGGCCAGAATAATGATATATAACACTTGACCCAAAAATTCAGTGGCTTAAAATAATAACCAAATTATTATTGTTCACAGGACTACAGGTTAGTTCAGAGATTCTTCTAGTCTCAGCTGGGTTTCCCATGCACTGACATGGATTATGGGTAGTTATGGATTGGGTAGATGGCTCTGCTCATTTTGGCTGGGCTCTCTTACAAACCTGGGAGTCAGTTGATTGATGGTTGGCCTGGAATACCCACAACTCTTCTTCATGTCTTCATGAAAAGGCAGAGAGAGGTAGAGGAGAGAGTAAGCCCAACTGTTGAGTGCAAGCAGGAAAACACAAAGACAAAAACAAAAACAAGGGAACAAATAGAAAACACAGGCATTTTTAAAGTGTTGTCATTCCCTTTGAAATGTGAGTTTGTGCTTTCTTCAAGCTCTTCTTTTTTTTTAAGTTTATTTATTTATTTTGAGAGAGAGAGAGAGAGAGAGAGCACATGCATGAAGGGAGGAGGGACAGAGAGAGAAAGGGAGAGAGAGAGAATCCCAAGCAGGTTCCATGCTGCCAGTGTGGAGCCCATTGTGCAGCTGCATCCCACAAACTTGAGATCATGATCTGAGCCAAAATCCAGAGTTGGGTGCTCAACTCCCTGAGCCACCCAGGCATCCATTTCTAAAGTCTTCTAAAGGCATATCTATAAACATGACAGCGTTCTGCTTCTCTTCTTTTCGCTTCCCTTCCTTTTCCCCTTAATTCCCTTTCCCTTTCTTTCTTTTTCTCTCTTCTCTTTCCTTGCCTTTACTCCCCTTTCTTCACCTTCTGTTCCCTTTTTCTTCCCTCCTATTCTTTTTCTTTTCCTTCCCTGTGGTGTTAGATGGGATTTCAAAATGTTGGTGTGACCTCATGTTCCTCAGTGTCTTTTGATACATACAGAAATAATTCTAAATCGATACCTACATACATATATTTTCGCCATTTGTCTGCTGTGAGGTCCTGAGAGAAGAGACTCCATGATAGCAGCATTCAGACATTGACTTGTGGATACTGCACTAATAGAAAAAAGAGTTCCTTGAAGAAATGGTTGATTCTCAGCGCTGAGACAGAGAAAGTAAAAGATGAGGAGCATCTTGTGGTGCTACAGAATAATGGAGACATCCCCAAAGGACTCAGAAATCTATTTGAAGGGGTTCCCACTGGTCAAATCTGGGACAATTGTAGCATCAAAATAAAGAATGCTAGTATTGGATTATAACACATAGAATGAAATTGGAATCCATGAGTCTATATAATATGAAAACAAATAAATTAATACATCAAATTTTGATGAGAAACAGGAAGCATACAGTTTCAAAATTCTACCCCACAAAATATGCATTAATTTAACATGGAAGGGTATCTTTATAGTAGAGACACCTAGCAGATACAACAGTAATCACAAATTTTCAGTAATGGGACAGATTGAAACTGTGTACCCCTTGATATGCTACAATAAGTGCGCTGCATCACTTCTGTGATACCTTTGCCAAAGATGCATAACATAACTCTAAACTTGAGAAAATATCAGACAAACAAATTGAGGAATATTCAAGAAGAGAACTGGCCTGTTATCTTCAAAACTGTCAGTCATGAAAGGCAAGGAAAGATTGAGGAACAGTTGTGATATGAAGATTAAAAACACATGACTAGTAAATGCCATGTGTTGTTCGGAACAGGATCATTTTACTATTAAGGACATTATTGGGATAATGGTGAAATTTGAATAGGGTCTCAGAATTTGCAGATTCAAATTTATTCATATTAGCTTCTTGATTTAGATAGTCTTGTGGCTATGTTAAAAAACATCTTTGTAGGAAATAAATGTTCAAGTTGGGTTAATAGCACATCTGTTCAGCAACTTTATTTTCAAATGGTTTGCAAAATGTAGAGTTCTTTGTTCTAAATAGCCAACTTTATAATAGTTATTTCAAAATTCGAAAAGCCTCCTCCCCCGCGAAAAGTCAATAGATCTTCAATTAGTGGCATTTAATAATGCCATGAGTCCCAAGACAAACCTACATACAATACGATCACTGAATAAATAGGATTGATGGTGGAAACATTCCTTAATTTTGACATCAAAGAAATAAAATTATAATAATTGTTTCTTTTTTAGAATTTTTTAACGTTTTTTTTATTTTTGAGAGAGAGAGAGAGAGAGGGGGAGAGAGCATGAAGGGGAGAGGGGCAGAGAGATGAGACACAGAATCTGAAGCAGGTTCCACACTCTGAGCTGTCAGCACAGAGCCTGATGAGGGGCTCGAACCCACGAACCGCGAGATCATGACCTGAGCTAAAGTCGGATGCTTAACTGACTGAGCCACACAGGTACCCCTATAATAATTATGGCTTGACCATTTACCTTTTCCTGTCCCTGGTATATACATCATTTCTAATCCTTTACTCGTATTCACGACTAAAATCTAAGAAAGTGTGTCCAGGCAAGTTAAATCACACTGTTAACAGGGGTGCAGCTGGGAGTTAAACCTCTGGCTTAAGAATTCACCTCTTTCTGCTGGGTTATGCTGCCACTGCTTTGCCCAGGTGTCATAGCTTTCAGATGCTATGGTTTGATATGGATGTTACAAATTATTTCCACTCTCCTATCTCCCACATCAGCCTCATACATAACTGAGTTACCAAGTGTTATAGTAATGTAATCATGTATAGTAAGATAATCACTAAGGAATGAGATGTATTTCAATGGAGAAATGAGGCAAGAGGGGTATTTTCTATTTCTAGCAAAACTAGAGCAAGGGGACAAACTGAGGCCTGGGAATGAGAAGAGTTGGAAGAAGGATGAGGGTAATCCCTACAAGGTAGGAACTTTTTGCTTAGATAGTACCTAGCACAGAATAGGCACTCAGTAAAGTGAGTAAATTGAAAACAAAAGGATTCCAAAGATAAAATTTGGCTTTCTTTAGGATTTTTGCCTAAAGCTAATTTGAATTCCAATCAATATGTCTAAGAGAGTACTGCGGGTACAATTAATCTACTAGATATGCTGGTTAAGTGCTCCTTAACCAGGAATGGCTTCAGCAGGAAACATTTAAATATATATATATATATATATATTTATATTTATAAATTTATGTATTTATAAATTTATATATATATATAAATTATATATATTAAATATACATATATTTCTTTCTCCTGATGTCTCTTAATTCAAATCTTTCTGATGCTACATAATGAATGCTAATCATGGATAAAAGATGGATGGTGACTGTTCAAGTGCACTATAATTCGATTTGGCATATTCAAAATAGTTTTGTCCTCTGATAAAACTCTTACAATAAATGTCTAAGTGTTCCGCCAGAAGATATCAACATGACAAATACAGCAAAACTGTCCAATGCAGGTCAAGAAAAACTTGCAAATGTGGAACAATTCCCAAGTGTCTCTGGATAATGCAGCAGCAAAAACTACAAGGTGATCTTTGGTGATTGGTATTCTTCTGTCCGGTTGTTGATGGCAATAGAAAATAACACCACACAAACCAATCCTCACAATTCCCATCAGTCTTTATGGATGGAGCCCAGCTTGTAAGTCTGCCCAGAATCGAGTGGGAATTAATTCTTTCTAGACACCATGTGTCAACCTAATTTGTGGAGTCCTTCCCTCCTGAGTTATTGGCAGAGGAAAATAAAGTGTCAGTTGCATTGTTTTCTCACCTGAGCCATGGTTGGTTCCTGTTAATGTTCATATGAACAATGACCAACATAGAAATAAAGAAGTGTTGATTAAGGGAAGTTTAAAATTTCAGAAATTTTGAGATCCTTTATTTAAACCCTTTGCTAATGTGATAACACATTTTTATTTATATGAGAAAATATAATATCCTGTTTCTGAAATTCTTTTGGTAGATTGCCAAATGCTTTATCTTCCCCTCACACATTGTAGATCAATAGCTTTGTGACCATCTTTAATGTAGTCCTCTATAAAATGTAGGTACTATATGTAATCCTACATGTAAAGCTATATATACTTTCCTAGGCCTTTTATAATGTGGTCTTGGGGATAGACTACTTCTAATGTATTCTTTGTCTTGATTGCTGTGGCTGCCATCTACTCAATCACCTAAACTAGGAACCAAGGGTTCAAACTTTTTCCTTCCATCATCTGCCCCAATTCCACCCTACCTTACCTCTAGTAATCATGTCTTGTTGATTTTGCTTCCTACATATTTCTAGAATTTATATCCTCTGTCCATTCTTACTCCCACCGTCTATCTTTTGATTTGCCCTAGGCCATCTCAGATTATCAAGAGCCCTCTAACTTGTCTCCTTGCATCAAATTCATCCTCCACATAACAGCTATAAATTTTTAAAATCTTACTTAATATTCTCAGATTGTTCACTCTCAATCTGTCTACAAAAAGGAGACCTTACCTGCCTTGTTCAATATTGTATTCTCAGTGACCAGAACATTGCCTGACACAAAGGAAGCACTCAACAATTATCTGTTGAGGAAATTAATATATGGTTCTGAACTAGAAGAACATGACAGGCTTACCTGGGCTGTTTTGCACACTGAACACATCAACCCTCCACTCTGATACGTTCTTGACCTAGAGGACAGAGAACACTTTTTAGCACTATGTGCCGGGGCCTTCCTGATCAGGCTGCTGCCTACAATCCCAGCATCAGCTCCTGTAACACGTTTGAATTCTGCACCTCCGAGTAATTTCGAATTACTTAGAGCACTGACACACTCCCCCAATTTCAGGCCCTGTCCATCTGAAATATATTTGATCTCCTCTTTGTCCTTTACCAGGAAGTTATCCCTGGTCAGTCCCCCTCCCTGCCCTGCAGCCACTCTCCAACACACACTTCTTAGACTAAGATACTCAGAATAATCTGTGCATTTAGCTGTCATTGCCTTTATTAACTTACTTTGTAACCATCTGTTCGAGCGTCCTACATCCTCCCTAGATTGTCATATTTGGGGATTAGAGACCATGACTTATTCACCTTTGTGTTCACATAGGGCCCGGTATACTCAGTGTCAGTTTGTTGAATGAATAAATGATGCTCAAATTAGAGAAAAAAAGGATAAAAGTGAGGATTATGCTGCTTTATGTTTGTATTGTGCTGTTTGATTAAACCTTTTGTTCCAGTGAGCAATAACTAAAAGTGCATTAAATTTCGGCAGTCAGATCACATTTCAACATTGTATTTTTGCTTTTCTCAGAACAAATCCAGTCTTCTCTAACACTCTCTTTGCCGGCATCTGTAATCAAGACACTAGCTTTCACCCATACCAAATATCACCAATCATAATAGAAATGTAAGGAGAGGATTACTTAAGTTTGTGACTTGACTTTTCTTTCCTAAGACTATTTGATGTTCTTCTACAGGGTTCGCACAAGCTCTGTCTGACCAAGTCACTAACACCACATTTGAGGTGGAAAAGAAGACTTTTGTGTGGAGCTGCTTTTTATGTGGCTGTGAAGTCTGTCCTTTAATTAGCATTCCTATCTGTTTGCAAAGCATGCTGTTTAATCCAATTTCTATATTGAAACAAAAAAAAAAAAAACAAAGAAAGAAAAGAAAACACAGGAGTATTTCTTGCACGAAGAGCGACAGAAAAACATGTTTGGATTTTTAAATCAAAAGTATATGAACCACTTAGGCTTGGATATTTATCATCTCTGCAGAAGTTCACAGGGCAGTGGGGCTTAGAAGGCATGCACTGAAGCTAAAGCTGAAAATCTAGCTGGCCGCAGAGTGTCTCTCTGAGAAGCACGGTTGCTATTTTAGTTAGAGGTAATTGATGGTCAATAGGGACTGGCTTTGTCACTTCTCTTTTGAGCTGAGCCTGATGAGTCTCTTGTTATCCATGGAGATGTTACCTCTACCCCCAGAGCACTTTTTAATTCATTATCTCCTTCGGACAAGTGATTGAGTTCCCCTGTAATATCTTTAATGGACACTGTGTTGCTAAACCAAGGAAGCTTGGGATGGAAGAGACAGGTATTTATTTTTAACGGGGTCACCCTGTATCAGGTGAAACCCTCTGCTTATGGGTCAAATGCAAATGTCACACTGAGTGGATGTTTCTGTGGTCTGAGCAGGGAGTAGAGCTTGTTCGTGCTACAGTTCCTGGGCTACCTGTCTTTGGATGTATGCACTGCTAACAGGCTTGTAAGTCATCCTTGTTGACAATTGGTGATGTGGAATAGTGAGATTTCAATTTACACATAGAGATTTTGTCTTTTTGATATTTCAGACACTGATCGTTCTAGTAATTCAAGTTTCTCTTTGTCTGCTAGAGGGTAGGACTTGGTAAAATGTTAGATTTTTCCTCGATCTGCTGAATAGGATTAAGCTAATTTCTGTGATAAAGAATCCTTGTACTGGGGTGCCTGGCCGACTTCAGCTCAGGTCGTGATCTTGCGATTTGGGAGTTCGAGCCCTGCGTCGGGCTCTGTGCTGACAGCTGGGAGCCTGGAGCCTGCTTGGGATTCTGTGTCTCCCTCTCTCTCTGCCCCTCCCCAGTTCACTCACATGCTCTTTCTCTCTCAAAATAAATAATAAATATTAAAAAAAATTTTTATAAAGAATCCTTGTACTGTGGAATTTATGTCTTGGGAACCCTTTTTAAACTTTTTATCTTAAGCACTTTATAAAATAATACTAGTAAGTTAAAGTTAAAAATTCTATGCTGTTATTCCACCTTTGATATTGGACACAGGCATTATAAATCAAAACCATATTAAGTTTTTGTTTTTAGTTTTAGGAAACATGAAAGTGGCTTATATTGCACTATGATGCATTCTTATTTTTTCTCATTCTTCTATTTTTAAAATTCAAAAGAATTACTAAATTATGTATGTCTCAGTGACTGTAAATTTTGATTATGGTTCTGTTACTGTCTAGCTGGATAAAGTGTGTGTATGATTTAATTTATAAATAAACTATTGGAATGAGATGGTGGCTTTCTCACCACCATTTTGATTTTAGGAGTTTATGATCTTGTGTTCTTTGGGAAACCATAAGATTTATTATGTTGCCGATAAACTAAACTTATATGATTTCTACAGAGTCTCTGTGTAGTATTTTACTTTAATTTCTATGAAATTTGAACTTGGTCTACCTGGTTCCTTAATAGTTTCTTCTCATGAATGATAAAATGACGTAACTGACAAGGTCTTAGAAAGCAGCCAAGTTGTTAACATTATTGAATGGCTTATTACAACATACATTCCTTGAGTTATCAGGATGTTGCCCATAGTAAGTATTCAAGGGATGAACCCAGCAGGATATATGGCCCAAGGAATCTATCCAACTCAAGACGCATGCCAACCACCCCTTTTGTAGTAATGATGTTTTTTTTCCTTTAAAAAAGACTTTCTTAAAAAAAGAAAAAAAAAGATTGCCTGTAAAACTAAAATTATGGGGAGAATACCCCAAATACTACCATGTTCTAGGCTTTTGTTTAATTAGTGGAGTTATAAAAATATATTAGACAAGCTGCTGTAAGAATCTGATAATCTAGTTAGTACGTCCAGTTACCTGTAAAGGGAGTTTTAATACAATGTGGTAAATTCAGTGTGAACTCTGCCATGAAGGTAGAGAGAAGTGGTCTTTTAGGAAAATCATTGGAGGGAAGGTTGAGCAGAGGAATCCAAGAAGTATTCCAGGAAAGATAACTTCAGAGCCATATTTTGAACAATATGCAGGGATTTTTTAGGTTGGAAGTATGTCTCAGTGTGGCAATGTTTATATACATATGTATGTATGTGTATGGGTGTGGATGTGGGAGAAGCAGACACAAGGGGGAGGCAAATAGCTTGAGTCAAAGAAGCAGCATATATAGAGAAGTTATTTTTTATTAAATATAGCAATTAAACAGAGTGTTGTCATATGGAAAAATACTGGATGTGTTGACTAGTTTTTTTTTTTTTTTTGCAGTCAGTTGATTTGCAGCTATACAAACCCAGTTACAAATAACTCAACACTGCAAAGCAAATGCAATGTCAATTCACGAGGAAGAATAATGACACGTGACTTTGCTAATCAAACATGGTGTTATTGTGAAACATTTTACTTTATATACAAAAATAATTTATTACTTAAGTAACTATTTCAACCACATGACAGAAATATTTGGAAAGTGAAGGTTAAAAAGAAATTCACTGCCATATCACAATGATTATTGTCTTTTATTTTAGGGTTTCTTCCATCTCTTTTTGCTTTTCTTTCTCTTTCTTTTTTTCTTAGTATACATACAATAAAATTCACTATTTTTAATGCATAGCTCTGAGATTTGATGAATGCTTATGGTCACATAATCATCACCACAATCAAAATACAGAATGGTTCTATTACCCTAAAAAAATAGCCTCATGTTACCTTCTTGAAGTCAAATCTTCTTCTCATCCTTATCCCTTACAGCTACTGATCTATTCTCTGTCCCTATAGTTTTACCTTTTCCAGAATGTCATATAAATAGAATCATACAGGTTATATCAATTTGTACCTTGCTTCTTGCACTTAGCATAATGCATGAGATTCATTGTTGTGGTTGCATCAAATAATTATTTTTTTTTTATGTATTACTGAAGATTCCACTGTATGGCTTTACCACAATTTACCATTCACCAATTTGTGTACATTTGCATTGTTTCCAGTGTTTAGAGATTATAAATAAAGTTGCTATAAACATGCATGTACAGATTTTTGTGTGAAAATACGTTTTCATTTCTAGAAGTGGGACTGTTGGGCCATGTGGTAAGTGTATGTTTAACTTTATAAGAAACTGAGAAACTGTTTTTAAAGAGACTAACATTTTGCATCTCCACAAGAAATGTATGAGAGTCCTAATTACTTTGAATCCTCATCAGTACTTGGTGTTGTCAACTTTTTCTTTTTAGCTACTGTAATGTATGTCAGTAGTATTTCTTAGTGGTTTTAATTTGCACTTCCTTAATGAGTAATGATGATGGGCATTTTTCTAATACTTATTTGCCATCCAGATATCTTCTTTAGTCACATCTCTTGCCTGTTTTAAATTGTGTTTGTTTCTTCGTAGTTGAGTTTTAAGTGTCCTTTTCATATTCTTGATATAGTCCTTTACTTGGTATTTAATTTGCAAATATTTTCCCTCCTGTCTTTTCATTTCTTGATAAAGTCTTTTGCAAAGATTTTAATTTTGATCAAATTTTATTTATTTTTTTTCTTATATAGATGTTGCACTTGACTTATTTTTTCTATTTAAAATGACTTTTTAAATATTTGTAGCCTTAGAATACATGCCATTTTTGATTGTTTTCATTCATATATCAAGGGCACCTTTTGGTGTTATAAATTTTCATTCATTATTGAAAATAACACATTTTCCATAGAAGATAATAACAAATTCACAGGGCGCCTGGGTGGCTCAGTCAGTTAAGCATCCAACTTCAGCTCAGGTCATGATCTCGCAGTTCACAGGTTCCAGCACTGTGTTGGATTCTGTGCTGACAGCTCCGAGCCTGGAGCCTGCTAGCCTGCTACAAATTCTGTCTCCCCCTCTCTCTTCCCCTCCCCTGCTCACACTGTCTCTGTGTCTCTCAAAAATAAGTAAACATTAAAACAATTTAAAGAAAATAATAAACTCATTTGTTCCGCCTAAATTTATTGAGTACCTATGATGTACAGAGCATTATAGTTGCAAGCCAAACAATAACACTCCTTTCTTTCACATTAAGCTTACATTCTAGTGCAACATTCTCCAAAGTTACTTGATCTGTTTCTTTTTTTTTTTTTTTTTTTTTAATTTTTTTTTTCAACGTTTATTTTATTTTTGGGACAGAGAGAGACAGAGCATGAACGGGGGAGGGGCAGAGAGAGAGGGAGACACAGAATCGGAAACAGGCTCCAGGCTCTGAGCCATCAGCCCAGAGCCCGACGCGGGGCTCGAACTCACGGACCGCGAGATCGTGACCTGGCTGAAGTCGGACGCCTAACCGACTGCGCCACCCAGGCGCCCCTTGATCTGTTTCTTAAAAATGCAGATTATCTCGTCCTTTCACAGAAAGATAATTTAATAGGTGTGAAGTACAGCCCAATAATATTTTTACAATTGCTTATAAGTCAAATTTTAAAAACATTAATCACCTGGATATTAATAATATTATACAATGTTTCATAATCATCTTAACTGTATTGAATAGTTACATTGCTTTTTGTTTTTCTACAATAAATAATTATGTTAACTGTGTGTTTTCATTATTTTTAACAAAGTCCACCTACAGAGGGTAACAATCAAGATGAACAATAATAGACTGATAGATCCACATACATATGCACCCTGTGAAAACAAATTACATTCTGTTCAGATAAACGCTTTAGCAGCTGGTAATGGCAACGTCCAGGTTGCTTGAAAAGTGAGCATTATTGTATTATCTTTGTGTGTACCTAACTTGAATCCACATTAGTAGAAATAAAATACAGTTGAACCTTTAAAAACATGGGGGTTAAATCCACATATAATTTTTGACCCCCCCCAAAACTTAACTACTAATAGCTACTGTTGACCAGAAGCCTTACCAGTTAACACAAATTTTGTATGCTATATGTATTATGCACTGTATTTTTACAATAAAGTAAGTTAGCTAAAAGAAAATGTTAAGAAAGGATTCATGGGTGGCTCAGTTGGTTGAGCATCTGACTCCTGATTTCAGCTTAAATCCTGATCCCAGGGTCGTGGAATCAAGCCCTGTGTTGGGCTATGTCCTGAACATGGGGCCTGCTTGGGATTCTCTCTGTCTGTCTCCCCCTCTGCTCATGCTGTCTCTTAAAATAAAATAAAATAAAATAAAATAAAATAAAATAAAATAGGATAAAATAAAATAAAATATCTATTTAAAAATCCTAAGAAAGAAAATACATTTACAGTCCTATACTCTATTCATAAAAGCAAAATCAATGTATAAGTGGACACATGCAGTTCAAGCCCATGTTGTTCAAGGGTCAACTGTAACTGTTTCTTTTCATGACTAACTCAGATGAATAGTATAAATGAAATGTGTACGGTTTTCTTGACAATGTGTTAATGTAATTTCAGAAAGCTGGAGCTATGTGGGAAGAGGAATAAAATACTCATAAGGGTCTATATAATAGGAAAATACAGAAGAACTTCTTGGCCAAGAAACTGATGTTCTTTTCAACAAAAGTTATAGTCTACAAAAAGAAAGAAAGAAAGAAAAACAAAAGGAAAGAAAATGAAAGAAAGGAAAGGAAAGAGGAAAAAGAAAAGAAAAGGAAAAGAAAAGAAAAGAAAAGAAAAGAAAAAAGAAAAAGTTACAGTCCAGCTGCACTATATTTAGTTCTCTGAACTTTTAAAGTCTGCATTCACTCCCCAGGTGTAAAAGCTGAATACCCAGGAAAGTTGCCAGAAAGCACATGATTATTATGATTAGATCTAAATATGAGGAATTGACACATTAATACAAACCCATTTCCTTCATTGACCTTAACATTGCCTCAGGCTTTGTCAATAGTACATTTATTACCTGGTTATCTGCTTCCTGAAACTCCAAATTCCTTAATTGGCTCTAAAGAATATATCTACAGAGACTAAGGAAAATTTATTTGAGTATGGGATTCTTGGTCTCTTACTTCAGGTAAATGTGCATGGGGAATCTTTCTAAAAAGAGATGAGCAATTTCCGGAACTTTAGGATTAACGGAATACAGTATTCAAATAAATCATGGATAAGTCTAGTACAAGTATCTTCTATTTACTATGAACTTTGAAAAGATGTAAAAGTAAGGAGTGGTATATTTACAGAAAGAACATGTTTTAATATGAAAAAGATATATTCAATACCTGTTTTATATCATTACTGCATCTGACATGGTGTTCCTTTTTAAATAATTATTTTCACCAAGTTCTAAAAATATCTAAGTTCAATACTTTGTTGAGTGCAAAAATATTACCAGGCCTCCATCTGAGAATTTCAGCATTTATACCCACTTTTCAGGATTAAAGACTCAGCCCGTTCATCTAACAAATTCCTACTACTTCTTAACAATATAAAAGCTACTCAACTCCCCGAAGGAAAAGGAAAAAGGAACTAACTTTTACTGTATATTCTGGATGCAAGCAGTTTCTCGTTGTTCCTCTCATTTGACCCTTACAATAAATTTTAAACGGTGGCATAAACCTTCTAGGGATGATGGAAACCAAGGCAGAGAAATTCCTAAGTAAGCTTTTAATCTTGATACCTGGCACCTCCTAGTAGTGGGAAAAGTGATCCTTTTTCCATGGAATGCAATCGTATGATCTCATGAGTATGTTATTAAATGATGTCAGAAATAAAACTATAAGAACATGTCACATAATTACAGTCCTCCTTGCCAACCTTTGAAGGACAGTAAAATAGTGCACACAATACATAATTTACAAGACAAATGTGTCGAAATGGTTGTATAACACTTTAGAAAAAAAATAGATCTTGTTGAGGCATTTGTCCACAAATCAATCAATTAATTTCTCTCTTTCAACATTTATCAAGTGAATATTATGAAACTTGTGCTTTAGTCCACATTCTAATTTTTTAAAATCCAAACAAGATTTTGTGAGTCTTGTGTTATAAGTGAGAGGTGAAGGTGATTCAGGTAGTCAATGGGCCAGGATTCAATCAGATCAGCTTAAATCAAAGTCCATGACATTGCCTTTGTCCAATTGTTTATCTAGATGGCTAACAAATCTGCAATGTGTGCTGTACTCTCCACCTTAAATTTTTACATTTCATGTTAAGCGGGCATCCCAGCAATTCCACCTGACGCTTACTTTTCCTTTCTTACACTTGGCTTATCATTTCTCCTCTCCAGGTTGGTATCTGATAAAATCTCCCAGTTTTACTTTAATTGGCATTGGCAACATGTGGTCTCTGATAAAAAGCATATTTTCTTTCGAGATTGCAATCATCAGTTGGGCTCATTTTTCTTGGCCCCACCATCAAGCTGAACTTATTTGGAAAAAGAAACAGCAGCTTGTGGGTTACTAAATGCCAGAGAGCTGAACTTAAAAAAAGAGAGAGAGAAAGTCACATAGGAAAACAACTTAAAAATACATTTAGAAAGCCTCTGTGTGTGTGTGTGTGTGTGTGTGTGTGTGCAAGCATAGACTTGCATCAATCACTCCGTTCACATACCATATATATGCAGAACTAGTCTGTGTATGCAAAACTCTTAAAGGGCATGATTTTTACCCATAGCCTATTTATTCCAAACATAGCTAAATGAGGAGGCCAAATATAGAAAGTGATGCTCCAGGGGCCCTACGGCCTATATAGAATTGAAACTCAAATGATTTGCAAAATCACTACTAAGACAGCTTGCTCATACTGTCAGCGTGCCAACACCAGAAGCTTGTGGTGTATTTTTGTCTTGGCAGATGCACATTCTGTTATAAAGGTCTGTTCATCTGATGCCTTCCTTGTTTTCAGGTAATGCTCAGCGCTTTCTTGCAGGGGGAGGAGTGTTGTTGAGCCTGTGTCCCTTCTCCCTGTCCCGTGGGAGAGGCCGTCTACGCTGACTCCGACCATGGGACCGATGTCCTGGTTTACCACCATTACAAGTTCATTTCTGCGCCATAAAACTAGCGGTCAGGGGTGCTTTCCTTTCCTCCTTTTTATGTGATTCAGTTTTATATTCAGTATTTCAGGGCAGAGAGAAATAAATCCGTGCTAGATGATATTAACAATGATTTCATTTCTTTAAAAGTCACCTTAGGTTTGAGGAGTTCGATTTTTTTTTTTAAGATGAAAACATCGTTTCCCAAACTGATTAGCATAGTTTTTAAGCCACTCTGAAGTGTTTGTTAGGCTTCCATGCTGGTCTCCATATGCCTCTTTTCAATTACATGTGCCGCCACAAGTATGGCTAAATGAAACGCTTCTTTAAAAACAGAAAGCAAACTGTTAGGCTTTGTGCAGTGTAACTAGTTAGAGTGTGACATCTCAAACTGCCCTGATTTCATCACCAAACTGCTAAATGTTCTGATTGCAGAAATAGCCATGAAAATCTATCTTAAAATGGGATACTCTGTGGGAATTAAAGAAGAGGAGGGGAATTGGAATGGATTAAAATAATATGAGATGGAGTTTAAATCATAGCTGCCTGGAGGCTATCTGTGGAGAGCATTTTTATTATTGTAAAAATAATAATAATAACCATAATAACAATAATTCTACGTAAAGTTTATTGAATGCTTCTTATACATTAGGCATGATTCTAAAATCTTTACATAATGTCAGTTTAGTCACCCAATTAGTTAATTATGACAGCAACTCTATAAGGAAAGTGTTATAATTTTACATATTAAGAAGTGGAGAGGGAGAGATTTAGTAATTTTCCTGAGGGCCAGAAACTAGAAAGTAGTGGAGCCGAGATCAAGACCAGGTGGTATGGCTCCAGAATTTGCATCTTGTTTTAGGGTTTTTTTGGAGAAACAAATGCAAGGATTAGATTAAGAAGCCCTTTGTGCATCTGTGCTTGTGTCGCTCTACACTGGGTTATATTACTAGATTGTAAATTCTCTTGTATCACCCACTAGAGTGCCTGTCATATATCCAGTTCTCAGGAAATGTTTGTGGAATAAATGAATAAATGAATGAATGATATCTTACTTTCTGGGAAGTGCCATAAGTAAACCAATTAGAGTGCAAAACAAGACATCAGTTGGGCAAAACAAACAAACAAACAAAAAACAACTTGTGAAACATCTATTCAGCGTCTCATTTACTCTTTTTTTTCCAGCTTTATTGAGATATCATTGACATATAACATCATGGAAGTTTAAGGTATACAGTGTGGTGGTTTGATACGTGAATCTATTGCAAAATATTTACCACAATAAAGTTACTTCAAGATGTGAGGGCGATCTGGCTGTGACATCTGTCACCCCATTGGTCGCTGGGGTTGATTTGGCTGATCTGGCTGGCTAGGTGGGTATCCCCTTTCTCCCTCACCACTCCACGTGTGTCCCTCCCAAAGCTGCATGCTCTGTTGAAGAGGACAAACAAACAAACCAAAGACAATAAAGTTACTTACCACATCCTTCACCTCACATGATTACCATTTTGTCACCATTGCCGTTGTAATGGTGAGGACATTAAACTTCTACTCTCAAAGCAACATTCAAGTGTGTGATACAGTCCCATTAGCAATAGCCACCGTGTTGTACATTAGATCCCTGGAATTTATTCATCTTGTAACTGAAGGTTTATACCCTTTGGCCAATATCTCCCCCTTTCTCCTACCTCTTAGCTCCTGGAAACCATAATTCTAGTCTGTTTCTATAAGTTCAATATTTTTAGACTCCATATATAAGTGAGGACATACAGTATTTGTCTTTCTCTGACTTATTTCACCTAGCATAATACCATCAAGGTCTATCCATGTTGTTGCCAATGGCAGAATTTCCTTCTTTCTCATGGCTGAATAATATTCCATTGTACATATATATACCACATTTTCTTTATCCATTCATTCATCAACAGATACTTAGGTTGTTTCCATGTTTTGACTATTGTGAATAGTTCTGCAGTGAACATGGGAGTGCAGATATCTCTTTGAGAGTGATTTTGTCTCCCTCAGATACATACCCACAAATGAAATTGTTGGGTCATATGGTACTTCTATTTTTTTTAATTTTTTTGAGGAATCTCCATACTGTTTTCAATAGTATGCACCAATTTACAATCCCACAAACAGTGCACCAGGATTTCCTTTTCTCCACACCCTCACCAGTATTTGTTATCTCTTGTGTTTCAGATAATAGCCATCCTAACAAGTGTGAGGTGATAGCTTATCATGGTTTTGATTTATATCTCCCTTGATGATTAGTGATGTTTAGCCCCTTTTCAGATACCCATTGACTGTTTGTATGTGCCTTCTTTAAAAAAATGTCTATTCAAGTCCCTGCCCATTTTTTAATTGGCTTGTTTGCTTTTTGGTACTGAGTTTTTTGAGCTCCTTATATTTTGGGGGTTTTAACCCTTTATCAGATGTACGGTTTGCAAGTATTTTCTCCCATTTGATAAGTTGTATTTTATTGTATTGATAATTTCTTTTGCTGTGCAGAAGATTTATACTTTGATGTGTTTGCCTTTGCTTTTGTTGCTTGTCCTTTTGGTGTCATATCCAAAAAATACTTTGCCAAGATTGTTCTTAAGGAGCTTCTTTCCAGTTATCTTCTGGGAATTTACTGTTCAGGTGTTATGTCTAAGTTTTTAACCCATTTTGAGCTAATTTTTGTGAGTGGTGTAAGATAGGATTCCAATTTTTATTTTTTTGCACATGGGCATACAGTTTTCCCAGAAGCATTTATTGAAGAGATTATCCTTTCTCCATGGAGTATTCTTGGCTCCCTTTTCAAATATTAGTTGATCATATATGTGAGTTTAGTTCTGGGGCTCTCAATTCGGTTCCGTTGCTTTATGTGTCAGTTTTGATGCCAGTACCATACTGTTTTGATTACTATAGCTTTGTAATATAGTTTGAAATCAGGAAGTGTGATGCCTCCAGCTTTGTTCTTTCTAAAGATTGTTTGGACTTCTTGGGGTCTTTAATGATTCCATATGATTTTTAAGATTTTTTTCTATTTCTGTGAAAAATTCCATGGAATTTTCATAGGGATTACATTGAAATCTATAAATGGCATATGTAGTAATTACATTTTAATACTATTAACTCTTCTGATCCATGAACATGGGATATCTTTCCATTTATTTGTGTCCTTTTCAATTTATTTTATTAATGCCTTATAGTTTTTGGTGAATAGATGTTTTACTTTCTTAGTTAAGTTTGTTTTTAAGTATTTGATTGCTTTTGATGCTATTGTAAATGGGATTGCTTTCTTTATTTCTTTTTCATATGGTTCATTGTTAGTATATAAAATGCAACTGATATTTGTTCTAAAATGTTACTTGTTTATTAGGTTGATAGGCATTGTAACATGGTAGGAAATGCTTACACACTAGTTTGAGAACCAACACAAATTTTAGTCTTAGTTCCAAGGCAGCCACAAACTCATCTTTTGATTTGATTTGATCACTCCAAGTTGGACTTAAATTTTCTGTTTGTCAAATAAGTGTATTTGTTTAGAAAGCAACCCTTTCTGGGGCACCTGGGTAGTTCAGCCGGTTAAGTCTCCAACTTTGACTCAGGTCATGATCTCACGGTTCTTGAGTTCAACCCCTGCGTTGGGCTTTGTGCTGACAGCTCACAGACTAGAGCCTGCTTTGGATTCTGTGTCTCCCCTTTCTCTGCCCCTCCCACACTTGTGCTCTGTCTCTTTCAAAAATAAATACATATTTAAAAAATTTTAAAAAAAGAAAGCAACCCTTTCTAATTTTGGTGTCCTATAATATTTTCAAGCAATCAAAATTAGAACTCAGCATTGGTTCTGTTTTAGTTTGTGTTTGAGAAAAGTAGTTATTGAGTATGTAACAGATCTAATGTATCTATTTATGAGCTTGGAAAATGTTACTTCCGTCAATGCTATAAAAGGTATATGATATCTAAGACAGAAGGAATGATATTTTACTTTTTGTAAATAAAGTGAGGTAAGTTGCTTAGAGAACAGTGGAAGTTGTTGAGTTTAATAATGTTTAGTACATACTAGAAGATCCACAGAACTAAGTATGTAGAAGTTAATAATTTTCTACAATACAATGGATTGCTTTGGAATCACCCTCCAATTCATTTTCCCTCTTTTACACAACAGTTCAGTTTCTGAAGATAGTATATATATTTAAATAATTATAAAATGAGTAATACTTTAAACATACTAGAGAAATTAATTATTTAATGGAAATAAAATATATAGACAATAATCCTTTGATAGAAGCCTTCTCAAACTTTAAGTGTTCTTTTAAGTAAATTTCTATTAACACATAAAGTTGGGGTCCAGAATAATACAAAATCTAGATTTCATTTCTATAGAAAACATGGAAACAGCCCAGAGATGGTTTTACTCATTTCTGGAACAGGATTTTGTCTTACAGGTATATACCTGGCCACAGGAAATCCAGACACATGGAGAGCCAGATTTATACATATGATAAATTATTTTAAGGGTTCTCTGAACACCAATGCCATCATCCATCAACGTGAAGCTGCTTCTACAAATGTGCATGCATTTCCTGAAAGGATTTATAATCCAGCCAATACGGTACATTTTGAATGTGTTACAGAAAGGACAGATTTACAGGAGACAATCTGCCTTCATGATGATTGCATATTGTGGCATTTCTAGTCCATATGGATCAGTAAGACTTGGATAGCAGGCATTTGACCTTCAAAATCATGCAAATGTGAAACCAGACTTCTACTCTTACAGCTGGGAACGTCAGTGGGGCTTCTTCGGCTTATTCTAGAGGCATTGATTAAAACATAATTTGACTTCTAAAAATTATTCAGATTTTATTTTAATGCTTACTTTCCCTCCTCCCTGGAGAATGATTTGGTCTTTTCTCCCCTCATCCACATTCCCTTTGGCTAACCTTCGCTCATTAGCACCCAGAGCTCAAATACTGATCATTTAAGAGAGAACTTGCTAACTCAGAGCCACAGGCTAACTATAAACACGACTTCGTGTTTTTTGCTCATGCCATGGTTAATCTCAAGTCATAACTTCTGAAAATCTTTGAAAAGGTCTGAGAGTGGCTTTCTGTCAGAGGCCTTAGGAAACTACATTTTCTCACTGTGAAACCTTGATCATGCCAGATATAATCAGACTGTTTATCTGGCAATGTTAATTTTCTGGGTTTACAGTATAACAATTCTCCAAGATTATTGGAACAGAATCACAAGAAGTTATACTTGTTAATCGGCCAAGTTTTTTTTTTTTTTGCATTTAAACATTCAGTGCAAAATGGTATCACATTTTCTAGAGTGCAGACGAGACTGTGCTTGAATAAATGCATTTTGCCAAAGCAGAAGTAATATTAAAAAATCTCAAAATTGAGAGAAACAATTTCAACAGTTTTCCTCTTTGTGATTTAAAGCTTTGAGAACCTTGCAGGGAGAGGCAGACTAGAAGAAGCGATAAGCATCTTTGTGACCACATTCTGCCAAGCTGAAGATAACATGAACTATCATACAAGGGAAAAAATAGATCTGAACAAGATCTCTGCCTCTAACAAGACAAAATGGTATTTTCCTTCCTATCCTAGCACCACCAAGCACCTTAGTTACTCTACACTCTTCTATAAAGGGATGCTTATAAGCTTCTGGTCTAGACAGCCTTTGAGCTTTTGTCTATAAGCCTCAAAGAATTTATGTCTTTGGTATTTTGTGTATTCCCATTTCAGGACTGTGCTCCTAGCAACTCACTTAAAACTTACTATGAACTTATTCATTGATAAGTCACCAGTCTTTTGTCTCATAACTCAATTTAACCATTTCTCAAACAGAAATTTCTTTTTGCCCGTCAATAATCAGCTTTAAGTTTTAGCAGCTGCAAAGTTTAGTGCCTCCATTTGCTCACAATTAAGGCAGTGTCTTTCAGTTTTATTTCTGGAAGATGTAAGCACCCAGTAAAGCCAGACTCCAGAGCATCTAATACTACAACAGCTAGCATTTACTAATAGAACTTACCATGTGCCATTTATAGTCTAAGTTCTTTCCATGCATTTCTGCTCATTTATTTCCCACAATGACCCATGAAGTAGGTGTTCTGGTTGTCCTAAATCTATAATGAAAATGAGGTCTAAAGAAGCTAGGCAGCTGCCAACCGTACATCCTTGGTCACATTTGGCCCTCATGACAGATTTTGAAACCAAGAGTTAGAAACCAATTGGCCTTTTCCAGAAATCTTTTCGTACAGACAGAAAATTGACAATGCACTGATGGGTATGCAATTTCATTCTTTATGAACTTGCTCAGTTAGTATCTTTAATCAAAAAGTTCAGCAGAGGGGCCCCTGGGTGACTCAGTTGGTTAGGCGTCTGACTTCAGCTCAGGTCACGGTCTCACAGTTTGTGGGTTTGAGCCCTGCCTCAGGCTCTGTACTGACAGCTTAGAGCCTGGAGCTGCTTCAAATTCTCTGTGTCTCCCTCTCTTTCTGCCCCTCCCCTGCTCGCATTCTGTCTGTCTGTCTGTCTCTGTCTCTATCTCTGTCTCTCTCTCTCAAAAATAAATAAACATTAAAAAAAATTTCAGTAGAAAATTGAAAATCCTTATCAATTATAATTTACCCTAATAGGCGAAATGACAACCTAACACCATTAAGATACAGATATAAGGAACTGGGAACGTAATAGATGAAATTGACTAGTGGTAGGTAAATCATATTTTCTGAGGTCTCAGTTTCCTCCTGTATAAATAAATAGTTGTAATAGATAAACTCTAAAGTCTCTTCCAAAGCTGACATTCCATGACCTCATGATGAATCTTTAATGGTAAAGATCACAACTGTGGCTTAGTATATTGTTTTTATTTATAAAATTCATATATACAATCATAACTCAGAAAAAGAAAGATACAGGCTGCTTGTTATATTTCTTTCTAGAAAAAGAAGCCACATAGAAGCTTCACTTCTGGCATATGAAGACCACTACATAACTCATCATAGAATACAAGGCAGGTTCAGTTTCTACTCTTGAAGAACTAATGTTGCACCTTCAAAAGAGCCAATAACAGGGAAATTTCCCATTGATTCATGTAAACTTTTCCTCCTACCTTTAGTATATTTCTACTGTTTGTATTTGTATACTCTATCAACCTAAAGTCATCTTGCCTATCACACAAAAACGTTTTATATCCCTTGGAGAACATCTGGAAACTTGTCCCTAAATATTTTGGGGGTTTTGAACATTCCCTTAAGAAAAATACACATGAACATAATTTGCATACAATTTCTCTGTGTCCCGGGGCCATATTTTTCAAGTGCAACAATCTTAACTCTTGCTTGGAGAACTTTTATGATCCTCAGAAGAGTAACAAAGTTCAGCAAAGAACAAAAGGAAGTCTAGCATGAATACAACAATTTTTTCCCCCTAGAGATACATCATGGGGCTTTAGGCCAGGGTTAGGGGGTCCCTTGAAATAATGTTTAAGATTTTTTTGGATGTGCATACAGAAAGATGTCATCATATTCTCAAAGGAGTCTCTACACAAAACCAAAGAAAAGTGGCGAACTGTTAATAATGAAAGTAGATGAAAATAGAGAGTCCAGGATCCCCAAAAAGAAACTGCTTGTTAATAGCAAAAATATTTCTTCTATTCAGCTTATGTTACCCTTTACCCTTACTTCCAATGTTACTAAATTCCCTACTCTCCCCAAATGATTTTTTCTGACTGCTACTCATAAAGAAACAGAGTCCTACTAATGAACTCTAGATGGGAAGAAATCAAAATTAAAATTAAGACCAATTTCTTTTTGTGCAAATAAAGTTAAACAGATTTTTTTTAATGCAGAATTTTGTGTTAAAGAGAATCCTTAAGTGAGGTAATTAGTTGACCAACTGTTCATCTACTCTCAGATGAATCTTCACCCTTTCTCTGCTCTACATTTCAGGAAACATTATCTTATAAACTCTCTTGTTCTCTTGCAAATCCGATAGAAGATTGAAAGGTGAGAAAGGGAAGTCAAGGCTTTCCCCACAAGCCTTTCCAGAAGTGTCTGTCCTCCTCAACGGTGCCACTTCCGACTGTACAGAGTTCTTTGTGGTTCCAGCTCCCAATGGGCAACCTTCACATAGTTTTAGCTCTGCTGAATGGTCCTGGCTTATGGGTTCTGGAAACACCACCTCCTCCTTCTGTTTCTCTAGCTCTAGCAGAGAATGATCTATTGCTGGTAATGATCTCTAGTTTGTCTCACCATCTCTTCTTTGACCTTCAGCAATTCCATAACCCTCATAACTCTGATTTTTTTTTAATTTACAGTAGATTCTAATTTCCTGGTCAGACTCTGATTTTTCCAGGTAAACTGGTGGTAGACATGCTGTTTCTGGTGCGGGAGACAAAGGAAGTCAGGACAAGTATTCTAGAAAGCAAACAGATACAAGATGGAGTAGATAAATGTGGAAATATTTTTTGGATGATATGAGCAGTTTCCTATGACACACTTTCCTCCAAACATGTAGAATACCTGGAATCTTTTATTGCCATTCTCAATTTCATTCTATTTTCTTGCTCCATTTTGCACTATGGAATCTACAGGTCTTTCTATGTCACATTACATAATCTCAGAGTAACTAAAAAAAACATAAATTGCCTGGGGTTGAATAAAACTGTTTTTAACTGCTTTGAAGTGAAGGGACCATGACATGAGTACAGGAATCACTTCATAAATGCACAATTTCAGCCAAAGAAAACATGTAGATAAATAGATCTGCAGGTTTTATACATTTTCCCCTCTGAGATCCATGAGTAAGCAGAAGCCTGGAACTCAAAAGTCTTTGAAAAAGCCTCTACTTTGCCCTTCATGTTCAGTGACCTTGAGTAAGTCACCTAAAGTGGAGGCAACTCTGGCTCTGGAGGGAATGATCTAGTGTCTGGGATAACAATCCATTTTAAGATAAAACAGTCTACAGAGATGTTCAGTGCTAGAAAAACTTAACAAAATAGCATTTGAATGTGTCCGTGTGCATGAAACCCTCTGGAGAGTTCTCTCTATTATTATAATCAGACATGTTTGGTTATCTCTGTTTATGTTGATGCATGGGGATTTCTATTTCTAACACCTATTCCCCTTAGTTCCATAGACCCCCTAGAGAGAAATTCATTTCACAAATTCAAAACAATTGCTTAGTTTTCATTTGGATTAAATTTTCCATCATTTCCACTTTGCAATAAATGTCAGCTGCTTAATGCAGAAAACACTGAGACTTAGGTTAAAAGTATTTGCAAACATGCAATTAGGAATTGACGAAAACAGTTGTCTACTTCTGTGTTTGATTAAAGCATCAACTGCCATCTTCAGTATTGCATGCCAGATTTCTTAGCAAAAGGTTACCTTCCTCACTTAAGTGGGGCACTTTACCCTCTGGGTCTGCCCTTGTTTTAAGGAGAAATGAATATCACACTACTCACTCCAGATATCTCATAATCTGATCCCAGTATAGTCTGATTCAAGTTGCCATTGAAACAAGGCACTTGTGTTCCTCCTCCCTCCCCTGTGTCTATGACAGACATTGACAATTACTTGTGGCACTTTTTTTTTTCACTGATCTCTTTTTTAACCCAGTGTTTCAGAAAACTTTTTCCAGTTGGTTGGAGCTATCATATTGACATAATTATTCTTTAGACTTGCTTTGAAAATATAATGCAGGGGCGCCTGGGTGGCTCAGTCGGTTAAGCGGCCGACTTCAGCTCAGGTCATGATCTCGCAGTCCGCGAGTTCTAGCCCCATGTCGGGCTCTGTGCTGACAGCTCAGAGCCTGGAGCCTGCTTCAGATTCTGTGTCTCTCTCTCTCTGACCCTCCCCTGTTCATGTTCTGTCTCTCCCTGTCTCAAAAATAAATAAACGTTAAAAAAAATAAAAAAAAAAAGAAAATATAATGCAAACTCTTTGACACCAGGTTGACATCAAGTATTTATCTCAGTACGAGGTTCTTGAACAATTCCCACAAATCATGCCTTTTAGAAAGTATCGTTTTGAGATTTTTTAACTTGACAGATCTGGAAGAGAACATAGTGAGGTTGTTGGAAGTAACTAGTACTCAAAACTTACATTTTCCCTAGGAACAGGAAAAAATGAAAGCTGAAGGCAATGGGAGAACTAAGAAGTTTGTTTTTATTTCACAGGGATAAGTTTCTGAGACCTGAAAGGGATGTCACTTGGGTATAATATTTAAATTGGAGCTGTAGCAAGTATGGCTAGGGATATTTAGTGATGGTGAGAAGAGAGAATGTTTTGGTTTGACATAAGGCAGAAACCACCTCCCTTGATTTGTACTTTCTATGTCTAAAGGAGTCTTTCTTTGGTGAGGAGTGTTGCTTAAATTACAATTACAAATTAGCTCCCTGAGGAAGTTTTAGCAACACTTCGTTGGTAGAATTCATTCAAATAAACATTTATTGAGTAATCACTGCATACAAGAGACTGTGTTTGGTCATTTTGCTCCTCCTCTGTATGATGGGGATAACAATGCTTACTTGATCTAGCTCACGAGATTGCAAGGAGGACTGAGGTGAACAAATGTTTATAAAAGTATTATTTATGTATTAAGGAGTATTTTTATTATACCCATATTTTAATGATAATTATTATTACATGATAAAGGAAGAGCTTTAATAGGAATTAATCCTTAATATGAAATATGAGGAAAGAGCAAAAAACAACAAGGAGTTGCACGAGATTGCCAAGAACAGTCTGGAATTTTACAGCCATCATGTAATAGTTTGAGGCCTAACACAACTCCTGGTTCATAGGGTCACTCAGTAAATGTTGAGTAAGTGAAGAAATGAGCAGATTATTGCATTTTAAAAATAAGACTCGGTGACTTTACCTTGCCAGTAATTGTGTCTCTCCAGTTCCTTTTTGCATGTCACCTGGGCTTTAAGCTTGTCATGCTTTCTTGGTCTTCATAAATTAAAGTTTTATGGGAGGAAAAAAATTCTCAGCTGACCCCTTTCCTTCCATTAGGCCATTACATTCCTGTAGGCATTTGCAAAATCTCATCCCCCAGCATCCATTCACGATATGACCATTTCACAAGTGAAATGGAACATATATATATGTTCCCATAGATTCGCTTTTAATTTCTATTTGCAAGACATTTAATCAAAATTTCTAGCCCTGACCCTAACCTTCTGACCCACATTTACATTCGCCTGCTGGATATTTCCTCATAAAGATGTTTCTCTTCTCTTTCTCCTTTTCTCCTTCATATCAGTCATAAAGCCAATCATCCAGCTAAGAATCTTGCAGTTACCATAATTTTTTCCCTCTTTCCTTTTTTCCCAACCATCCTCCCCTCACACGTACTACTCAGTTCCCTACTACATTAGAGTTCTGTATCTCCAGTCCTGTACACATATATCCTCCACTTTCTATGCCCGCTGCCTCCTCTTTAGCGTTGGTAATTACTGCTTTGGACCTTACTCATAGCTTTCTAATTGCTTTGCCCAACAGCCCATTTCCAAGCTTTCCCTGGTGTAATATGTCAGCCCTGCTCGTTCCAGGATTAGCTACCTGAAACATAATCTGCTCAAGTAGCCTCTCTTGTCACCACGTGCTGCTCTATGTCCACCTTAGCCCTGTTAGACCTTCATAGCTCTAAGTCATCTGTAGAATAAAGGGCAGACTCCTCAATGTGTCTTTCAAAGCCTTCCCCAGGCTGACTCCTGCCTACCTTTTAGCCTCATTTCTTGGTTCACTTTCAGTCACTCTATGTTTCAATAATGCACAACTACTTATTTTTCCCAGAGCATGCCTATCGCTGTGCTTTTGTTCACGGTATTTTATCCACATGGAATGACCCTCTTCTTCCTAATATCAAAATCATATATGCCCTTTAGGGTCTAGGCACAAGTCTTTCATTGATCTTCCCTGTAGATTCTAAAAATGACAGTCAGTAGATTGTTCATTTCTTGGAGCTTTTATTGTTTATTCTCCAGTGAAACTATCTATGTCATGCTTTGTATTATCATATGGAATTATTTATATGCTACCCCCACTGGAAGCTCTTGGATAATGGACATAATTCATTATTAATTTGTTACCACCATTCTACTTCTAAATACCTGGTGCATACATGATAATTACTCACTAAATTTTAGTTGAAGTTTTATAGAAAAAATACTTTGTAATGCAATTGACATTTAAAATAACTAACATATGAGGAAAGCAAGCCTTTATTTATTTGCTGCAGGGTCTAAAAGTTAATCAGTGAAAAAAGTACACTACTGGGGCAAGGTGAAAGGAGATCTATTACATTTTGCTATTCATTTCTGTTTCATGTATATCTATATGTATAGAAAAATGCCTCAACTGTACTCATGTTCTTATGCTTTCAGGCTAATTGATACAGATCAAGTAAAGAAGATAAAATTAGTTAAATCTGAGCAATAGCTAGATGGGAAAGAAAATATATTGTTAAATGGCAATGATGGCTGCTTAATATCAAACAAGATTTTTGTAGGATTAATTGTTTGGAGGAACTCCTTAAAGATAAATATCTTGTTTCTTTTAGGTACTAAAACTATTGATAGTTAGGTTTGAACCATACTTTCACATTTAAGATGAAAACAAAAAAAACATAATTTTCTCAAAATTATTATTATTAAGGAAATTCAATATAAAGAGTAGCAAGTGAATTATACTATTTCTATTAAAATGACCTCAGAATTATATAGCATATAGCATTTTATTTATGCCATATTACTGCAAATCAATTATTCAAAACATTTCTCAGTAGTAAGCTCAAAATACTGGTCACTCCAAAAATAAAAATAGAAAGTTCTCATCTAATAGACATATATATATATATATATATATATATATGCTTCCTTTTTCTACTTTGATCATCTCTAAACAATTGGGCTAGTTTCCATTTGTATGTCTAATATTACATACAGATAGTTATATATATAATATATAATATTTTGTATAATATTTTATTAATTTAATAATTAATCTTAATAATTTATTTAATTTCTTATTAGTTTTTAATAATATATAATATATTGTGTATATATAATATAGAAATATATATTATATAATATATTTATATTATATATATTATATATAAACATATATTAAATATATGTAAACATTATATTTAATAAATATATACAATAGTTAATATATATTATATATTAGATATATAATACATACTTATATATGTATATAACTATCTTTATGTAACATTAGACATACAAATAGAAACTAGCCCAATCGTTTAGAGATGATCAAAGTAGCAAAAGGAAGCAATCACTCAGGTGGTTAATAAAATACATTTGACTTATAAATTTATCACAGCTTACTTAGTCAAAATTGAGACTTGCAATAAAGGAAACCTTTAAAAAACTGCTTATAAAATTTTGCTACTGATGCTAATTTTTTAAATGTTTTTTAACTGAGTACAATCTAGAGATACTCTTCATGGACTTAAAAAAAATATTCCTTGATACAACACAAGTATTAGAAACCATTTTCCAGAAGAGCAATTAAAACAGTGGAGTGGCTGTAATTAGTACAAAAAAGCTAAGAAAATAATCACTAGTTAGACCTTAAGGTAGAATAAGGTTATTAAAACAATATATTGTTTTTAATAAAAATCTATTTTGTGAGGGTGACACTTCGTGGGACACGTTCCCTGTCCCTCTGGCTATAGCCTCCTAAATATTCTAATAACTCAAGTAAACTGCCGGGACAAACAACGCAGCTATGAATGTGTCTGGAGATTCTGCATCTGCCTTCCTTAATCAACTTCCTTTCCTGAATATGAATTGCAATAATGAGTCAATTAACGTCCTCAAATGCCAATGAGATGCAAAAGAGATTGGTGGTGGTGGTGGTGGCAATGCGTTTCGGGAGCTGTTCCAATGTCTGGATTTTAACGAGAATCACACACTGAGCTCACAACTGATTATTTATCTCATGCAAACGTGACTGGCTGGCACTTTCCCCTGCAGCCTTTCCCCTGGCTCCCCCAAGAAAGTGGAGAAGATAAATCTAACCTTATTATCTAAGCAATCTCTTTGGTTTGGAGTCATTACTCCTAAGGCTGAACTTCTAACTTCTTTACTCAGATGGAAAGATGTTTTTGATCATTTTCCCTACCGAGGTTCTGCATTGACACTCTACACATATTCTGAGACTATGATCCTTTTTGCTATATGCTAATAAGGTGTTAGCAATCTATTTTCAAATCACAGCCTCTGTTATTCCTTTAAGGTACATTTAAATAGTTTATTGTAATTTATTGTTTTCTATCTGCCAAGAGCTTTCAATACATTACTGTATATCAGAACACATTTTTTTTGTGTGGTTGTTTTTTTCATGGTCTTTTGTTAAATTGAAATATAATTGGTATGGGGTGCCTAGATGGCTCAGTCAGTTAAGTGTCCGACTTTGGCTCAGGTCATGATCTCACAGTTTGTGGGTTCGAGCCCCCCATGGGGCTCTGTGCTGACAGCTCAGAACCTGGAGCCTGCTTCAGATTCTGTGTCTCCCTCTCTCTCTCTGCCCCTCTCCCACTCATGCTCTGTCTCTAAAAAATAAACATTAAAAAAAAAGAAATAAAATTGGCATATAACACCACATTACTTTTAGGTGTACAACCTAACGATTTGATATATGGATATATCATGAAATGATCACCACGGTAACTTTAGTTAGCATCCATCAATCACATATAATTATAATTATTATTATTTTAAGTATTATTCTTCCCATGTAGCGGACAATAGAACTGAGGCTTAGAAAGAAGTCTATACAACTGCTAAACAGTAGTGGCGAACTTTGAAGTCAGGCTTATCAGTCTTAATGCTTCTGTTCCTTGCACCATGAAACAATGCTCACAGCTGTGTGAGGTTTGCTTTCCTACCTACCTGTTTACATGGAGTTTAAGGGAACATTGAAAGTCCACATTTCAAAGCAGCAATTCTTTATCTTTAATTTCATTAAGAATCCTTCAGGTTTAATGAATATTAAATGTTCCAGTGCAATTTACCTCCTAGACTTTTCAGTTTCCTCATTTTAAAAGCCTGGACAGCTGGCTGACCACTTGGCAAACACAGGACCCCCAAAGTAAAATGATAACTCTGGCCGCATGGCCACTTTTCCCTGACAGATTGGAACCCCTCACTGGCCATATTTTAATGTAAAAACTGAACTACTGAAATTCAGTCATATGCTTTCTTCCCAGGGAGTCGAGAAGTGTCTTTCTGAGGAGCACGTAGGCATCCGTAATAAAATCTGCCATGCCAGAGTGACCAATTTAAAGCTTGTTCTTCTGAAAATTCATCTTTTCTAATTGTAGCACTAAACAGAGTGCAGAGAAAGACATCGTTTAGTGAATTTCCATGAAAGTCAAGTTATTCCCAAGTTAACTGGGGTTTTTTAAAAAAGCTATGCAGAAATAGCGGCTTTGTACAGATCATTAATGCTATTTCAGCAATGCCTTAATGTGGACTTGTGGCTTGCAAAATGTTTGCTTCCTATTTATTGTTTATACCTAAGTTATGAAAAAATTCTTGTATTTCAGAAGGAGAATCCTTTTATTCTTGTAATGCTTTTTGCCAATGTGGACACTTTTGTATTTAGCAGAAATTCTAGAGTCATCCTCTCTCATTAAGAATGCCTCCTGTAAAATAAAACAAACTGCATTTGAAATGCATTTAAAAGATGTGTGTGTCATTATCTGTGCTGCCTTTACATGTTTCACTATGAAAAAGGGTGAAATGCAATGACCTTTCATTCATTAAATGTGTTCTCTATAAAATACTGATGTAACAGTGAGCTAGGGCCCAGCCACCTTTGCTTATCAAATGTGGAGAGATATGTTAATAAATGTGCAGTGATCATTCACCCCCCGCAATGTGACAGCTTAGGGGCTGAAGACGTCATTTTCTTTTTTAATGTTAAAATCATATGATGTTGGCGCCTTCGAACACGAACTATCTAATGGATCTAATGGGACTTTACTTTAAACGCATTAGGAATTAAATTTTGCGGACACAAGGTTGATTTGCCATTCTTTAACTTTGGAAACCCCTGCAGAAGAATCCAAAATGAGACTACATATGAGTGGTTGTTAAGAAAAAAAAATCATGATGCCTTTGGAATCCAATATAAAACAAAACAATTTAGCTGGTACTGGGTCTTGCAAAATGATACACGGAGAAGCAAATCTACAAAGGATTCCACAGCAAGTCACTGCTGCAAATGAATCACACTTCCACTTGCGTCAGTTACTTTCAAGACTGTGTTTTGAATTACAGAGCACATGCAGAGAGAACTGAAAAAGGATGCTCTTGTATTTCAGTGCTGTGGCCTGGAGGTGGTAGCTAAATAAGCTTTTTACACACATTACTGAATAATCTATACACTCGAATAATTAAAAGCAACAATCCCAGTTTACCCATAAAAAGTTCTTCCAGAGTCCCCTTCAGAGTAGTTACAGATGTTCCTCTGCTTCCAATCTAAATGAGCTTCAATAAAATGTATTTTACAACTCTCCTTGGTACATTTAGATTCCTAATGAATGTCAAAAAATTCCCCTTTCCTTCAACCCCATTTAAACAAATTGGAAACTAAGTTCTTTACCTCTTCCGGAAATAATCTCATGGTTTCATCTAAGAAAAACTTTTTATAAAAACTCTTATATCCAGCTTAGTTTCCTGCAGCTTTTAGAATTTGGCTCTGGAGAATAGGACTGTAAGCAATGTTTTTATTTTATGAAGTCACATAAAAATCATCACTGAGGGAAACTGAGGGGTGGGGTCGGGCTTGCCTGGCATCATGGGCTTCGAGTACTTTGTGATTTTAGCCTAACACCTGTGGGAAACTCTTTCTTGTCAAATTCAAAACTTCTGATATCTGAATTTCTTTGGATTTTCTGAATAAACTCAGAGTGAGAATGTTTATTACACTAAAAGAAAAAAAAAAGGTTTACACAATTTCATTGTCATTTCAGTTTTTATTTAAACCAGGGGTGAAGCTTGAACCAAGTTGCAGCAGTTAGGTACGACAGCATCTCATTTATGTGCTCAAAAAAAAGTTCAATATGGGACCTTTTGATAATATATTCAGTAGAATCTCACATTCTGCAAACTGGCTTTTTCCCAAATTCTGCCATCTGATCTGTTTTCTGCTGGTGCCTTTCATTCTCTCATAAGGCAGGTGGTCAGAATTGAGCAGACAAGGAGTCACCTCATGGTCAAAAAGATGCTCGTATTATGATAAATTGACCCCAAGACTTCTAGGTGTTTTTCATTCTTCCTTGAGCACAGTCATCATTTTCTAAAATGTATACTTACTTGGCAAATAAAACTATGATTTATTAATAAAATGCATGACACATATTCTTATAATAAAATCATCAAAGAAAAACAAATATTTGATAGAGAATTTATTCGGTAAGAAAAAGCCTAATACATAATGTTTTGCAAAGGACTCTGATACTTAAAATACCAAGTGTTGAGGAGATGAAGAGAAGAAATATGATCACGTTGGTGAGTATGTAATTCATGGGTCTTTCTTAATTGATAGAAACAAAAACCTTTCTCATGAATTGGGACATTGACACATCAGTCATGGGTGGTGAACTGAAATAATATTTTATTTAATGTTTTACAATTGTAGGAAGAGTTGCCCATTGACTGAAATAAGCAAGGGAGAGGTGGGATATATCTCTAAGACTATTGAATAGACTATAAACTACCTCAAATATCAGTCTACGTACTGTTTTAGAACTTCTTGATGACACTATCATTTTTTCTGCCACATACAATTGAAGCATAAGGTCTCATTCACAAAATGTATAATCATTCAGGATTATTGCCTAAAATTGTAAAAATATTTAAATTGCAGCATTGTAACCAAAATACAGCGATAATTGCTTGCCAATTGAGTGCCAGATAATGACTTTGGCTGGGCAGCCTTTCATCACTAGTTCAGGCTCTGCCATGACACAGTGGTGATGGAGACAAGGCTTGGTAGGAACAAAGATCTCCTGAAATGTCCTCACCTTTTGGATTCGTTCTTTCATAAGGGGACCAACAGATAATTATATATTTTATTTTATTTATTTTATTTAAAAAAATTTTAAATATATATACATATATATATATATATATACATTTTTTTTTTGAGAGAGAGAGACAGAAAGAGAGAGAGTGTGTCAGCAGGAAATAGGGGCAGAGGGAGAGGGGGACAGAGAGAATCCCAAGCAGGTTCTGCACTGACGTGGGACTCAATCCCACGACGCTGGGATCATCACCCGAGCTGAAAACAAGAGTCAGATAGATGCTCAACCTACTGAGCCATCAAGGTGCCCCTTAATTATATATTTTGAAGCTGATGTCTTAAAAAGGCATATTTTTAAATTCTCTCATCATTTTCTCTGTTCTAATCACATCATCCCTCTTGCTGTGGTTTGGATACACCAAGCATAGTGCTGTCACATTTGCCTTTCCCTCCACCTTCCACGCTCTTCCCCTCAATTTCAGTATGCCTCACTCCCTGACTTCTTTCAAGATTTTGTTCAAATATCTTCTTATCAGAGAGGCTTTCCCTGCCACACTTGTAAAATATTATAACTACGCCTCTTCTAAAATTCTCTAGCCTTTTACCCGGCTTTATTTTTCCTCTTGACCCTTAGTACCATGTTTTATGTTATACCTTCATTGATTGATTAATTTAATGTTCCTCCCATTAAATTCTACAAGAGCAGGAATTTTGCTTATTTTGCTAATTAGTATAACCCGCACCTGTACCTATGCCAATAGGTTGGTTGGTGCTCAATAAATATTTGTTAAATGAATGAATAAAGGGAACATCACATACTTGAAAAAGCTATTATGACTCTCTTATATGAATCTCAGGGTCCTGTTATGCATTCTTAATTTAAAAATGTATACATATATATATATATATATAATTTTTTAATCAACAATTTACTTTGAAGACTTATTGTTTGTTTATAAGGTGAGATGCTCTTTGTATGGATGAATAGAGAGATTTGTCCTGCAAAACATAACTTCGTAAGTCCCATATTGTTCACATGACCCTGGATTGTTGGGATGATAATCTCATTATCAGTGCTCCGTCTGTTGTTTTGGGTAATGGGACCCCATTATAAAAAAAATTAAAGGATTCAGTATTTTATCATTTTTCACTGTCTAGATACCAGTCCTAGATCTATGGAAAGCCACAAAGAGCAGCTAGAATGACAGAGACTTGCCAAAATATTCAAGGTTGCCTCGTACATATTAGACGCAATTTGTATCATTCAGTTTGAAAGAATTAGGCAGTTTCTAAAGGCTTTTAACTTGTAGAGGTATGGAAAGAGGACCCAAGTTTATAATTAAAATGTTGGAAGACCTTGTATTAATATTCTGCGATTGTGTGATCATGGTATATCTTCCTAGGATTGCTTCCTCTTACTTCCTTTCTTTTACTTCACATTCACACAAGTTCATGGGAAAATATTAGGGATTATTGTCTCTATTTTTTAAATAATTTAATATGTATATTCATCAGCAATATTAAATTCTTTGGTCACGGAATAAGCATGAGATTATGTATTTAGTGTAGAACTTGACATATAGTTTAGTACAGACTTGTGATTGAACATTGCAACTGTGAGTTACCACCTGTATGACTTTGAGTAAATTCCATAATTTTCCTGTAAAATGGATATAACAGCTTCCTCACAAGTTGATTGTGAGAATTTAGTCAGATAATATATTAAAAATTCAGCATGATATGCAAATTACACACAAGTAGTCTGAACATATGTTAATCTTTTTGATTTACTTTGAAGAATTATTAGGAGAATTTTCAAAAATCTACTTTTGGATAATAATGACACTATTAAGATTACTAGTTTTGATTATTAATTATTACATAGCTAACATTTAGTGGATATTCATTTTGTGCAAAGTACTAAGTAAAAAATATATTTTATCTCCTTTAAACCTCACAAAAACAGCGTGATATGTGTATTTTCTTATTTTCCTAATTTTAAAGTTGAGAATACTATAACTTAATTTGTAAAGGTCAAATAACTGATCCAAGACTATACAGGTCCAAAATGATGGTAAAGCAGGGATCTGAGTCCAGGTATTTCTTTTTTTTTTTTTTTTTAAGACTATTAAGGTCTTTTTTTTTTTTTTAATTTTTTTTTTCAACGTTTATTTATTTTTGGGACAGAGAGAGACAGAGCATGAACGGGGGAGGGGCAGAGAGAGAGGGAGACACAGAATCGGAAACAGGCTCCAGGCTCCGAGCCATCAGCCCAGAGCCTGATGCGGGGCTCGAACTCCCAGACCGCGAGATCGTGACCTGGCTGAAGTCGGACGCTTAACCGACTGCGCCACCCAGGCGCCCCTTAGTCCAGGTATTTCTGATACTAAATCACATCCCTTTAGCCACTATGCTATGCTACTTACAAAACCTATTTTATGAATATCTTTGACAGTACTGTGTTTGAAGGCACAAAGATATATGAAGAGTGTATATATATATATATATATATATATGTATATATATGCACACACACACACATATAAATTGTGTATATATATATATACACAAATATATATATATATAATGTGTACCTAATATACATATACTATATATTTAATTCCATTCTATCATATATGCAACTATAAATTTATTATAACCTTTATTATAACCTATATAACCTATAACCTATATAACCTATTATATAACCTATATATATATGTGTATATATATATGTCTGTGTGTGTATTCATATGTTTTTTATGAGCTTATATATAGCAGATTGAATTATTGAACTGAGGTTTAAAAAGATTTTAACAAATATATAAATCACACAAAATTATTTCATGAAAAATTATTCCTAGAAAGAAAACTGGATACCATCAAACATGTTCTTCTTTGTGAAGCAACTGACAGTGTGTAATAAGCACATCAAATAAAAAACTTTAAGAGAATATTAGGGACAAAATAATATTTGTGACTATAACAATCTCCATACATAGGTTCTGATTCCTAGAATATTAGAGTTTAAATGGAGGTCCATGACTATGTTGATTTGTTATACTTTGACATTGTACATCTTTGATAAATCAATGAAATAACTAATAACTAATAACTAATCCAATTTTTCAATTAATAGATAAAGGAAAGGAGCACTAGAGTCATAAAGGAACTTGGCCACATTCACACAATTAAGTTACAACCAGAATGTAGTATCTTGATTTCCTATCCTGTGGTTTTCCCATTATGTCTATTATTTCCATGGATATAGAGAAGGTTATTAACATCTGGCTGAATTCATAGACTCTTCAAAGGGTAAAATTACTCATTGTTCAGGTAGTGCTAAACAAAAATGTCTCAGATCCGTGGTTTTTTTTAATGTTTATTTATTTATTTTGGAGAGAGCATGAGCAGGGAAGGGCAGAAAGAGAGAGGGAGACAGAGGATCTGAAGCAGGCTCTGCACTGACAGCAGAGAGCCTGATGTGGGACTCAAGCTCACGAGCCATGTGATCATGACCTGGCTGAAGTTGGACGCCCAACTGACTGAGCCACCCAGGGTCTCCAGATCTGTAGTTTTTAACCTGTGCTCTAGTCACTTGAAATTTTTAGGTATGAGGTTCAGAATGGTCACGACTCCAGGACCTTCACATTTTCCCATTTATACATTAGGGTTCCATGAAAGACTATATAAGAGAAACATTGTAGTAGAGAAAAGGCAAATAGTGTCTTGCACTAGACTAATTGATGTCTTTGTTTTGGGGGCAATTAAATGACACAAAATTATCACCTTTGGGTTTTCAATAAAGAATCCTTAGAAATTCCTGGGATTTCTCACTTTGAAGTTTGGTTATTCATCGTTAATTGGGCATCTCACACTTTCCTCAACCAGCCTGTTCAATACCCTCTTCTCAGATCATCATTACTGCTGCCATCTCTCATGTCCATCATGGCAGACGTTACGAATGTATCATGACATTCTTTGCTGTTGAACCTAGAAAAAATCTCAGAAGTATTATTAACATAGTACCCCAGGTAGCCAATACCAATTGATCAGCATTTTCATGTGTAATGAAAACTATTTGCTCTTCCTAGTGCATTAGGAAAAACTGAGAGTACTGAATTATAGGGTTCGGGTCTGGTAATAACTCTAATTATTGCCTAATTCTGGATAAGACATTTAACTTTCCAGTGTCTCAGTTTCATTACTTATATAGTGGAGACAATAATTGTTTTTACAATAATTACTTTTTCTACGTTATAAGATGGTTGTAAGGATGAGATTGTATATGTGAACATACTTGGAGAAAAATAAAAACCTCAAGAAAACCAGTACCACTCTAAGTTATAATTACAAAAGTGTAGAGAATTCTCGATAATATTCAAGTCCAAACTTATTCCCATTGTTTGCTTCTTTCACCTCTAAGGTCTCCATTTTCCTTATCTATAAAATGCCAATATTAATAGTTACAGAGTTATTATGAGAATTACATGAAAAACATATGCAAAAGACTTAGCTTTTGGCAGAATTCAGACTCCATAAAGTGTCATTATTATCTTTCTCACTAGCCAGCTAGCAAAGTTATGGTTGAGTTGGCTCTGATCCCTCAGTATAAATGAGCATGTTCAAACCACATCAACATAAAACCAGGAGCATCTAACATACAGCATGGTGACTCTAATTAACAATACAGAAATAGTTTAAAGTTGCTAAGAGAGTAGATCTTAAATGTTTTCACTACAGAAAGAAATGGTAATTATATAAGATGATGGAGCTATTAACTAACACTCTGGGTTATCATTTTACAGTATATAATAAATACATCAAATTATCACTTCATACACCTTAAACTTACACAATGTTACATGTCAGTTACATCTCAATAAACATGAGGGGGTAAGTATAGAAAAAAAGGAAATAAAATCTGGTGGAGGTTTGGGTTTCTCCTGATGGTGATGAATGGGGCTGGATATACAAGTTGGAAAAGATCGATAAGGTGAGAATGCAAGTATGAGAAATGTTGGGTGCTGAGAAATGTTGGGTAAGATGAGGTGAGTTGTATTCCAGAAGGCTACAACCATGTGACAATGAAAACATGATGATTATATCAGCATCACCATAACAAGTATATATTGCAAGCTTACTGGCAGGCACAACAGTCATTGTTACATATATTATCTTATTTATTTTTGTTAGCAATCCTGGGAAGGCTTGTTTTACAGACAAGAAAACTGAGACCTGGAGAAGTTAAATAATTTGTCCAATATCAAAACTTTAAAATGATGTAACTGGGAATGAATTCAGACATAAGTAACTCTTATTCATGTAATTAATAGAAAAGCCAAGCTGTGGTTCATTAATCCAATAGATTTCTGAATGAGAAGAAAAGGAAGATGGAAGTATAAGGAAAGAAGACCTTTAAAAGTACAGCTGCGAGGTAAAATACAGGATGCCTAGTTAAATTTGAATTTCAGCTAAAAAATAATGTTTAGAATAAATATGTGCCAAATATTATTTATTTGTTATATGTATATTTTGTGAAATGCTTTAGCACTGTAAGGTTAGTTAACATATCCTTTACTTCACATAATTAACTCTTTGTTGTTTTTTTATTGTGAGAACATTAAAGCTCTGCTCTCACAGAGACTTTCAAATAAGCAATATAGTATTCTTAGCAATAGTCACCATACTATACCTTAGGTCCCCAGAAGTTATTCATCTTATAACTGAAAGTCAGTGCCCATTGACCAATATCACCTTATTTCCCTCTCCACTAGTCCCCTAGAAACCACAATTCTACTGTTTCTATGAGTTCAATAGTTTTAGATTCCACATATGAACTCATACAACATTTGTCATTTCCCATCTGAATTAATTCACTTAGCACAGTGCCCTCAAGGCCTATCCACATTGTTGCAAATGGCAGGATTTCCTTCTTTCTTATGACTGAATAAGAGTCCAGTGTGTGTGTGTATGTGTGTGTGTGTGTGTGTGTGTGTGCTTAGTTTCACATCTTTATCCATTCATCTGTCAACAGACACTTAGGTTGTTTCCATGTCTTGGCTATTGTAAATAATGCTACAATGAACATGTGGGTGCAGATATCTCTTCAAGATAGTGATTTCATTTCCTTAAGATATATACTCACAAGTGAGATTGCTGGATCATATGATAGTTCTATTTTTAATTTCTTTTTTTTTTATTTTTTATGTTCATTTTTTTAAAGAGAGGAGAGGGAGAGAAAGAAGGGGAGGGGCAGAGAAAGAGGGAGACACAGAATCGGAATCAGGCTCCAGGTTCTGACCTGTCAACATAGAGCCTGACGCAGGTCTCAAACTCACGAGCAGTGAGATCATGACCTTAGCCAAAGTCGGATGCTTAACCGACTGAGCCACCCAGGCACCCCTCTATTTTTAATTTCTTAAAGACCCTCCATAGTATTTTCCTTAGTGGCTGCACCAATTTACATTCCCACCAGTGGTGCACCTGTGTGCCTTTTTCTCCATATCTTCACCAGCATTTGTTATATCTTCACTTTTGGATAATAACCATTCCAACAGGTGTAAGGTGATATTATAGAGTTTTCACCTATATTTTCTTCTGGAATTTTACAGTTTTAGGTCTTACCTCTAAGTCCATAATCCATTTGTGAATCGTATAAAGTAGGAGCCCAATTTCATTCTTTTGGGTATGAATATCCAGTTTCCTCAGTACTGTTTATTGAAGAGACTATTCTTTAGCCATTGAGTATTCTTGGCTCCCTTATCAAAGATTATTTGACCATATATGCATAGAACTTATTTCTAGGGTCTTGATTCTGTTCAATTGGCTTATATGTCTGCTTTCGTACCAGTACCATACTGTTTTGATCACTATAGCTTTGTAACATAGTTTGAAATAAAACAGTGTATCCTTTGCATTGAGAAGACCATGGGGGAGGTGGAGGGGGTAAAAGTTACAGAGAGGGAGGGAGGCAAACCATAAGACTCTTTGATACTGAGAACAAACTGAGAGTTGATGGGGGGTGGGGGAGAGGGGAAAGTGGGTGATGGGCATTGAGGAGGGCACTTTTGGGATGAGCACTGGGTGTTGTGTGGAAACCAATATGTCAATAAATTATATTTTAAAAATTAAATAAATAAATAAATAAATAAATAAATAAATAAATTCTTTTCTCATTTCCTTTTGTGAAAAAAAAAAGAAAGAAAATAGTGTAATGGCTCCACCTTTGTTCGTTCTCAAGATTGCTTTGGTTGGTTGGGTATTTTGTGGTCTTATATGAATTTTATGATTATTTTTTCTATTTCTGTGAAAAATTGAAGGATTACATTGAATGTATCAATGATTTTGAATAGTATGGACATTTTAACAGTATTACTTTTTCTGATCCATAAATATGGAATATCTTTCCATTTGTTTGTGTCTTCTTCAATTTCTTTCATCAATATCTTGTAGTTTTTGGTGTCTAGATCTATTGCTCCCTTAGGTAAATTTATTACTAAGTATTTTATTATATTTAATGCTATTGGAAACATTTTTTTTTGCTAAATCTGGAGACTTTTAAAAAGAGGAAACAGCAAGGAAAAAGTAAGTAAAGGTATTACTAAGTAAGATATGTACATAAGACACATTTTCTGGAACTCATTAGAAGGAGCAAAATTCTTAGTCATATCAACTACAGGCTACTTGATCTCTTTATTTCAGGGAAAAAGCATACTTACAGAAAATACAGTACTTTTCCTGTAAAAATGGTTTTTTATATTAATTTTTAAAAATTTATTTTAGGTTATGGAGTCTCTGAAAATCTAATAGGAGCTATAGACTATCTCTCCAGAAAAAGCTTAGACATATGTCCAAACACCTATCTGAAAGCCAGTAGAGACCATATTTAAAACCCATGCTTCAAACCATTCAAAAGAGTACAGCATGGCTTACTGTACAATGTACCTTGAAGTCAGAACATTCTCACGTAGTGGCAAGCTAGTAATTGTTGAACCACTGAATCTTGGGGTGGGAGAGCCCTGATTTATAGCATTTGTCAATTCCATGGTATAAATACCCCCACTGTAACTGATTTCAAGCTACCTGTAGAGGATGGCATCACTGAACACAGAGTTAGGAAGAAATGTGTTGTAGCACACCATTGTATAGTATTCCCTACATAAACATACATGAATCATAAATGTAAAAACACTCAAGAACATAGATAATAGTAAAATGTAATGAAATAGTTAGAGTGTGATGAGTTTTAAGTATTTATTTATTTATTTTTTGTTATTTATTTTTGAGAGACAGAGAGACAGAGACAGCGCATGAGTGGGGGAGGGGCAGAAAGAGAGAGGGAGACAAAAAATCCAAAGCAGGCTCCAAGCTCCGAGCTGTGAGCACAGAGTCTGACGTGGGGCTCAAAATCACAAACCACGAGATCATGACCTGAGCCACAGTCGGATGCCCAACCGACTGAGCCACCCAGGTGCCCCTACCTTTGTTTTTAATACAATTTATGTAACTGTAAGTTTATATAATTTAATTTTTACTAATGGCTACATTTAACAATAGCTTGCAAATTTCCTGAAAATTTCACAAGAAGTTCTCACTGGTTGAGCACATCACTGGCTTGGTTCCTCATGGAATCTGTAAATAAGTCTCATGGTTGTCATAAAAACTGAAGAGAGGTAATGTATGTGCAATACTTAGAAGTTTATGAATAAATCAAGCAATTATAAATGAAAGTATATTGCTATTCCTATTAATGAACAACTTTACTCAAAGAGCTATTCTTATTTTAGTGACACAAGAGAATTAATATTTTTCTGTAACATTTCTGTTACCATTCAGTAAATAGGGACAAAGAGATGCACTTTGTTCCTTCCAATGCTTAACTTGATGTTCATAATAAATTCAGTTTTGAAAGCTACATTCAGAAGCTTGTTATATGATAAATGAGTTCAACAATATCACATTATAAATGGAACTTGGGGATTTCAATGCAATATACTCCATAGGTGGTATTATATTTTGTTAAACTCCCCATGGAATAGTATTTGCCAATTCCATGGTATAAATACTCCCACTGTGACTGATTTCAAGCTACAAGTATATAATTTCAAGTATATAATTTTCTTCAAAGTATACCAAGGGTTCACTTGGTCACTGAAGTTTTTAAATTTATTTTCTTTTATCTGCACAATCTGCCAATTTTAGGTGCTTAGAGAATAACTGGATCTCAATTCAAGTTTATGCTCTCATTAAAACAATAATCCTTGCTCTTTAAAAATTATAAAAAATATATTTTCTTAATATATATGTACACATATGTGCATATATACATATGTGTGCACATATATGGACATATATGTACATATGTGTACACATATACATATATGGAACATGTGGAATACCTATGAATATGTATATATATATATATATTCTTATCTTGCTCTTGTTTCCCTTTCTCTCCTTAAATGTGACAATATTAAAAGTAGTGCTCCTGCTGTTTCTATAGGCTACTTAACCACTGATGATAGCAACATCAGTGAGTGTATTTTTTTAAGTGTCATAAATCTCCCCTTTGTTTCAATGATATGTCGATAGACAAATACTGCAGATAGTGTGTGTTTCTCTATATCAGTTTCTTACAGCAGGATAAAACTGCCGGGACCCCTTGTAGAAGGTCATCATTTATGGAATAACCACAAATGTGATCAATCAAGTCATTCCAATGGAGCAATAGCCAGTATGACCTCAACAGACTTTGGCTTTTGGAGCCAGATCGCTTTAGTGACAGACATAACCCTGGTGGGTCGGCAGCATCCTTCACTGCTCACTCTGCCATCTGCCACTGTGGAAACTTCATCATTAAAGGCAGAGTTGTTGCTGGACAAATTTGCAAATGGTTTTGAGAGCATTATTATTGCACAGAATGTTACCATCTGTAAGTAGGCAAATCTGATTTACAATGTATGTCTACCTACTTTCTTTCTCTATGTATATCTTAATAGAAAATGTGCATGTGTTAATCTCAAAAGTGGAACATATCAAAAAGGAACACTTCCTTTGTATTATGGAATTATAGCTTTACAAAGGGCCTCCAAAGCTTAACTTCCTACTTTTAAATATATCTGCATGTAAACTATCACAGATCAAAGAATATCTATTTTATTTTGTCTGTCTTTCTTCACAAAGTATTTTTAATTGTTTGATTTGACTTACATTTTTATATTTCATTATTATATTATTATCAAATATTCACATTTACATATATATGTATGCTTTTAAAATAGTATCTCAATTATGTCTTTGAGATAGCACCAGCTGTCTTCTTGTAATTTTCAAAGCCATGAAGTAAATTGTAAAGATTATAAAGACAAAACAATAAAAACATTAAACCAGAATTTTCAATTCATAAACCAGATACTGTTTTATACATATGATATATATGAGATATATATTATGTGTGTGTGTATATTCATATTCTTTAGGTCCTACTGCATAGGTTTAGGATTATTATAATTATAGTTATACAAGTATACTAATATAGTATTTTATATTATATTGTTATATTATTAATATTATATTTTTATTATTGTCAGTGAACAGACAAGGTAACCAAGGCACAGAGAGACAAACTTATGCTCAGGATCACACAGTTTGCAAACTATAGATTAGAGATTTTGAACTCTGTCAATCTATGTCCAGAATTTGTGTTATTACCTGATCTGAATCTGTGGATCTCTAGAGCCCAAAAAGATATTCACAGATGAGGGGCATCTGGGTGGCTTAGTTGGTTGGGCATCCGACTGTAGCTCAGGTCATGATCTCATGGTTTGTGATTTTGAGCCCCACATCAGGCTCTGTGCTCACGGCTCAGAGCTTGGAGCCTGTTTTGGATTTTTTGTCTCTCTTTCTCTTTCTGCTCCTCCCCCACTCATGCTCTCTCTCTCTCTCTAATAAATAAACATAAAAAAAATTTAAAAAGATGTTCATGGATGATGTATGGTGATGATGGAATTGGAAGAAGGTGTTCCATGGACACAAAAAGTAGAGAATGGCATTACAGAATTTTCGGTATTAAGTATTAGTGCTCAAATGTGCTGCCTGAATACACTCACTTTTCTCTGTTGAATTTTAAGGACAGAAGGAAAATGTCAAATGATACACAAAGTACCCAACTTAAAAATATAAGACTAAGTTCCTAAATCTTGCCCAAGATGTTTACTTTGGAGAAAGACCTCAGTCTTTTTCTCCATCATATAATTGTTCTGGGATTGCTATCCTGATCATCTACTCTAAACAGTCAGATGCTCTATCTACCTACTCTCAAACAGAAGAACCTCAACACAGAGCAAAGAGGTTGACCCGGCCTGCACTAGCAAATCAGGTGTGGAGCACAAGATCCTGTCTTTAAATGATAGTCAGCCTTCCCATTTGAAAACCTGGCCTAATGATTGTCTCATTGTCTGACAAATCACAAGATCCCCTCTCTGTGCCATGGGGAAGAGCTAGTGAAAAAGCATGGAGAAAGGCAAGAGGCTTAGATGGATATTTTCTCATATGAGGAATAATGGAAAACCATGAATTGACATTCAAAAAACTATCTCTTCAATTCTCTCTAAAGCCCACCTTTGATATTAAAAATATCAGGAGACTATAGATGCTGGCGAGGATGTGGAGAAACGGGAACCCTCTTGCACTGTTGGTGGGAATGCAAACTGGTGAAGCCACTCTAGAAAAGTGTGGAAGTTCTTCAAAAAATTAAAAATATATCTACTCTATCATCCAGAAATAGCACTGCTAGGAGTTTACCCAAGGGATACAGGAGTGCTGATGCATAGGGGCACTTGTACCCCAATGTTTATAGCAGCACTTTCAACAATAGCCAAATTATGGAAAGAGCCTAAATGTCCATCAACTGATGAATGGATAAAGAAACTGTGGTTTATATACACAATGGAATATCACTTGGCAATGAGAAAGAATGAAATATGGCCTTTTGCAGCAACATGGATGGAACTGGAGAGTGTTATACTAAGTGAAGTAAGTCATACAGAGAAAGACAGATACCATATGTTTTCACTCTTATGTGGATCCTGAGAAACTTAACAGAAGACCATGGGGGAGAGGAAGGAAAAAAAAAAGAAGTTAGGGAGGGAGAGAAGACATAAGAGACTCTTAAAAACTGAGAACAAACTGAGGGTTGATGGGGGGTTGGGAAGGATGGGAAGGTGGCTGATGGGTATTGAGGAGGGCACCTGTTGGGATGAGCACCGGGTGTTGTATGGAAACCAATCTGACAGTAAATTTCGTATTAAAAAAATAAATAAAACATATTTCTTCATCTAAAACAAATATCTTAGCAAAATAAATGTTTGAAGATGTCCTGTAGTAAAGGTGGATTAATAGAAATAGGGTATGAATAACAGTAAAATTATATAAAAAATGGTAAAATACTGTCAACTTCAAATTATCTGCATCATTAAAGCCTTCTTATCAATGGCATTTCAATATAAGGTATGGAAACATTTTGACAATGGGAGAAAAAAAAGATGAGTAACACTAATTTTTTTTCACTCATCGTATGACAAAACCAAATAGCTTCACTTAAAAATTTATGTTCGGGGGAGGAGGCAGAGTAGGAGGACCCTAGGCACACCTGGCCCCAAGATACAACTAGATAACATTCACATCAATGTAAACAACCCAGAAAATGACCTGGAGACTGGCAGAACAAACTCCATGGCTAAATGTAGAGAAAAGGCCACATCAAAAAGGAAAGGTAGGAAAAGCCAAGAAAAAGTTGTGAAATAAACAGACTCATGGGACTACCCACAGGAGGGAGGGACTTTGCAGGCACAAAGAGGGGAGAGAAATAGATTCCCACCCTGAGAAGTCTGCATGGGGAAGACAAATCTCCAAAACATTTGGCTTTGAAAACCACAAGGGCTGAATTTCATCAGCTCTTATAACCAGCGAGACCTAAAACCTGGAATTTTAAGAATTCAGCAGTGTGGTTCTGGGAGAGCCAGAAGGGCCAGAGGAAACTGATTCCCCATCCTCAAAGAAACAACACAACAGATGACCCACAGAGATACAGCTTAGAAGCTGCAGTTTGAAAGGTGCCTAGAGCATACAGTAGGAAAAGTTATTTGCTAATCTTAAAGCATGTCCCAGAGAAACAGAAATCATTGGGAACTCCTCCAGGAACAAAGGAATTGACAGGCACCGTTTCCTTCCCCTGCTTCCCCAGTGTAAACACACAGCAACCTGGGGACATGCTATCTGACTTGCTAGTACTGCCCGTCGGCTGCCCTGCCCACCTAAACTGTGCTTCCATCAATCCATTCCCCTAGACACTCTTCACCAGGACTGGTACTGCAGAGGACCTCTTGAACAGGACCCAGGGCACACAAAGCTTACTGGCACCACCACCTCCCTCCCAGGACTGCCACCCAGTGCTATGCTTCAGGGGATCTGCCCTCTCCAATACTTACTTTGCCAGAGCCCATGCAGGTCTGGGCCACAGGCCTGGCAGTGTGTAAACAGCCACTACAGTAGCCAGCACCACTCCAAAGTGACTTCTTCCTCAGACAGAGGAAAAGATAACCACACACACCAGTCAGATGGAGGCCCCAGAAGTGGTCTGGGAATAGACAATGTCTGATTATAGGCCTCATTCACCAAAGAAAGCTTGTTAGGAGATAACACAAGGAAAATGCCCAGCAGTGTGAGTACTACTACATCTCTGGCAAATAACTGATCTGACTCAACTCAAGCCCAAGGTGGCACCATACTGGCACCACAGGAACCAAATACTGCCCACAACAGGCCAAGAGCCATGGCAGATGGCTGGACTGAAGGGAAAAGTGGCTCAGCCACAACAGCAGGACATATGTAACACACATAGGAGACACCCCTGAAGCACCAAGTTCTGGTGAACAGGATGCTGCGCAGCAGGACACCACAGGACTTCTTCTTCATAAGGTCACTACGTTCCAGCACGGGAGATGTAACTGTATTTCCTAATACAGAGAAACAGACATAGGGAGTTATACAAAATGAGGAGACAGAGGAATATGTCCCGAATGAAATAATAAAACAAAACCACAAAAACAGACCTAAGCAAAATAGATATAAGTAATATGCCTGATAGAGAATTTAAAGTAATGATCATAAAGATACTTACTGCACTTGAGGAAAGTGGAGGACATTAGTGACATCCTTATGAATGAGATAAAAAAGAACCAATCAGAGATGAAGGACACAATAAGTGAAATTAGAGATACACTAGATGGAATAAATGGTAGACTTGATGAAGCAGAAGAATGAATCAGTCACCTAGAGGACAGAGTAATGGAGAATAATCTAGCTGAACAAGCAAGAGAAAAAAATATGCAAGAGGAGAATAGAATTAGGGAACTCAGTGACACCATCAAGCATCATAACATTCACATTTATAGGCATCCCAGAAGGGCAAGTGAAAGAAAACAGGGCAGGGGTGCCTGAATGGCTCAGTCGGTTGCGCGTCCGACTTCCACTCAAGTCATGATCTCGTGGTTTGTGAGTTCGAGCCCCGCGTCAGGCTCTGTACTGACAGCTCAGAGCCTGGAGCCTGCTTCAGATTCTGTGTTTCCCCTTCTCTCTGCCACTCCCATGCTCATGCTCTGTCTCTCTCTGTCTCTCAACAATAAATAAACGTTAAACAACATTTAAAAAAAAGAAATAAAGAAAACAGGGCAGAAAATTTATTTGAAGAAATAATAGCTAAAAACTTCCTGAATCTGGGGAAGGAAACAGAAATCCAGAACCAGGGGGCACAGAGATTCTCCAACAAAATCAGCCACACCAAGATACACAGTAATTAAAATGGCAAAGAGTAATGATTAAAAAAGAATTTTAAAAGTAACAAAAGAAAAGAAAGCAGTTACAAACAAGGAAAACCTCATAACCCTAACAGCTGATTTTTCAGCAGAAACTTGGCAGGTGGGAGGGAGTAGAATGATATATTCAAAGTGCTTAAAGGAAATAATATGCAACCAAGAATACTTTATGTAGGCAGGTTATTACTCGGAATAGAAGGAGAGATAAAGAGTTTCCCAGACAAACAAGCTAAAGGAATTTATGACCATTAAACTAGCTCTACAATAAATGTTAAGAGGGACTCATTGAATGGAAAGATCAAAAACAAGAGGAGAAAAAGCACAGGAGCAGTAAAATTAAGTATATCTGTAAAAGTCGGTCAAGGGATTCACAAAACAAAAGGATGTAAAGTACGACATCACATATCTAAGATGTGAGAAGGGAAAGAGTAAAGAATGGGTTCAAACTTAAGTGACTATCATCTTAATATAGACTTTTATAAGCAGAAGATGTTATATGCAAACGTAATGGTAACCACAAATCAAAAACCAGAATAGATATGAAAAAAAAAAATAAAGAAAAAGGAATCCAAGGGTATCACTAAAGAAAACCAATTAATCGTGAGAGAAGAAAACAAGAAAGGAATGAAGAAAAACTAAAAAGCGACCATAAAATGAGTGACAAAATGTCAATAAATATACATACTTATCAATAACTACTTTGAATTTAAACTAAATAAACACTCCAATCAAAAGACCTGGGGTGACAGAATATGTAAAAAAACAAGACCCATCTATATGATGCCTACAAGAGGCTCATTCAGAATGAAAGACAGATTGAAAGTGAAGAGATGGAGGATAAATGCATATATTTATCATGCAAATGATGTCAAAAGAAAGTCAGTATAGCAATATGTATACCAGATAAAACAGACTTTAAAACAGAGACTATAACAGGAGACAAAGAAGGACATTATATAATCATTAAGGGGACAATCCAACAAGAAGTTTCACAATTATAAATATGTACCCAACATGGAACCACCCAAATATTCAAAACAGTTAAAAACAAACATAAAGGAAATAACTGATAGTAATAACAATAATACTAGGAGGTTTTAATACCCTACTTACATCAGTGGATAGATCATCCAAACAGTGACTTTGAATGATAAGTTGGACCAGATGGACTTAAAATATATATTCAGAACATTCCATCCTAAAACAGTAGAATACAAATTCTTTTCAAATGCACAGGAAACATTCTCCAGAATAGATCATGTATCAGACCACAAAACTAATCACAACAAATTTGAAAAGGTCAAAGTCATTCGATGCATCTTTTCTGACCAGAACACTATGAAACTAGAAATCAACCACAAGAAAAAGATGAAAAAAAACATAAATACAAGAAGACCAAATAGCATTCAGCTAAAAAATGAATGGGTTAACTAAGAAATCAAACAGGAAATAAAAAAATAGAGAGAGATAAATGAAAATGAAAACACAATGGTCCAAAAATATTTGGGATACAGCAAAAACTGTTGTTCTAAGAGGGAAATTTAGGGCAATGCAGGCCTACATCAAGAAGCAAGAAAAATTTCAAATAAACGACCTAACCTTACACCTAAAGGAGCTGGAAAAAGAAGAACAAACAAAATCCAATACTAGTAGAATGCAGGAAACAATAAAGATTAGAGCATAAATGAAATAAAAACTAAAAAAACAATAGAACAAACAAATGAAACCAGGAGCTGGTTCTTTGAAAAGATCAACAAAATTGATAAGCCTTTAGCCAGTCAAAAAAAAAAAAAACAGAGACAAATCAAATAAGTAAAATCAGAAATGAAAGAAGGAGAAATAACTACTGACACTATAGAAATACAAAGGATTATGAGAATATTATGAAAAATTATATGCCAAAAAATTGGACAAACTGGGAGAAATGGATAAATTCCTAGACATATATAACCTCCCAAAATTGAATCAGGAAGGTATAGAAAATTTGAACAGACTGATTACCACCAATGAAATTGAATCAGTAATCATAACTCCCAACAATCAAAAGCCTAGGACCAGATGTCCTCACAGGTGAATTCCACCAAATATTTAAAGAAGAGTTATTACATATTCTTCTCAAACTATTTCAAACAATAGAAGAAGGAAAACTACCAAATTTATTGCATGACCCAGAATTATCCTGATACCAAACCTGATAAAGACACTACAAAAATAGAGAATTACAGGCCAGTATCTCTGATGAACATAGATGCAAACTTTCTCAACAAAATATTAGCAAACTGAATCCAGCAATACATTAAAAAATCATTCACCACGATCAAATGGGGTTCATTCCCTGGATGCAAGAGTGGTTCAATATTCACAAATCAATCAGTGTGATACATCACATCAATAAGAGAAAGAATAAAAATCATATGATCATTTCAACAGATGCAGAAAAAGCATTTGATAAAGTACAACATCCATTCATGGTAAAAATCCTCAACAAAGGAGTTTAGAGAGAACATACCTCAACATAATAAAGGCCATATATGAAAAACTCATAGTTGACATCATACTCATTGGTGAAAACAGAGAGATTTTCCCCCTAAACTTAGGAAAAAGTCATAGATATTCACTTTTACCACTCTTATTCAAAAAAGTACTGTAAGTCCTAACCATAGGAATCAGACAAAATAAATGGCATCCTAATTGATAAGCAAGAAGTAAAATTTTTACTATTTGCAGATGACATGATACTCTACACAGAAAACCCTAAAGACTCCACCAAAAAACTACTAGAACTGATAAATAAATTCAGTAATTTGGAGGATACAAAATCAATGTACAGAGATCCATTGCATTTCTATACACTAATAACAAAGCAACAGAAAGAGAAATTAAGAAAGCAATCCCATTTAAAATTGCATCAAAAATAATGATACTTAGGAACAAACTTAACCAAGGAGGTGGAAAAAACTTTACTCTGAAAACTATCAAACATTGGTGAAAGAAATTGAGGATGACACAAACAAATGGAAAGATACTCCCTGCTCATGGATTGAGAGAACAAATGTTGTCAAAATGTCCATACTACCCATAGCAACCTCCAGGTTTGATGCAATCCTTATCAAAATGCCAATAGCATTTTTTACACAACTAGAACAAATAATCCTAAAATTTGTACAACACCACAAAGATCCCAAAGAGCCAAAGTGGTTTTGAAAAACAAAGCTGGAAATATCACAATTCCAGATTTCAAGTTACCCTACAAAGCTGTCTTAACCAAAACAGTATGATACTGGCAGAAAAATAGACACATAGATCAATGGGACAGGATAAAAAGCCCAGAAACAAACATATACTTGTATGGTCAATTAATCATTGATAAAGAGGCAGCAATATGTGATAGGAAAAAGGCATGAAACATGGGCAGAAGACATGAACAGACATTCCTTAAAAGAAGACATATAGATGGCCAGCAGACACTTGAAAAGATGCTCATCACTTACCATCAAAGAAATGCAGGGCGCCTGGGTGGCTCAGTCGGTTAAGCGGCAGACTTTGGCTCAGGACATCTCACGGTCAGTGAGTTTGAGCCCCGCGTCGGGCTCTGTGCTGACAGCTCAGGGCCTGGAGCCTGTTTCAGATTCTGTGTCTCCCTCTCTTTGACCCTCCCCCGTTCATGCTCTGTCTCTCTCTGTCTCAAAAATAAATAAACGTTAAAAAAAAAAAAAAAGAAATGCAAATCAAAACCACAATGAGATGTCACCCCACACCTGCCAGAATGGCTAAAATCAAAAACACAAGAAATAATAAGTGTTGGTGAGGATGTGGAAAAAACGGAACGCAAACTGATGCAGCCAGTGTGGAAAACAGTATGGAGGTTTCCCAAAAAGTTAAAAAGCAAACCAGCCTACAAAACAAACAAACAAAGGTATAAAAAAAAAAAAGAGAGACAAACCAAGAAACAGACTCTTAAATATAGAGAACAAACCAGTGGTTGCCAGAGAGAGGCGGGCGGGGGGGATGGGTGAAATACGTGAAGAGGATTAAAGAGTACACTAATCATGATGAGGGCTGAGTAATGAATAGAATCACTGTACTGTATAGCTTAAATTAATGTATTAGTGTACATTAACTATACTGGAATTAAAATAAAAAACTTAACAAAATAAAAGAAGTTGATGTTCTGTAAATGATTTGGTAACATTTCCAAAGAACTACAGTTAAGAAACTATGGGGAAGTAATTTTTTCTTGATTAAAAAAAGATAATCATAGTACTTTGTTCTGCCAAATATGCTGTAATTATTTTTTTTTTCTTTTTTCTGTTCAGATTGAAAAAGGCTGAAGTCTCTGAGATCCAAGTGTATGTGAGAAGGCTAAACAAGCCCAGGGCAGATATTCTCAGAACAGAGATGATGAGAGTTAACAAGGAAGTCGTGCCTGCCCTTGGATTGTTCCAAAGAAGACAGTTCCTTCCCATTTGCTATGTGAGGTAAAAGAAGGTTGTTGAAGCTTTGGCTGAAAAAAACAAATGAACAAAAACAAAAACAAAAACTCAGGTAAAATACATCCACATAATTCCCAAGACCATAGATGTTCTTGTTTATTTTATTTAGGTCTGGCAGTGGGTGAATAAAGTGGAAGTTTATCTTAATCGGTGTGATGCTATAACAAAATATCAGAGATTGGGTGGCCTAAACAACAGGTATTTATTTCTCACAGTCCTGCAGCTAGGAAGTCTAAAATAAGGTGCTGGCCAATTTGGTTCTGTTGACATCCCTCTCCTGGCTTGCAGTGTGGTTGCGTTCTTGCTATGTCCTCAAATGGTAGGGAGAGAGTGAGTTCTGATCTCTTTTCCTCCTGTTAAAAGGACACTAATACCACCTTTATGTGAATCTAATTACTTCCCCATGGCCTCACCTTCTAATACTATCACACTGGGGGTTAGGACATCAAAATATGAATTTGGAGGGATATCAACATTCAGTTCATAACAAGGTTTTTCGACGGTTTAAGTGTTCTAAGAAGATGACCTGAGAAGAGGAGGAAGTATTTGTAAACATTCTGGAGTAACACTGAAATACTACTCTAGGCTACCTGACTGTAGTATTTCTTTAATTATGCTATCAGTAAAATAAGGGTGCCCAAAATTGTATTAGCACTGGAGAATAATTAGCAACTACAGTGCTTCTGATTTAGTCTTCTTTAAAATTAACTTAAAAATATTATACAAACATCAAAAGGAATGAGGAAGTTTTCTATATAGTGATATGAAATGTCTGGATGTATTAAATTTAAAAATCAAGGGGAGGGAAGATGGCGGCGTAGGAGGACGCTGGGCTCACCGCGCGTCCTGCTGATCACTTAGATTCCACCTACACCTGCCTAAATAACCCAGAAAACAGCCAGAGGATTAGCAGAACGGAGTTGCCAGACCCAAGCTCAGAAGAGAGGCCCACGGAAGAGGGTAGGAAGGGCGGCGAGGCGGTGCGCGCTCCACAGACTGGCGGGAGGGAGCCGGGGCGGAGGGGCAGCTCGCCGGCCAAGCAGAGCCCCGGAGTGTGGCTGGCAAAAGCGGAGGGGCCTGATGGACTGTGTTCCGACAGCAAGCGCGACTTAGCGTCTGGGAGGTCATAAGTTAACAGCTCTGCTCGGGAAGCGGGAAGGCTGGAGGACAAAGGGAGGGAGAGCTGCTGAGCTCCCGGACAACAGAGCTCAGTTTGGTGGGGAACAAAGGCGCTCGCCAGCGCCATCTCCCCCGCCCATCCCCCAGCCAAAATCCCAGAGGGAACCGGTTCCTGCCACGGAAATTGCTCGCTCCTCGCAAACACCCAACTCTGTGCTTCTGCGGAGCCAAACCTCCGGCAGCGGATCTGACTCCCTCCAGCTGCCACAGGGCCCCTCCTGAAGTGGATCACCTAAGGAGAAGCGAGCTAAGCATGCCCCCCTGCCGCCGTGCACCTTGCCTTCCCACCCCAGCTAATACGCCAGATCCCCAGCATCACAAGCCTGGCAGTGTGCAAGTAGCCCAGATGGGCCACACCACCCCACAGTGAATCCCGCCCCTAGGAGAGGGGAAGAGAAGGCACACACCAGTCTGACTGTGGCCCCAGCAGTGCGCTGGGGGCAGACATCAGGTCGGACAGCGGCCCCGCCCACCAACTCCAGTTATACACCACAGCACAGCGGAAGTGCCCTGCAGGCCCTCACCACACCAGGGACTATCCAAAATGACCAAGCGGAAGAATTCCCCTCAGAAGAATCTCCAGGAAATAACAACAGCTAATGAGCTGATCAAAGAGGATTTAAATAATATAACAGAAAGTGAATTTAGAATAATAGTCATAAAATTAATCGCTGGGCTTGAAAACAGTATACAGGACAGCAGAGAATCTCTTGCTACAGAGATCAAGGGACTAAGGAACAGTCACGAGGAGCTGAAAAACGCTTTAAATGAAATGCAAAACAAAATGGAAACCACCACGGCTCGGATGGAAGAGGCAGAGGAGAGAATAGGTGAACTAGAAGATAAAGTTATGGAAAAAGAGGAAGCTGAGAAAAAGAGAGATAAAAAAATCCAGGAGTATGAGGGGAAAATTAGAGAACTAAGTGATACACTAAAAAGAAATAATATACGCATAATTGGTATCCCAGAGGAGGAAGAGAGAGGGAAAGGTGCTGAAGGGGTACTTGAAGAAATAATAGCTGAGAACTTCCCTGAACTGGGGAAGGAAAAAGGCATTGAAATCCAAGAGGCACAGAGAACTCCCTTCAGACGTAACTTGACTCGATCTTCTGCACGACATATCATAGTGAAACTGGCAAAATACAAGGATAAAGAGAAAATTCTGAAAGCAGCAAGGGGTAAACGTGCCCTCACATATAAAGGGAGACCTATAAGACTCGTGACTGATCTCTCTTTTGAAACTTGGCAGGCCAGAAAGAATTGGCACGAGATTTTCAGGGTGCTAGACAGAAAAAATATGCAGCCGAGAATCCTTTATCCAGCAAGTCTGTCATTTAGAATAGAAGGAGAGATAAAGGTCTTCCCAAACAAACAAAAACTGAAGGAATTTGTCACCACTAAACCAGCCCTACAAGAGATCCTAAGGGGGACCCTGTGAGACAAAGTACCAGAGACATCACTACAAGCATAAAACATGCAGACATCACAATGACTCTAAACCCGTATCTTTCTATAATAACACTGAATGTAAATGGATTAAATGCGCCAACCAAAAGACATAGGGTATCAGAATGGATAAAAAAAACAAGACCCATCTATTTGCTGTCTACAAGAGACTCATTTTAGACCGGAGGACACCTTTAGATTGAGAGTGAGGGGATGGAGAACTATTTATCATGCTACTGGAAGCCAAAAGAAAGCTGGAGTAGCCATACTTATATCAGACAAACTAGACTTTAAATTAAAGGCTGTAACAAGAGATGAAGAAGGACATTATATAATAGTTACAGGGTCTATCCATCAGGAAGAGCTAACAATTATAAATGTCTATGCGCCGAATACCGGAGCCCCCAAATATATAAAACAATTACTCATAAACATAAGCAACCTTCTTGAGAAGAATGTGGTAATTGCAGGGGACTTTAACACCCCACTTACAGAAATGGATAGATCATCTAGACACATGGTCAATAAAGAAACAAGGGCCCTGAATGGGACATTGGATCAGATGGACTTGACAGATCTATTTAGAACTCTGCATCCCAAAGCAACAGAATATACTTTCTTCTCGAGTGCACATGGAACATTCTCCAAGATAGATCATATACTGGGTCACAAAACAGCCCTTCATAAGTTTACAAGAATTGAAATTATACCATGCATACTTTCAGACCACAATGCTATGAAGCTTGAAATCAACCACAGGAAAAAGTCTGGAAAACCTCCAAAAGCATGGAGGTTAAAGAACACCCTACTAACGAATGAATGGGTCAACCAGGCAATTAGAGAAGAAATTTAAAAATATATGGAAACAAACGAAAATGAAAATACAACAATCCAAACGCTTTGGGACGCAGCGAAGGCAGTCCTGAGAGGAAAATACATTGCAATCCAGGCCTATCTCAAGAAGCAAGAAAAATCCCAAATACAAAATCTAACAGCACACCTAAAGGAAATAGAAGCAGAACAGCAAAGGCAGCCTAAACCCAGCAGAAGAAGAGAAATAATAAAGATCAGAGCAGAAATAAACAATATAGAATCTAAAAAAACTGTAGAGCAGATCAACGAAACCAAGAGTTGGTTTATTTTTTGAAAAAATAAACAAAATTGACAAACCGCTAGCCAGGCTTCTCAAAAAGAAAAGGGAGATGACCCAAATAGATAAAATCATGAATGAAAATGGAATTATTACAACCAATCCCTCAGAGATACAAACAATTATCAGGGAATACTATGAAAAATTATATGCCAACAAATTGGACAACCTGGAAGAAATGGACAAATTCCTGAACACCCACACTCTTCCAAAACTCAATCAGGAGGAAATAGAAAGCTTGAACAGACCCATAACCAGCGAAGAAATTGAATCGGTTATCAAAAATCTCCCAACAAATAAGAGTCCAGGACCAGATGGCTTCCCAGGGGAGTTCTACCAGACGTTTAAAGCAGAGATAATACCTATCCTTCTCAAGCTATTCCAAGAAATAGAAAGGGAAGGAAAACTTCCAGACTCATTCTATGAAGCCAGTATTACTTTGATTCCTAAACCAGACAGAGACCCAGTAAAAAAAGAGAACTACAGGCCAATATCCCTGATGAATATGGATGCCAAAATTCTCAATAAGATACTAGCAAATCGAATTCAACAGCATATAAAAAGAATTATTCACCATGATCAAGTGGGATTCATTCCTGGGATGCAGGGCTGGTTCAACATTCGCAAATCAATCAACGTGATACATCACATTAACAAAAAAAAAGAGAAGAACCATATGATCCTGTCAATCGATGCAGAAAAGGCCTTTGACAAAATCCAGCACCCTTTCTTAATAAAAACCCTCGAGAGGGGCGCCTGGGTGGCGCAGTCGGTTAAGCGTCCGACTTCAGCCAGGTCACGATCTCGCGGTCCGTGAGTTCGAGCCCCGCGTCGGGCTCTGGGCTGATGGCTCAGAGCCTGGAGCTTGTTTCCGATTCTGTGTCTCCCTCTCTCTCTGCCCCTCCCCCGTTCATGCTCTGTCTCTCTCTGTCCCAAAATAAATAAAAAACGTTGAAAAAAAAAATAAAAAAAAAATAAAAACCCTCGAGAAAGTCGGGATAGAAGGAACATACTTAAAGATCATAAAAGCCATTTATGAAAAGCCCACAGCTAACATCATCCTCAATGGGGAAAAACTGAGAGCTTTTTCCCTGAGATCAGGAACACGACAGGGATGCCCACTCTCACCGCTGTTGTTTAACATAGTGCTGGAAGTTCTAGCATCAGCAATCAGACAACAAAAGGAAATCAAAGGCATCAAAATTGGCAAAGATGAAGTCAAGCTTTCGCTTTTTGCAGATGACATGATATTATACATGGAAAATCCGATAGACTCCACCAGAAGTCTGCTAGAACTGATACATGAATTCAGCAAAGTTGCAGGATACAAAATCAATGTACAGAAATCAGTTGCATTCTTATACACTAACAATGAAGCAACAGAAAGACAAATAAAGAAACTGATCCCATTCACAATTGCACCAAGAAGCATAAAATACCTAGGAATAAATCTAACCAAAGATGTAAAGGATCTATATGCTGAAAACTATAGAAAGCTTATGAAGGTAATTGAAGAAGATTTAAAGAAATGGAAAGACATCCCCTGCTCATGGATTGGAAAAATAAATATTGTCAAAATGTCAATACTACCCAAAGCTATCTACACATTCAATGCAGTCCCAATCAAAATTGCACCAGCATTCTTCTCGAAACTAGAACAAGCAATCCTAAAATTCATATGGAACCACAAAAGGCCCCGAATAGCCAAAGGAATTTTGAAGAAGAAGACCAAAGCAGGAGGCATCACAATCCCAGACTTCAGCCTCTACTACAAAGCTGTCATCATCAAGACAGCATGGTATTGGCACAAAAACAGACACACAGACCAATGGAATAGAATAGAAACCCCAGAACTAGACCCACAAACGTATGGCCAACTCATCTTTGACAAAGCAGGAAAGAACATCCAATGGAAAAAAGACAGCCTCTTTAACAAATGGTGCTGGGAGAACTGGACAGCAACATGCAGAAGGTTGAAACTAGACCACTTTCTCACACCATTTACAAAAATAAACTCAAAATGGATAAAGGACCTAAATGTGAGACAGGAAACCATCAAAACCTTAGAGGAGAAAGCAGGAAAAGACCTCTCTGACCTTAGCCGTAGCAATCTCTTACTCGACACATCCCCAAAGGCAAGGAAATTAAAAGCAAAAGTGAATTACTGGGACCTTATGAAGATAAAAAGCTTCTGCACAGCAAAGGAAACAACCAACAAAACTAAAAGGCAACCAACGGAATGGGAAAAGATATTTGCAAATGACATATCGGACAAAGGGCTAGTATCTAAAATCTATAAAGAGCTCACCAAACTCCACACCCGAAAAACAAATAACCCAGTGAAGAAATGGGCAGAAAACAGGAATAGACACTTCTCTAAAGAAGACATCCAGATGGCCAACAGGCACATGAAAAGATGTTCAGCGTCGCTCCTCATCAGGGAAATACAAATCAAAACCACACTCAGGTATCACCTCACGCCAGTCAGAGTGGCCAAAATGAACAAATCAGGAGACTATAGATGCTGGAGAGGATGTGCAGAAACGGGAACCCTCTTGCACTGTTGGTTGGTGGGAATGCAAATTGGTGCAGCCGCTCTGGAAAGCAGTGTGGAGGTTCCTCAGAAAATTAAAAATAGACCTACCCTATGACCCAGCAATAGCACTGCTAGGAATTTACCCAAGGGATACAGGAGTACTGATGCATAGGGGCACTTGTACCCCAATGTTCATAGCAGCACTCTCAACAATAGCCAAATTATGGAAAGAGCCTAAATGTCCATCAACTGATGAATGGATAAAGAAATTGTGGTTTATATACACAATGGAATACTACGTAGCAATGAGAAAAAATGAAATATGGCCTTTTGTAGCAACGTGGATGGAACTGGAGAGTGTAATGCTAAGTGAAATAAGCCACACAGAGAAAGACAGATACCATATGGTTTCACTCTTATGTGGATCCTGAGAAACTCAACAGGAACCCATGGGGGAGGGGAAGGAAAAAAAAAAAAAGAGGTTAGAGTGGGAGAGAGCCAAAGCATAAGAGACTGTTAAAAACTGAGAACAAACTGAGGGTTGATGGGGGGTGGGAGGGAGGGTGGGTGGGTGATGGGTATTGAGGAGGGCACCTTTTGGGATGAGCACTGGGTGTTGTATGGAAACCAATTTGTCAATAAATTTCATATATATAAAAATAAATAAATAAATAAATTCAAAAATCAAGATGCAAAACAATTTTTAAAGTAAATTGCATTTTGTATAAGTGGTAGTGAACATATATATATTATATATAGATATATAGATATATATTATATATAGATAGATATATTATAGATATAGATATATAGGTATATATTATAGATATAGATATAGATTATATAATATATAGATATAGATATTTGTAAAAAGAAATTTGGGAAGAATAAATCAATGTTATAAAAATGGTTAATTAAAATGGGAAAGAATATAGGATAAGGAAAGCAGTTAAGTTACAGAACAAGACTTCTCTAATGTCTTCTTATGTAATTCTCACCTTGGGAACCCATAATTTTCATATTCAAAAAATAAATTACTTCAAAATGGAAAAATATAGCTAATCCTAAAACACTGAACCAAACTGAAATTAATGAACCAATTGTTATTAGTTGGTGAGATAAACACACAAAGCAAATACTTATTGTAATTGACTTTTATACCCAGTATTTTGACTGTATATTCTTGAAGAAATATATTCAAAACTGCTTCAAAAAAGTCTTACACTTCATTCATTAATCTGTTAGAAATATTGTTGACACTATTAATTTTAGTGTGTATTGGGTGTGTGTGTGTGTGTGTGTGTGTGTGTGTGTGTTAGGATAAAGCAAATAAGGAGTTGTATAGGACCCAATTTATGAACTTCTGCAGATAACTCTTAAAAATAAGGCAAATAACACTTATTTTTTCTTCCATTCATTTTTTTTAATGAAAGTATATAATTTGGCTTAAAAGATGTAAATTCAGTTTTAATATGAAAACATTTAGGTTTCTACCACAGTGGACTCTTTGGCACCTGACTGCTTGCTCAGGAGAGAGCCCCAGCTGCTGCCGCCACTACCTCATATCCAAATACTGCCCAGCTCTCCTGGACTCTGGAGTGAGGACTTGGTCTTCATCCTGTATACCATGGCAGAAGCCACATTAACTCCAACTCACAGGCCTGACCTGACCAGACCTGAAGATACTCTAACTCCTCTTGCTGCTGTGTGCTTAGATGATGCATGGCCTAATAGAGGGTGGGATTCGATGTCCTTAGGCTTCCGGGAAAAGTCCAAGCAACACATGTGAAAGCAGGGCCATTAATATCTCTTGAGACAGACTTTGACCAGTGAGCCAGGAATCAGGAGGGAGCCTGAGAATAAATTCCTCTCACTTTCTTTTTCCCTCGTTGAGGACTGCTCTGAGGCCAGTGGTTTCTGAAAGCCTGCTAGGAAGGTTTCTTACATGACTGGGCTTCTCCCTCTGTGTCAATACCCTGTTACCTTCACTCCACAGGTCCTGGATTTGCACCTTCTAAGAAAGCCTTCACAAGTAATCTGCCTCACGCTCTACTTTTAGATAATCAAGGTGAAGAAAGCAATTTTATTAATGTAGTTAGCACAAAAAGCTTTTTAGTGTAAGAGGGGGAAAAAGAGAGGTATGAAAACAAAGTAAAGAAAAACCATACAATTCAATGTGAATTGGAAATACCTGTATGAAGTGACAAAAATACAACTGCCACCACGTCATTTCATTTGTTCACAGAAAAGTAACAATATTAGCAGTGAACATATCTATTATCTGGATTATGGTACGTATTTATTTATTTAAAGGCACCTGAAGAATGACAGTTTCTAAGTCTAAGACAAGTTATATAAGATGAATCTGAGATTTGGGGAAGGCCAAAATTCAAGCTATCAAAGAATATGGTTACCTCAAAACGTCATAGAAGCTAAAATTAAGAGGATCTCAACAGTCAAAGATAGTAAAATTTAAGCATCAAACGGGATAATGAATACAATTTATTGGAAAAAAAAACATTTGTTAGGTAAAAGTCCATAAGTTTATAATGTAAGAGAGAGAGAATCAACAAAACAACACTCAAGTCATTAACCAACCACCTTATTCAAAAGCAAAATCCTAAAAATAAAAATTTATCCTGCTTCTCCATTATGAAGTGAATTTGAACATAACCAAATAGTGCTGGCTAATAAAGGAAAGTTCTTTGAGAAGAGATGTCACTGGTAGGTGTTGATGGAATAGTATGATGACATTTAAGACATTAAAAAGTCTGACCTTAACAATCTTCCCATTGTCATTCCCTTTACTCTCCAATAACCCTCTCTGTTACCCCCAGCAAACCCTTTCAATGATCATCCAGTAAGTCAGTAGTAGAAGTACATTCTGCCGTTTCTTCCCCTGTGTGATATAACCCTTCTCTCGTATCTCTGCTACTACATGAAATCACTCTGGTTCTATAAGGCTCAACCCAAGTGTTGTTTACTTCATCTCCCAGCCAGGATCAGTTACTTCTTTTTCTATGTCTCCGTAACATTTAGTTCACAACTTGATTATAACCCTCATAACATAATTAGGTTTTTTTGCAAGTTTCAGTCTGTTCCACTAGAAGACAAGTGCTTAAAGTTTAGCTTGCTACATTGCATAAATGAAAGTTTTCCTTATGTAAACTACTGTGTGTTATTTAACATTAACTAAGTATCTTCTTTGTGTCATTCACTTCTTGACGTTCACTGTGCTAAGCTGCTGGTGATGCACCAATAAGTCAAATTATTATGGTCCCTGCTCTCCCAAACATAACACCTAGTAGGTGTCACAGAAATTTAGAAAGACTAATAAAACAGTGTCATAAGTTTAATAATCATGATGATGATGGTGATGATTACTTTAGCTAATAGTGACTGAGTAGTTTTACAAACCAAGTATGATACAAGCACTGTACATGGGTTATCTAATCCAATGCTCACAACATCTCAGTGACAGAGGAAGCACAGACTTCTTTTATAGAGACTTTGGGAGTCAGTGAAACCTTCCCTAACGAAGGAATTTCTAAATTGAGACCTGAAAAAAAATGACTAGGGATTGGGCAGGTAAGAAAGAGAGAAGGGGGCTGGGCAGAAGGGGTGTGTGTGTGTGTGTGTGTGTGTGTGTGTGTGTGTGTGTGTGTGTGTTCTGGTGAGGGTTAAAGACAGGAAAAGTGTGTGCAACAGGAAACAAAAACCAAAGTCTAATTGGTACATATATTTAGCATATATTGGGCTTTCTACTTCTGAAGTCAGACTGCATCATGGAGCTTAATTCCTTTGGAAACAGTCACAAAAGCTGAAAACTGGACCAGATACATTGTCCTCATTTTACAGATAGAAGCACTGAATCCTAGTTCAAGGAAATGAGTTCCCAATGCCATGCAGAGTCATTGGCAGGAGTTGGGTTCCTGGGCCAGTCTCTTTCCAAGACACCCTGCTGCTGCCTCTGTGGATTGTTAAATGGTTTCCACTTCAGCCAGCCAGCAGTAAATGTATGCAGACAAATAACATGTTTTATGATTCCCAACCACCACATTCTAGCTCACGTTCTTCTCTTGATTATTATTTAATAAGAAAACTATAAATTATGTAATATAATAGTACATATCTGTACTTAATCTCTAAACAGATGTGTTCTAGAAATGATTCCTCTCAATCTTCCCCTCAACACATCAATTCCATCCTGAAAATGCATCATGAGTTTTTATCTTGTAGGCTATAATTCCATCTTAATCATATCTTTGCTAGACAATCTTAGTTTAATCCTCTTTTTAAGTAGTTTACATCAGTTGTAAGAGCATGGCCGATGGGGCAGACAGACTGGCATCCTGGTTCTGAGTGGACTACTTAACCAGCTGTGTGACCTTGGACCAGACACATAACGTGTTTGCATTAGTACCTAGACTCATGGTGTCCTTGTGGAAATTAAGGGACAACATGCATATAAAGTAGTGCATAGTGATATATGGTTCACTTTGAAAATTTTTGACTTGTTAGATATATTTTTCAACACCACATCATAAAATCATAGCTAAAATAACAGCTGCTTTAACTATTCCACTTTAGTTAAAGGGTCTATAGACTGATAACATTCTTACCTGCCAAAATGAAATACCCATTTAGCTCCCACCACTAGACTGTAGACTTCATAAGAGCAAGAACTATGAATTTCCTCTAGCTTCTGGCATCTGCTACTATGATAATCACATAGTGAACACTGATAAATATTGGTTAAATTACCTAATTATTTGGTGTCTGGGCCAAAGCTAAAACTCATGCTTCCTGACATCCAGTTCGATATCTATATCTATATCTGTATCTATATCTATATCTATATCTATATCTATATCTAATCTATATCCATATCATCTATATCTATGTTGTATATATATATTACTGTATATATATATGTTGAGTGTATATATATATATGTATGTGTGTGTGTGTGTATATATATTACTGCACCAAAAATTAAGGGAAAATAAAAATTTCTGATTCTTCATGTTGTAAAGCATATTCTGGGGGAAATTTTGTCTTAGAAATTTCAAGTTATTCTATGATGTTCCAATATGATGCTTTTTATTCTGCCTGAACCCCATTGGTACAAAGTCGCATGAATATTAATAGTTGGGAAGGGAGTGAGGACTTCAGCTGAGTAGTTAGGAAGTGAGGCTGTGCTTAGTGTGAATGCCCCGCTGGGTGGTGGATATATGGCATGGCTCAGGCACTGTGTTTATGCATTTTAAATTGCTTTCTTTACAACTCCAGTCCAGAGGAAATAGCATCTGAGCCAAACCGGATCAGGGAATTCCAACCCAGTGAAGTAGAACTGAGAAATCTCAAACAGGCCTCATACCCCTTGAGCTTGGCTACAACTACTTATGTAGAAATAAATCCCACAGATGAGCTCTTCAACACACTATACTTACCATAGCCTTATAAAGAGACTTTGAACAAATGTTATTTCCAAACCCACGTAAGTTGCTTAAGCTGTGGAGCTCCTGGCCCTAATTTTAGTAGCAACATTAACAGCTGATGGAAATATTGCTGTGGCTTGCAGATGTGAAATACCATAGAAACCTGAACAGTTTCTCTTGATGGGATGACATCAGATTCTCCCAATAACTGAGTGCATGCTTTCTGGATTCATCTACTTCTTACAAAACAACCATTACCATATGCCAAAAAAATTAGCAGTGGTTTCCCTTCCTCCTTCTGCCCTTCCCTTTTGGGTCGATGATAAAATAAACATGGGACACATGATCCCTGTCTGCCAATTATGGTTAGATGTACAAAATTAACCTTTAACTTAACATTTGTTAAGCAACTTATTATAAGAATAACAGTGTTATGGTGGTTTTCAGACAGTAAACTGTGCTAAATGCTTGAAAATACACAAAATTTAGGAGCTGACACATTCTGTTCTTAAGTGAAAGAGGTGCATTCTGATGTTTTGGCACTGGTTAAATATCCAGTCATTCCATTGCTCTGTCTGTGGGAAGTATGCTAATAGGTTATTGCTATTGCCTGTGAACTTCCAAGGCAAGTGAAACCCAGAATTTCAGAACCCTGATGCCAGTGGTTCTCACTGCATTTGATGGATGCAGATAATCTTGGCTTTAATATTTTAGTTGATCTGGAAGGTATTAACAAGGGATTTTTATCACAAGCAAAATCTTATGGAAACAAATCCTACTGTAAGAGTTCATTCAAGTTACTCTTAATAATGCCTGATGTCTTTGATATAAAAATATCTCCTGACCTTTCATGTTCCTTTTTAACAGTACATATTTTAGCTTGGTCATCATCCAAAAACTTAAAGCGAGTCTTTAAAAATAGTATGTCTCTATATATCTCATTTTTCAACAAACAAAACAAACACTGAGTGAAAATAACAAACCTCTTCTGGAAAAATTTTAAAAGCCCTTAATACTGGGAAAACTTATATTTTAAAGGAAAGGACAGACAAAGGTCTGGTTTGGCATAAGGAATAAAATTGCAGGTTAAGAAATGGAAACAGACATTTTTTTCCAGCTACAAAAGAAAGAAAGAAAGAGAGAGGGGGCGGGAAGGGAAAAGAGGGAGGGAAAGAAAGAAGGAAGGAAGGAAGGAAGGAAGGAAGGAAGGAAGGAAAGAAGGAAGGAGGGAAGGAATATAAACAGACCATTTTATAGTCCCCCATTTATGATGGTTCAACTTTTAATTTTTTTAACTTACAATGGTGTGAAAGCCATATGCAATCAGCAGAAATTGTACTTCAAATTTTGAGTTTTGATCTTTTCTTGTGCTCTCGAGATGCTGCACAATGTTCTCACGATGCTGGGTGGCATAAGCCATGGCTTCCAGTCAGCCATGCAATCGTGAGGCTAAAAAACTGATGTACAGGAAGGAAGGAAGGAAGGAAGGAAGGAAGGAAGGAAGGAAGGAAGGAATCTATGGCATGTGGTAAGTTATCCCTATTGTGAGGTTCATGAAGCTTATGAGGTTCATGACTCAAAGTGGAAAGCTCACTGTGGGGACAAGAAATTTAGTTTAAGTGGATGAGCCTTCTGGGTATGTTTAAATGTATACAGTGTGCAAATATTTTAAGATATTTACATTAAACTTGGAAGTTTCAACACAATTGAAATTTGAACTGTTTTACGCAGGTTCCTAATAACAATGAGAATTTTCCTCTCCTGTTCTGATTTGTGTCCATATTTCATTTTCACTTTTCTTTCTGGAAGGATGGACTACTAGAGGAAGGATGGTTAAAAAAATAGGTTGAGATGGTGCACAAAATTTCCTTAAGTAAGTACAAGGTGTGGCTTTTGTTGTTGTATCTGTCAGATTGTAAACTTCTTGGCCACATAATAATCATGTACATACTCTTATTTTATGAGAATTTTATGGTACCATTGTGTGACAGGTATTTGCCCTTTATAGATATAGATACTCTTTCGGAATCAGACAAGGGAGGTGAATAAATATGTACAAGTTGCTATAATGCTGGAAATCGACCCTGGCAGCCCGTCTCATATTTGGACCGCTTTAGGTTGGTCTTCATTTGGGGATAATGTACTGAGCCAGGACACAGGCATAAACATTAACCCTGGCACCGCAACCATGTTGGCTTGTACCATGGTAGAATTTATGAGGTCTCTTCATACAGTTAAGACTCCAGTAGTAATTTAAACCAAATTAATCACATTGGCCATATTGGTTCAGTTCAACTCTGGGATGTCTTAATTTGGTCAGAGGTGCTTACCCAGCAATTAAAATAAATACAAGAATATATATTGTTCTTTCAGTGACAGGCAAAACTAGTAAGGATAACATAATGTAATCGTTGAACTATTCAGTTTTTTTCAACCTATCGATATTTAAAATATGTCTTACAGTAAGGCTGCCACAGCCTGTTTAAAAATACAAACAGACCATTTTATGGTCCCTCATTTATGATGGTTCAACTTTTAATTTTTTTTAACTTACAATGGTGTGAGAGCCATATGCATTCAGCAGAGATTGTACTTCAAATTTTGAGTTTTGATCTTTTCTTGTGCTCTCGAGATGCTGTACAACGTTCTCACGATGCTGGGTGACATCGGCCACAGTTTCCAGTCAGCCATGCAAACGTAAGGCTAAAAAACTGATGTACTCTCAACAATTCTATGCCCACACAACCATTCTGTTTTTCACTGTCAGTACAATATTCAGTGAATTATGTAAGATGTTCGACACTTTATTGTACAATAAGCTTTGTGTTAGATCATTCTGCCCAACTGTAAACTAATGTAAGTGTTCTGAGCATGTGTAAAGTAGGCTGAGCTAAGCTATGATGCTCAGTAGGTTAAGTATATTAAGTGAATTTTTCTGTCTGTAAATGAATTCTTGACTTATGTTATTTTCAATTTCTGATGTTTATCAGACTATAACCTCATTGTAAGTCAAGGAAGATCTGTACGTAATATAAAACAGTTTGTACTAATAAAATTATTGATATTTTTATTTTTAAAATTTTTTTAATGTTTATTTATTTTTGACCTACAGAGAGACAGAGCATGAACAGGGGAGGGGCAGAGAGAGAGGAAGATGCAGAATCCGAAGCAGGCTCCAGGCTCTGAGCTGTCAGCACAGAGCCCGACGCAGGGCTCGAACTCACAGACTGAGAGATCATGACCTGAGACGGTCCCCTATTGATATTTTTAAACTATTAGCTTCCTTTTCAATAAATATTGTATTTCAAATTACTTCATCTGAAAATAAAACCCACAAATAGCAATAATTCTGTAAGCTGTTTTTTTTTTTCCTTTTCTTTTGTATTTCTCGTAACATTCAGCATAGAGACTGGCCAGTATTTATAGAAGGAAAGACCATAAGGCCATTCAATTAAAATTAATGTAGGTTTTAGGTTCTATAGACTGTCGACGATGGCCACAATAATGCCACGTAACAAACCACTCCAAAACACAGTGGCTTAAAACAACAATTCTTTATTCCTGTTCACCAGTAACTTCTTTTCTGATCTCATCCCAATATTGTAGGACCTTATTAAATGCAGCCAGTAACAATCAGCACATTTTCAACTTTTGCCTCAAAATGTTTTTCCTCCAATGGTGGAAATTCAATCAGTGCTTCTCTTCTTTCTTTGAGGTTCTCATAGGTGACAGTTTTAACATATGTGTTGTCATTATGTAATATTTCCAAAGGCTTTTCTCAAAATTTCTTTGTTCTCCACCAACCAATCCCAAGATTGATGCACACATTTCAAGTATTTGTTATGTCAGCACCTCATTCTTGGGTAGAAATTTCTGCATTAGTCAATATTGCCGCAAAACACTACTATTCTGAGTCACTTCACAATCCAGTGGCTTAGAAATAGCAATTATTTATTCTCTAGTTCCTGTTAATAGGTCAGCTAGGGCTTGACTGACTAGGCTCGGCTCAGCTGGTCTGGACTGCAAGCTGTGGGTTGGGTCTGAGTCCACTTTGGTCTCCACTGAAGGGTAAGCTCAGATCTTCCCCACGTGTGACAATTCTGGGGTCCAGGCTACAGCTGCAATAACTATCCAGGGGAAGCTTTTCTCATGGTAACTGCAGAATTGCAGGATGCATCGCCAACCAGAAGCACATCTCAGTCCTTTGCTGTGTCACATCTGTTAACAGTTTTTTGACTAAAGATAAACACATAACTGAGATTTAGGGAAGTACAATTTGTTTCAAAGTGTAGGTGTAATTATTACTAGAGGGAAATAAACAATTTTAGTCAGTAATTGAATCTACCAAAGATCCCTCTGTTGAAATTTCACTGAAATAATGCAAGTAATGATTATTCTACCAAAAACTATGGAAAGTAATACTTAATTTATTTTCAATTCTGTATTCAATATTCTTTCTATATTTCCTAAAATATCATGCCAACTGTTGGTAACATTAAGCCAGTTTAATAATCTTATAATCAGAGATGCCTGGGTGGCTCAGTCAGTTAAGTGTCCCACTCTTGATCTCAGCTCAGGTCTCGATATCAGGGTCATGGGTTCAAGGCCCTCATTGGGGTCCACAGTGGGCATGGAGCCTACTTAAAAAAATAACAATCTTATTATCAGCCTGATTATATAGTTGAAAAGATTACTAAAACAAATGAAATAATCATTTATGTGTTTCATAAAGCTTAACAATTTTTCTTGGGAATTAATAACAGTGAAAGAAATTATCAGATCTGACTTTATTTTCTAAGTTGTTGTGAAAGATTCTTTTCAATATAATAGCATTAGGGAATAATTTTTGTTGATTCCTTTTCTCAAAAACACCTGGCAAGCTTATATTAATGATCTGCTTCTTGTCTGAAATGAAACTCTTTACCTTGTCATAATCTATATGCATTCTGTTGAGTTCTTAATGGTGAACTGGTAGGGAAAGTAGAAAGTAGCTAAGCAGTCCCGAGTCACATTGTCCAGAAAGGATTAATTGCTCAGTCCAAATCCATCCTTTAGTTATTGTCCACGGGATCTAAACGTATGGACAAAGCTAAAGGAGTGGGAAGCTTAGGGCAGAGTTTAACTATAGAGATTTAAGGCAATTTTGTTCCTAGGTGCAGAGGGAGTGTGTCCCTATTGGAGCCACTAGTCATAGAGATGCAGAGCCATTTTCCAGTAATCTTGAGAGAGGAGACTTATTTGATTTGTCTCATTTGGTCACATGTAGGGCAGCAGGAACAACTTCAGATCTCATTTATTGACATTGGAGAAGGCTCTAAGAGTTTGCTATCTTGTTAACAATTGGCTTAAAGACTAATCCTGTGTATTAGTTGTTTACTAAGAATTTGTTTGGCGGGGTGCCTGGGTGGCTCAGTCAGTTAAGCGTCCAACTTCGGCTCAGGTCATGCATGACCTCACAGTTCATGTGTTCAAACCCTGCATTGGGCTCTGTGATGATAGCTCAGAGTCTGGAACCTGTTTCAGATTCTGTGTCTCCCTCTCTCTCTGCCCCTCCCCTGCTTGTGCTCTGTCTCTCCCTGTTTCAAAAATAAATACACATTAAAAGATATTTACAAAAAAAAAAAAAAAAAGGAATTTGTCTGGCATTTCTCCCTGGTTCCTGAGAGGTAGTCTATAAATCTCTGGAATTCCCAGAGTGATAAAAGTGTCTTTATTGTTTATGGTGGGGCCCTAAGTAGTCTGTGGTAATGACATAGGGATGGCAGCCGACCACAACCAGAAAGACCCAGCATGTAACTAGAGGGTTGGAGTCTTGAGACACATGGTATCAACCAGCCTTTCAGGGAGGGGAGAGAGGCTGGGGACTGAGTTCAATCACACAGCCAATGATTCAATCAGTCGTGTTCACTTAATGGAATCCCAATAAAACTCTGGACACCAATACCTGAGGGGGTTTCCCTGTTGACAATATTCTGCTCATTTGTTACACATTGCTGTGCCGGGATAGTGATACATCCTGTCTCCACAAGGAGATGACACTGGAAACTTTATGTTGGAACCCTCTCAGACATCACACTACGCACCTCTTCTTTTGTCTGGTTATGATTTGGTTTTGGTTTTTTGGGGGTCTTTTTTTGCTATAATAAAACTGTTATCATAAGTACAGTGCTTTCCTGAGTTCTGTGAATTCTCAGAGACCAAAACTGAAGGGCTAGAGGGAATTTCAAAATGTGAGTCAATTGTTCAAGAGTGAGGTGCCCAGAGATGGTAGTCTAACTTCAGGTAATCAGTATGAGAAAGACTGCAAGTAGTCAGAACAGAGCCTGCGCTTAACGTAGTTGTCTATGAAGTGAGAGTGGGCTAACACAGCCCAAGCAGATTAGGATTTGTGTATTCAGATAACTGAGAAGTCATCTTGTCTCCCTGAGGTAACAAGAATTTTACTCGACTTTCTAATTACATATTATTCGTATATATGTATATAGTCAAGATTTCCTGTTAGAGGTGCCTGGGTGGCTCAGTTGGTTAAGCACCCAGCTTCTGCTCAAGTCATGATCTCATGGTGCATGAGTTTGAGCCCACATCAGGTTCCATACTGATGATGGGACCCTGCTTGGGATTCTCTCCCTCTGCCCCTTCCACTGCCCCCCCCCCACACACACTGACCCTGCATGTGTATGCACTCTCTCTCTCTCTCTCAAAATAAATAAGTAAACTTTAAAAAATCCCTTTTAAAAAAATTTCCAGACAAATCATGTTCAAAGCAAATGTTCCAAGTATCAAATAATTATTTAATAAATATTACAATTATAATTATTTTAATTTTTATATCTTTCAAGTGTCTGAAAAGGAAAAAAAATATTTACCAATTGTATCCTATGCAGTAGACAGTATTTACCTGTTTTTTGCTTTTTTATTGTCCATCTCCATTGTTTGTTCTCTGTTCTGTGCCACAGAGGCTTGATGTCTGGAAAATACATTTCCCAGCCACCCACCCCAGCTGGCTTCCTTTTATGTTCTGGCAATGAGAGGTGGTGGAAAGTCATAAAGTGACAGGAAAAGAGGTACAGTAAAACCTTGGTTTGTGAGCATAATTTATTCCGGAAACATGCTTGTAATCCAAAGCACTTGTATATCAAAACGAATTTCCCCATAAAAAAATAATGGAAACTCAGATGATTCGTTCCACAACCCAAAAATATTCATATAAAAATTATTACAGCACTGTAATATAATACAAAATAATAAAGATAATACAAAATATAAAGAAAAATAAACAAATTAACCTGCAATTACCATCGAAAACCTTCGTGGTTGGTGTGAAGGAGGGAAGAGATAGGAGGGTTATTGTGTAGGACAACTTTCACTATCACTATCACTCCTGCCTATTGGATCCATGGAAGCTTTCTCTTTTAACAAGGAAGCTATGCAATGACATTTGCTTTTGCCTCCTTTTGAAGATGTCGTGGATACGTGACATCGCATTGACCCACAATCCCGCAGCATGTGCATGGAGAAAGAGACAGAGAGAAAGAAGGAAAAGAACCATTGGCTCTGTTGCAATCACGTGACATTCAGCATCACATACTACTTGCATTGCAAGACGTAGCTCCTTTATCAAGTTAAAATTTATTAGAAATGTTTATTCCTCTTGCAGAACACTCGAAGAACAAGTTACTCTCAATCCAACATTTTACCATATTTTTCTCTTTTCAGCTTTAACTCTGGCAGTGGCAGAAATAACAACAAAGGTAATGGCTCCTCCATGGCAATATGGGCTCCATGTTTCTACTCAGGCTCTTGTTGTAGAGTTGGTGGGGGCAAGAGGTTCTTTGGATGCCACTACAGAACAGTGTTCTTGGGCTCTGAATCCATTACCATAGCTACAGGCTTGGGGATTTTGTAATGTTAGCTATGGTATAAACTCCTGGTTGCTTTCAACTGGCTCCAGGGACACAGCCCTTACAGCAACCTCAGCTACACAGTGATCATGGGATCTGGGTGATTTTAATTCCTCTATCCTACGAGCAATAGCAGCTTTGCAGTTACTAAGATCAGGGATGCTTCACTTCCTCACTTTTGCTCCTCCAGCCATTCCAACACTTTTGTATCCAATTCCTGGTTCCATTTTTCTGTTTGAAATATTAATATTTTCCTGACCAGATACAGACTGATGATAAAGAGGGCAAGTAATATTTTCCTGAAAAGTTTGTCAAATGTAATTTTTATAAATCAAGAAATATTTTATGTAAATAGGAAACCTCTTTAGAAGAAAAATAAACCCTCTGAAAGTGATATACCCAATCCTGCTTCAAGTACTCATCAAATAAATTTTTCTGCTTCTTTTTCTTTTGAAAGCTGTTTGTATCTGCCATTTTATTCCTAATTTATTCTACTCTCATATAGTTTGCAAATTATTTTCATGATTTTAAAGAAAGTATATAGTGATAATGTAAACATGCTATTGTCAAATTTAATAACTATCACAATCAGCCCGAGTGACAGTGAGATTGGCTTATTTTATTTACTTAAGTGTACAATTCCAACCTATACCATAAGGGCTGAGTAGAATTTGGGACAGAAAGACTAAAAATCAATTTTCCTAAACAATGATATGTTATTCGAAAAAAAAATGAAATGAAGATTTTATTATACAGGTAATTATTTAGGTTTTATATTTCCAAATAGCAATGACCTTCATACTAAGATTGCTTTTTGCAGAGGAATTCAAAATGAGTCCAAATTGGTTCCTCACCACTGAAATCTGAAGGTTTCCATGGATTTTATACTAGAAACCTTTAAGAATAAACTTGAAACAAGGAACAGAAAGACCTAATCACTTAGAAGTAACTAATAGCTATTTTAAGCAAGTAACACATATTCCAGGTAATCATTAGAAGACTGATTGATATGACATGTGTCTGTAACTGGGCCAAAGGAAAAGCTAGAATGATGTTTTGTCAGTTGTCATAGTCAGCTCAGGCTGTTCTAACAAAATATCATAGACTGGGTGGCTCACGGTTGACTCTTGGTTAGAAGCTTCTTCCTGGCTTGCAGAGAGCTGCCTTCTTGCTGTGTCTCCACATGGTGGAGATAAAAAGAGTTCTGGTCTCCTCCTCTTCTTGTAAAAACACAAATCCCATCATTGGAGCATCACTTTCTTGACCTCATCTAAACCTAATCACTTCCCAAAGGCTTCATCTCCTAACACCATCACACTGAGAATAAGAACTTCAATATATGAATAGGGGTTGGGGGTGGGGACGCAAACATTCAATGCCTAAAAATAGTCAAGCTCAATTCATATATTTTAAACAAAGGAATTGTGGCTTAGTAAAATACAATAAATAAGGAAAAGAATTCAAGAATAATTTTAGTAGTTTCTAGAAAATAGTATTCCATACTTTTTGATGTTCCACTTTGCAGCCTTAGTTGTCTTAAAATAATAAAGTAGGAATTGTCATTTTTATGCTGATTTCAGTGTTTGTAAATTTTGCTCTAAATTTAAGTTGTTTTAAATTGTGGGAGCATCTCTTACCGTTCGTCTCTATTTTGTAGTTGATATTCTATAGGGAACAAGGTATATTTACATAGCATAATAACATCCAGATAAAAATATTTAAAAATCTTTTCTGAAAAACATTTGTCTACTTCTATATATCCAGATGTTTGTATTGTATAAATAATATAACTGATTATTATTTTTTAAATCCAGCTATTTGGTAACACATGAACACAACTTATATTGCTTTACATCTCAGTTTTCTTGTTTATAATATATAACATAAAAAATATATTTTTGTTTGTTTGTTTGTTTATTTGTTTTTAGGGAAAGAGAGAGTGCAGGCAGGGAGAGGGGCAGAGGGAAGAGAGAGAGAATCTCAAGCTGGCTCTATGTTCAGCATAGAGCCTGATTTGGGGCTCAGTCCTATGACCTTGGGATCATGACCTGAGTGGAAATCAAGAATCAGATGCTTAATCGACTGAACCATCTAGGCACCCCTCTTGTTTATAATATTTGAGTCTGTTTAGTGTTTATCAGTAAAAACAGAGTGAAATATACAACTTACTTTAAAATTTGGGAGCGAAAGCTCAACTGCAAGTTATCACCACATCATCATTGTTAGAGATATAATTTTTAGTTTTAATATTTGAAAAGAAGCTTGAATAGTTAACTACAATCATATATATCCTTTCCTTTAACCTAGTAATCATATACCTGGTAATTTATATGAAGAAAAAAATAAATTGAAATACATCCTATAGTTATGAAGAACTTAGTATGTCTTCTACTGGAACAAGAAATTGGAAAAAATCTAAATGTTTAAAGTTAAATGTAATCTGATAAGTTAAGCACATAACAGAATGATTACTGTTGTAATTATGATTATACAAAAACACACAAAAAGTGGATTTGATATAATATGAAGTGGGAGAGCAGAACATATTTTATGCACAGACAGGAACTGCAAAACAGACATATATATACATTTTGTCAGGTTAATAAGCAAAATGAAAATGAGATGTTAGAAGACTGAATTATGTTTTTGTTTTAAAAATATTTGATTTTGTTCATACTTCATTTTAATTTAAATAAAATGCTTCCTTCAAGTTAAAATGCTTCATTTGGAAAGGCACTGAAGTTATGGGTAGGGTTGGAAACCAGAGAGGACTTTAAAGTTTCTTGCTAGAGGTAGAATAAGTCTATAAAACCAAAAAATCTTTTTGATTACACGTAAATAGCAAAATTTAGGGGGGGAAATGTTGGGATTAAGGCCAATAAAGAACATCCTCTTTTTTCTAATTTCATGTTTATACTAGTTGAGAATAAAGGCAGGGGAGGTAGATAACTGAAGATAAAATTACCAACTTAACTACTGAGAAATTGAATGGAGGGTCTGGTTTTAGATTTGGACCAAGAAGGCTTGCTTCTTCCTAACACTCCAATTCCTTGGCGTGCAAAGCTTGAAAAAAAGCGCTGAAGGGCAAGTCAGGAGACATGCACTTACCAGGACTGCAGTTCACATCCATCTAAAAATATAGAAGGAAGAGGTAAAGAGAAGAAATTCCCTAAAGAGAACAGACTTGATCTTGTTTCCCAGGTCTTGCCTCCCACCACAGAATACTGACCAGAGGTCATGCACATGCAAGTTTCTCTTTCTTCCTGTGACACTACAGTCATTAGGCACAATCAGATGCAAATCAAGTACTCTACAAATTTTTATTTTATTTTAAAACTAGGAATGAAGTCATGAAGGAAAAAAATTCCAGGATGAAATTTTCTCTGGAAGCTTTATTTTACATAGTTTTTCCAGTGAGAGAAAAATATCTTTAAAATATTTGGGTTTGTGCAGGTTTGCAACTAGAGTGAGGTGAGTAAGGCACCTGCCTTTTGAGCTAAATTTAAGGGGCTGCCAAAAAAATCAACAATCAACACAAATAACATTTTTACGCAATAGTTTTAAGAAATACAATTAGTGCAAACAGATGATGAATAAAATATTAAAATGTTAAACAAAGATAGGATCAGTAACCAATTTTTTCATTTGCCTCAGACTCCAATACAGTTTGGCATGTCACTGATTTGGTGACTAAAATTAATATATTTTAAAAGAATATTCTTCAAGCTCTTTTTTTTTAATGTAGGAAATTTAAATGCTAGAGTTAAGGTCTGAGAAGTCGAAAAAAAAGTGTTTTAAAAACTCTGAAGGTCTAAGATTGCTTATAAAAATCCACTTGGTTACTCATTTAAAAAAATTTTTTTTTAATGTTTATTTTTGAGAGAGAGAAACAGAGTATGAGCGGGGGGAGGGCTAGAGAGCGAGGGAGACACAGAATCCAAAGCAGGCTCCAGGCTCTGAGCTGTCAGTACAGAGCCCCATGCAGGGCTCAAACTCAGGAACCATGAGATCATGACCTGAACCAAAGTCAGGCACTTAACCAATGGAGCCACCAGGCACCCCTTGCAAGGTTGAAAGCCAAAGGTAACACTGTGATGAATCTATAATAAATAATTTCAGGCTCAGAAATTTAGAACAAACAATATATTTGGGGTGTTTTGAGAGAGAGAGAAAGATTGCATGTGCTCCAGGAGATCTTGACCTGAGCCCAAATGAAGAGTCAAAACCTCAACCGTGCCTCTAGGTGCTGAGGATACATCTCTATTTTTCTTAGCTTTCAAAAATGCACTTTGTGTCCAGTGCTATTGTATCATAAACAGAACCCTGGAGGATAAGGTAGGAAAGTAGTTTTTTCTCTCCTATCAACTTGTCTAGCAATGCATTTAGAAACAACGTTCTTTTTCCTACTTTGTAAGATAGGAACAATTTACCAAATCTCTCCTATGTGCTGAAGAAGCTCCTGGTCTTAAAGTCTAGGGAGTGCTTTGAGGTCCTGACCTTTTTTGATTTTAAGCCAAAGGACAAAGAATAACCCTGTCTTCCTCTTTGCTGTATCCCAGACCAGGCTTAGCAAAGAGTGTTGTGGAGTGACCCTTGGTCAACAAGACTAGCATTTAATACCAACTCTGTTTCTTGATGATTCTGTGATTTCAGTCAGGATACTTAACTTCTCCAGGCTTCAGAAACCTCACTGATGAAGCACAATGAGGTGTTATGAGACTTCATTGAGGTGAAGGAAGTAAATCCAGCTTTAAACAGATAAAATCATTGTCCATAAGCTGCCATTTTATCTCGTACAGGAGTTGGCACTTTTTTTCTGTAAAGGACCAGATAGTAAATATTTTAGGCTTTGCAAGCCATATGGCCTCCATCACAAGTCCTCAGTTCTGCTACTGAGGTACAAATGCCACCACAGACAATATGTGAATGAGTAGGCATGGCTCTGTTCCAATGAAACTTTACAAAAACAGGTGGTGGGCCAGCTTTGGCCCTTAGGCCATAGTTATGCCAATTCCTGACCTAGTACAGCATAGTGTGGATTTAGGCACTTAGAATCTTTTCATGTTAAAGATACTAGACTCAAAACTCCATGAGAACAGGAACTGCTTCTGTTTGTGTTCATCATTGGATCTCCAAGACCTTAGTTAGAGATTTACACTTTTTGAGGAAATGTTAGCTTCACAGCTCAGAGCAGTGCCTGGAACTTAACAACTGGGTAAAAAAAATCAGATGGAAATCTTTTTGATCTAAAAATTCTGAAAGATAGGGGCAGGTCAGGTCATGATCTCACAGTTTGTGAGTTTGAGCCCTGCGTCAGGCTCTGTGCTGACAGCTGGGAGCCTGGAGCCTGCTTTGGATTCTGTGTCTCCTCTCTCTGCCCCTCCCCCACTAGTGCTCTGTCTCTCTCTATCAAAAATAAATAAATGTAAAAAATTAAAAAAATTTTTTTTAATTTTTTAAAAATTTTAAAAAATTCTGTAAGATATAAAGTCATGATAAGATTCTACCATATACCCATTCTTTCCACACCTGTTTTTACACAACCATTTTGGAGAGTGCTCTCGTTTTCCTCTCAGCATAAGATCAGTGACAGAGAGAGAGTGCTACAACTATTAAAAAAAAATGCACATGATCTGGATATTATGTTATTTATGCCCAAGTTCATAAAAAAAGTGTTAAGTCTCATGGGAGTAAACATCATAGATCACTGTGATTTATTAGAAACAGAGAGATTATGAATGACTTCTGTGATACTTCCCTAACAAAGCAGTGTTACAGGCATGATACTGTTTGGACCTGTGAAACTTGTACATAACAAGCATGGTGCTTAATATATAATTTTAATGGAAACACGACATAAGTCATTAAGCATTTCTTGTTTTCCTGGACATCTTTGGCCTTTTAATTCTTCGCGTTCTTTCTTACAAATACTTTTTTTCCAGGCGGGTGTTTCTGAAGTTATTAAACATATCCAGTAGAGGGGCGCCTGGGTGGCTCGGTCTGTTAAGCGTCCAACTTCGCTCAGGTCATGATCTCGCGGTCCGTGAGTTCGAGCCCCGCGTCGGGCTCTGTGCTGACAGCTCAGAGCCTGGAGCCTGCTTCAGATTCTGTGTCTCCCTCTCTCTGACCCTCCCCTGTTCATGCTCTGTCTCTCTCTGTCTCAAAAATAAATAAACGTTAAAAAAAAAAAAAACATATCCAGTAGAAATTGGATCTGAAAACTGGATTGAACACAAAGGCTAGTGTTGTCCCCAAATAGAGACATCATTCGCTAACAACAATTCTGCTTGTGATGGGTCTGTTAATTTGTAGGGAAAGATGTGAGACGTGCTGCACTGTTATCTACGGAAAGCTTTTAAAAGAATAAAAATGTGTAGAAAACAATGGAAAAGTAGAGCTTACTATAGAATTTTTTACTTTTCCAACAAGTTTTTATTATTTTTTATTATTTTTTTTCAACGTTTTTATTTTTATTTTTGGGACAGAGAGAGACAGAGCATGAACGGGGGAGGGGCAGAGAGAGAGGGAGACACAGAATCGGAAACAGGCTCCAGGCTCTGAGCCATCAGCCCAGAGCCTGATGCGGGGCTCGAACTCACGGACCGCGAGATCGTGACCTGGCTGAAGTCGGACGCTTAACCGACTGCGCCACCCAGGCGCCCCATCCAACAAGTTTTTAAAAATACATATAATCCTGGGGCATCTGGGTGGCTCAGCCGCTGAAGCGTCCGGCTTTGGCCAAGGTCGTGATCTCACAGTTTGTGAGTTCAAGCCCCGCATTGGGCTCTCTGCTGTCAGCACAGAGCCCGCTTTGGGTTCTCTCTGCCCCTACCCCACTCATGTGCTTTCTCTCTCTCTCTCTCTCTCTCTCTCTCTCTCTCTCTCCCCCTCAAAGATAATAAAAACAAATTTAAAAAGAATGCATATAATCCTACACAAATATATTTTTATCTCAAAATCTCAAATTACAGAAAATATATACTTATGAGTTTGTGATTCTAAGAAAATGATATAATTTTAATGTGAAAAATAAGGTAAATATCAACCAAGCAAAATACAATATAAGTTCTATGTAACCCTAGCCCAAAAATTTATAATAATGGATTATTTTTCAATTTTATTTATTTACATATCAAAAAATTAATACACGTTTGCTACATCAAAGTTCTGTGTTTGGATCTCTGAAGATCACAAAGATTCATTTGAAGGTATCCCAACATTGAAAGAGCTTGCCATGTAGTCCAGGAAGTAGACTGAGTACAGATTATCCAGAGAAGGAAGCAAGAATGGGTGAGGTAAGAAAGAAGCAGCTATTATCAAAGTGGCTGGATATGGGCCAACCGTAAAGAGGCCAAGCCTCAAGGTTTCAGCTGGGAATGCTGTTATTACAGACAGGAAGATCCCACTTCAAATTCTGTCCTAACACATGGGTACTGGTAAAGAGCCCCAGTAGGATATTGGCCAAAAGAGCAGAGTACTTGGAGAGCCTACTGTTGGGTGTTACTGTCGAAGGAGAATATCAACAAAAATACTAACACCCAGATTGGGAATAGAATTCAAGAGGGATCACTCTTCCTTTTCCTGGTGCATTTTTATCTGTGTTGTGATAAAATCAAATGCAATATACTGTTTTCTACAGGAGGCACTACTTAGACTGTTCATTTTCTGACATATATTAACCTCTATCTTAAAATTGCATTAAGTGGCCAGAGTTAGAAAGTTCTGTTTAAATCCGTAAAAGGCTCAGGCATTGCCTACACTGCCAGTTCAAAGCTTGAGAGCCCCCTCCATCTTAGGGATGTTAGTCCATATGTCCTAGTATTTACTACCCAAAAAAGAAAGGACATAATCTGTAATTTTTGCTATGAGTTCAAGTGGCACATAATTGAAATAACTTATGCTTCTAAAACACTCCAAAACTGTTATAGTCATAAGTTTTGACATTGCACCTTTAGTTCGAAGTCATTTCAAAACCATATTGTATGTGGATCAGTGACCAAGTAGATGCAGAGCAAGATTGTTTACAATGGACTGGAAAATGGTTCTCTTCACTGCAGATTAGAAAGGGGATTTTGTTAGCAGAATAAAAGCAAATCCAAATATACATGGGATCTGCACATTAAGAGAACATAGAACAGGCTGTATGCTGGTTTGCAGTGCCCTGAATGAAGGCACATTTCTATATGGTTTTTGGTGATAATGCAATACGTGCTGGTTGCAAGGTAACACTGAAGAAACAGATTCTTTTCTCCTCTTGGCTGTAATTTGCCTATCCTTTTCCTGAAATGCCAGTTTGGGGCGTTTCATGCAAGCACAAGGCTAGAAAGATAATAAAAACCAAATGAGTGCTTGGCACATTTCTCAGACTGTAATGAAACCAGAGTAATTGAGAGAGTCAGCAAATCACAGTTATCAATCAAATTGTGAAGGTGGTGGGTACAGATGCCAGGTCTGATTTGCTGTCATGGTCCAGAGAACCTGTTTTGTTTTGTTATTGATTATTTTTGTTTGGTGTTTGCATTATTCTTGAAAGCAGAATAATGCACATTGCCCCACCAGGACATATACTTACACTTCAACTTGAGAGAATGAGTCAAAGGTCACAGGGTTGGGTCAATTTCTGAAAGGAATCTGCATGGCAAATATCTAATCCTACAAGTGTAAAGAAAGCAGATGAGCTAATTGCAAATATAAATAAAAAGAAAACAGGCACTTCAATTAGTGCCTCAGTTAATCTGGATAGATTGAAAACTCACTTCCCACTCAACTCTAAAATTAATCTTCTCTGATAATGGAAGAGATGTCATTGCAGTGATTTCAGAAATAATGAATTTACCGAGAAATTTAATAAAAGAAAAGGATAAATCCCAGAACTTGGCATCAAATAAGAAAATATTGTTGCTCCTGAATTTTTATTTACCTCCCTTTTTCCTCCTTAATTTGATCTTGCTTTTATCTAGAAAACACAAGTAAATGATCTCTTCTTTCTCTTCCTTTTTTTTCTAAATAAAAGACCATCTCTTGTATTCAGACTAGACTCAGAACAAAAGCAATTTTTACCCTCGTTCTGAATTTTTAAAATGTTGCGCTTTTTGTTGTTGTTGTTCCAAACAGTTTACTCAATGTAAATGTTGACAAATGAGTCATCCAAGTCCCAATTTTTATCATTTAATTTCTGATGGAAAAGGAACTGGCTTCAACCACCATTTAAGGGAAAGAACAGTTGCTTCTCTCCTACTGATAAAAATTGCAGCACTATAGGCAAGTTCCCTTGATGCTAATATAGATATGGTGGGCCCAACAGACAGGTGGAGTTGGCAAATAAATGTTCATTTCTTCCTTTTATGACTCAATGTTATCATGAGGGAAATCGAGAACATTTCCACAACACAGCTGTGTGGGATTCTCCTGCTCGTCTATCAAGATAACGCAGAGTCTTTTCCTCCCCTGCAGTTTGGCAACCAGTGCAGATCTGAGTAGGAGATAGAAGATTACTCTCAAGTTCTGGGCTCCACAGGAAGTGCAGGTCCTGTTTAGAGTCGCCGCCTCTATCTATCAATTTAAGAGTCCCCGTAGCTGCTTGTAGGCTGCTCTGGTTTATAGAATCATACAATGGTAAGACTGGATAAGATAAACAGTCGATGTTTACATCCCCTCTCGGGCTCCCTGATAAGTCATTTTCTGGGACGCGCCCGTGTACCTCTGCTGAAAGGAAACCCACCACTCTGCAGGGAGATTTCTCTATTTTTGATAACCTCTAATTTTTAGACGTGTTTTCCTTGTATTTATTCTTGAACCTGCCAAAATACAGGTGACTTACTTTTCCTAATTTTATGCTTCAAGGTCACCCATAGGAAATGAATTTTTTTTTTTAATACAAAAACGTCCTTACATTTTGAAAGCAGCCTACATTTGAAAGCAGTTCTTTGGGCTGAAGTTCTGATTATTCTAAGAATTCCTCTCATGAAGGGGTCTTAAGTCTTTTCTGCTTTGGACAGAGTGATTTCAGCCAATATCCAAAGTGTGATCAGACCACTGAGGGCCAAAGTGGCCTTGTAGCCCTGGCTGACCCGATGGCCAGAGTTTGTCCTCTGCAGTTCAATTCTTCCTCTGATATCAGCCAACGTCAACGAGAGAAATCAAAGATGCTGCTGGACATTCTTAGGAATCATACTTGCCTCTGGAAGCATCACAGTTAAGGCAGACAAATAGTAATAATTTATACTTTTAAGTTCCTCCAGAAACAAGGACTTCAGAGGAAAAAAAGTCCAGAGCCAAAAAGCCAAACTTGTCATCTTCCCCTGCCAGTGACTTTCAGTCTTCCACTTAACCAGACTCAAATGTTATGAGCATCCTTCAACCTCCTTCATCTTTGCCATAGCCAGTGAGCTGTAGTTTCGCTGTTTCCCCCATCTTGACCCTCAGACCCCATGGCTAAAATAAAGCCTTAGACTTTCACAGTCTGGTGTGGCTTACTGGCATCTAGCTCAACCATGCACCTAGCCTGAATCTCCTCTAAGTTTCCTTAGCCTCCATTGCAGTCCCATTAAGTAAATGAGAGCAGCAGGGGATGGGAAATTTCAACAGACGGAAAAGCTTATACCAAGTCCAAAGGGGACCCTACTCTATTTCCAAGTATTCTTGTATAGGAAAATACAGATGCAATATTGTCAGGCCCAAGTTTTCAAGAGAAGCAGAAAATTATATTTTTAAATAAACTTCTTTGATTTTTTTTAACATTTATTTATTTTTGAGACAGAGAGAGACAGAGCTTGAACGGGGGAGGGTCAGAGAGAGAGAGGGAGACACAGAATCCAAAGCAGGCTCTAGGCTCTAAGCCATCAGCCCAGAGCAGGGCTCGAACTCACCGACTGCAAGATCGTGACCTGAGCTGAAGTCGGAGGCTTAACCGACTGAGCCACCCAGGTGCTCCTAAACTTCTTTGATTTTTTAAAAGCTTTTTGGGGGCACCAGGGTGGCTCAGTCAGTTAAGCGTCCAAGTTCAGCTCAGGTCATGATCTCACAGATCATAAGTTCGAGCCCTGGGTGGGACTCTGTGCTGACCGCTCGGAGCCTGGAACCTGCTTCACATTATGTGTCTCCCTCCCTCTCTGCCCCTCCTCCACTCTCTCTCTTTCTCTCTCTCAAAAATAAATATTAAAAAAATAATAATAATAAAATAAAAGGGGTTTTTTTTGTTTGTTTCTTAAAGTTGGTTCTCTCTCCCAAATATGTCTTCTGGGTGGTTCTAGCCCTAGCCCATGTGCCATTGGTTTGGGACCTTTGTCCCATACTACATTTTCTCAATTGTTTCAATAATTCTTATAATAACTGTAAAAGTATTAAAGAGAATATTACTTAGCCACTAAAAGTAGTATAATAAAGTATGCAACAATATGACATCATGTTAAATAAAACAGTGAAACGTATGTGTATCCTATGAGCAACAATTATATTTTTAAAGCTCTGATTTAGAAAACAAAGGGAATTAGAAAGCATGAAAATGGTGAGTTTGGATGGAAAGACTATTGTGATTTAAATCTTTCCTTCTTCTCCTATACAATACTTTTCTAATTCTCTCCCATGAGCCAACATATCTTCTAGAAAGACAAAGAAAATGAGTATGTCTCAACCATCATGTTAGTAAAAGGAAAATCAGAACACAAGATTTTATAGGGACTAGAAGAATTTCTTGATATGTTACCTGTCCCTTGTAGCATGTGTGTACATTTTAGTCTTCTTATATTCCTTTTAATGTTAACTCATGTTCAAATTACCCTTTTTTTCAGAATGAATTTTGGTAGAAACACTAGAAATATTGTAACATCGAGATGAAGGGAACAGAAATGGGAAATGAAAATACTATATTTGTTAATAAGGGCATGAAATAAGAGGACGAATCATACACTCGATACAAGATAGATCAAATTCTCTTATGCTGCCTCTTTCTAACGGGATCTGACTTATTTAAAGCTAACAGTTTTGAGCACCCACTCAAGGTACTATTATTATCTCTGTCTTAGCGATAAAGAAACTTAGACCTAGTGAGGTCAACCCAATGTCACAGAGCTCCTGAGTGCCAGAGCCAGGGTCCGCATCCAGGCTACTGTCCCTCCAAAGTTGTCATGACTTCCTACCACTTACAAGCCAAATAATCTTAAGTCAAACTAAAAAGCTCCCTGCCACCTAACAAAGTAAAACAAAACGAAATTAGGATTGGAGCTTTTCTAATATGTCTCTTCTCTTGTCAGATTTGTGGCTCAGCCGCAAATGACCTGTAGCGTTTCCACTCAACACAGTTATGTTTCTAATGAGGTTTCTTCCTTTTCTTCTTTCTTGCCTCCCCTCCACCCCTCTGCACACTGCTATGTAATAACTGTGGCCGGCAATTTTGAATGTCACACGTGACTTGTAGCACAAGCAGAAAATTTGAAGGACTATTTCATTTGGGATTTCTGAAGACAATGTAAAGAACAACCCTGTTGGAGTAAATTCACTGTCACCTGATATTGTGCATGCTGATTAATTGCATGTGTTAGGCATGTGTTTTTATTCCATAGTCTTGATGTTGTCACATCTGGGGCCTTGCTGCCCTACCCAGGACTGGCTAATTCCTAGAGATAGCAAACAACTTACCCAGGAGCGTGTCTTTCATATCAAACTAACCTTTCCACAGCCTATACCCAACCCCTTCCTATAATGGGCTCTTTCACTCAGGGCCACTCCTCCTCTGCCTTCATCACCCCAGGGCCAGGTACCATACAACCAGGGACAGTCTCTATGCACCAGGGCCTGCTGAAATTATTGAAACTAGCCAGTCCTAAGCCTGTTCAGCCTGTCTTGCCTGTCCGTTCCCATGGAAAATACAATAAAGTCCCTTCCCCACATGTTTCCCCTACTCCCTCTGCTTCCTGACTGACCCTGGTGCTTCCCCGTGTGCCCCCCTTGGCATGGAGTGCCCCCTCCTCTTGGTATCTGTGAATATATCAAGCGATCTTTTCAATGGCAATTATCTCTTAAGCGATCAGCCTCACCATATCTGAATAAAAATAAAATCTACATTTTAAAACACTCCAGAAAGCCTCAGTCTCATGACATGATTCACACACCCTGGAACGCTAGGTTTGTTATTATGAGTCTGTTTGTGTTGGGCATTAACAGTGCCGAGTCAGCTATGACTCCAACTGGGGCTTTTACAGGCTGGTTTGGACAATAGCTCATAAATGGCTACGCCCATTTTATGGGAGGACTGTTCAGGGTATTTACAACGCGTACAAACCCTTGTGTTTGTCGCGCAGATGATTAAGCATATAAATAAGTTGTGTCAGTGCTTAAAGCACAAGGCAAGGTGAGCACCTGATATTTCATTACGGTCTGCCACCTGAAACCATTGTGATCTCAGACAGGATTTGACTCCTCGCATGCTAAACGGGAACATCTGCGTTCTAGGTAAGAACTTTAAAGTAGCAGCAATGGCATGAAGGGTTGCAAGACTAAAATATAGACGTTTAAATGCGACTCTGAGAAAAGTTTTAAATGCCTGAAATGAATTCAGGCTGGATAGTAAATGCTCACAGCCACCTCATAAAACATTGTTTATTTTCTCTGATGAAGGCTCCCTCCCTCGGCATCCTTTCCTTGCCAATACGTGACGTTCTCTGGGGCAATTTCCAATCACCGCTGCTGCTAGCCAGCTGATCACCATAGTAGTCAACACACTGACCCTGGAGAGGAACAAGATGCCCCACTGCCAGCCAGTTTGCAGGATGCAGCCTCAGCAACGCGAAAGCTCCAAACACCCCTGTGCTCTCTGGCTCAAACTTGGCAGTGTGGGGAGGCTGCCAGGACACCACCAGGAGGGGGGCCAGGGGAATGGTGTGCCAGAGCCAGCAGGTGGCAATGGCCAACAGCAGCTCAGAAAGCAGATCAGTATTTCCAGCAGTTAAGACAGCCAGCAGAGGTGGGAGCCAACGCTGCCCTTGTTATCCAATGTATAGGCATTGTTATAAATGACATTGGAGTCTCTGTACATCTCTCATTGGGCTTGTTAGCCAGGTGGCGGTTTTACCAGAGTCATCAATGCTCCAAGCAAAGCGTATGCTATATCATTTAACTTACATTTGAAGCCAGGGAGTTACATTTCTTAAAATAATGTCTTGGAGACACAATAAAAATGATCTCTGGTATTCATATAGTACTGTTCTCTAAGGCGGTTAATGCACCTGCCAGACGGCATCTGAATCAAACTGAGCCTACTGCTCATGGTAGATGAGGAAATGCCATCGAACTGCTATAAAAATTAGAAACATAAGATGTGGACCTGATGCTTTGGAATTAGGGTCATGCAAAATTTGAGATAGAATCAAGATGAAAGTCTAGGAGTTGTGAATGGCACTTTCATACACAAGCCAATATATTAGTTGGAGACGTGTATAAAACTCTAAGTGATGTTTGTGTCCATGCTATATGCACTTCAAATGACAAGACTGAGACATGGGGTACAATATGGGCTTCTTTTTTCATTTTGATCTGGAATAGGATTAAATACGTACTAGAGAAGAGAAAAATGGTCATTATAAATTTGTTCTAAATCCTTTCCAGAGCAGAGATAATGTGGAAAGCAGATGTTATAAGAGATGTTTTCCAAGTTGGAACAAATTTCAGTAAGTTGTAATGCTTCTGAAATGAGCAAGGCCTAGCAATCAACAAATATTTATTGCTGGCCTACAGTAAAGCTAGCACTGCCATTCTTGAGAAACACATACAAAAAGTCTAAGACCAAGTCTGTGATTTTAAGGACATCAGTGTTGTTGGCAGAGAACAACTAGCAAAAGAATTACTAGCCAACATGAAAGGAGACAGTGGACAGATTTTTCCTGCCATCAGGGTAGGAGGAAAAGAGAGGTGAGTGAAGCCTGGAGAGGTGTAGGGAGGCTACCCAGAGAGAAGGGATATACTGGCTGGGCCTCCGCGTGGGTAAGATGGGCCCCAAGTGCCTCATCATACAGAGCCCTACACAGGGAGACAACTTTTGTCTGTCAAAACGTTACTAGAGCAAGCTTCAATCACTGAGACCCAAGAACTACGTTAGGATATTGGTGAACAAGACAGGTTGTGATGGTTCTTAAAAGTGGAGAAAGGAGTCTGAAAACAGCCAATAAATGCTGCTATGTCTACTCAAATTCCATCTATCTTATTATCTGTGCTTTGGAACCATCATCTATGTCTAAGAAGTCAAATTCACCCAAAAGAAGAAGCAAACCATACTGCCTCAGTTACGACTGCCTTCCACCTCCTGTTTTTACAAAGCCAATGCTTATTTTTATGGCTTTTTAAAAAAGTAGAACCAATTAGAATGGGGTGGGAAGCTGTAAGCTCCTTCTCATCCTCTTACTCCCCTCCATCCCCAGGGGATGAACTCCTGATGTCCCTTAGGTAAAGCCTCATGACTCAGGAAAATAGAGTTTGAAAATTACTAAATGTGCTAATTCGTTAACGACTTTTGGATCCTATAATCCTGAGAATACAGCTAAGAATACCAGGTGGTA